>NC_041386.1:169394642-169443884 GCF_002162155.2 Triticum dicoccoides
ACGCTCACTGTTCATCCAATCGATCGGCTTCAGTTAGCAGCAATAGCGAAGGAATCGCTTGATCGGGTTCAGTTAACAGCCATCAATCGATCGCTCGGGTTCAGTAACGCGTAGCCTGCAGTGCAATTGCTCGGGTTCAGTTAGAGCCCAACGCCTCGCTCGGGTTCAGTTAGAGCCAATGCCTCGCACAGACGCGTGTACGTGTACGAGAGAAACGCAAATCGCTCGGCCCCCGACCTCCCACCGTAACCGGGAACTCCCCGAAATTTTCCTCCCCTCGCTTCTACCATGGTTTTTTCCGTCATGGACAGCCCAAAGAATGTCATGCAGCTGCGTCTCCGGCCCGCCCAGGACGAGAAGCCCATTTTTCTGTCATGATTTTTTGTCATAGACGTAGGAGCCCACCACATCTATGATGATATCGGGTTTTGTCACAATTATCGTCATAGAAGTGTCATATGTATGACAGAAAAAAATTCGTTCGGCCCAAAATGTCACTGATGTGTCTTTTTTTGTAGTGCTAGTAGGCGCGCTCGAGGGAGCACATCACATCTCTTTCTTCACACGGAACCGTGATGACGTCGCCGCTCCCTGGCATCTTGAGGACATTGTAGCCGTGGTGAGTCACTGCCATAAATTTGGCCAAGGATGGATACCCAAGGATGGCGTTGTACGGCAGGCGGATGTGGGCGACGTCGAAGTTGATGATCTCGGTGCGGTAGTTGTCACGCTGGCCGAAGGTGACAGGGAGGCGAACCTACCCTATCGGGGTGGTGGAGCCGTCGGTCACTCCTAAGAAAGGCTTGGTAGGCTGTAGCTGATCGTATGGCACCTGAACGCTGTCGAACGTCTTGATGGACAAGACGTTGAGCCCTACACCGACATCGATCAGGGTCTTGGAGACTTGAATATTGCTGATGCTGGGTGAGCAGAGCATCGAAAGGACGCTGGGGGTCGCCACGCACTTGAGCTGGTTCGCCGAGCTGAAGGTAATAGCTCACTTGGACCACCTGAGCGAGTGTGTGGCCTCGAGCCTGGGAAGGGCTGCGTTCACCTCACAAGCAAACTGCTTGAAGATACGATGAGAGGCTGGGGCTTGAGCGCCACCCAAGATGCAAGTGATGGCACGAGGCCCTTGGAAGCCCCCAGCCCCCTTGTCCTGATGATGGTCGTCGTTTCTCCTTGGCGGTGGTGGCAGTGGAGGGAGGTCAGTGTTGCCCTAAGGGCGGTCCTTGATACATCTCCATCGTATCTACTTTTCCAAACACTTTTGCCCTTGTTTTGGACTCTAACTTGCATGATTTGAATGGAACTAACACGGACTAACGCTATTTTCAGCAGAATTACCGTGGTGTTATTTTTGTGTAGAAATAAAAGTTCTTGGAATGACCTAAAAATCAACGGAGATTATTTTTGGAATATAGAAAAAAGGCTAGCGAAAGAATCAAGGCCAGGGGGTCCACACCCTATCCACGAGGGTGGGGGCGCACCTAGCCCCCTGGGTGCGCCCCCTGCCTCGTGGGCCCTCTGACGCTCCTCCGACCTCAACTCCAACTCTATATATTCATGTTCGGGGAGAAAAAAACCAGAGAGAAGGATTCATCATGTTTTACGATATGGAGCTGCCACCAAGCCCTAATCTTCCTCGGGAGGGCTGATCTAGAGTCCGTTTGGGGCTCCGGAGAGGGGAATCTATCGCCATCGTCATCATCAACCATCCTCCATCACCAATTTCATGATGCTCTCTGCCATGCGTGAGTAATCCCATCGTAGGCTTGGTGGACGGTGATGGGTTGGATGAGATTTACCATGTAATCGAGTTAGTTTTGTTAGGGTTTAATCCCTAGTATCCACTATGTTCTGAGATTGATGTTGCTATGACTTTGCTATGCTTAATGCTTGTCACTAGGGCCCGAGTGTCACGATTTCAGATCTGAACCTATTATGTTTTCATCAATATATGTGAGTTCTTGATCCTATCTTGCAAGTCTATAGTCACCTATTATGTGTTATGATCCGTTAACCCCGAAGTGACAATAATCGGGATACTTACCGGTGATGACCGTAGTTTGAGGAGTTCATGTATTCACTATGTGTTAATGCTTTGGTCCGGTACTCTATTAAAAGGAGGCCTTAATATCCCTTAGTTTCCAATAGGACCCCGCTGCCACGGGAGGGTAGGACAAAAGATGTCATGCAAGTTCTTTTCCATAAGCACATATGACTATATTCGGAATACATGCCTACATTACATTGATGAACTCGAGCTAGTTCTGCGTCACCCTATGTTATAACCATTGCATGAGGAATCGCATCAGACATAATTATCCATCACTGATCCATTGCCTACGAGCTTTTCACATATTGATCTTTGCTTAGTTACTTTTCCGTTGCCACTGTTACAATTACTACAAAGCTGCTAATGTTACTTTTGCTACCGTTACCACTACTATCATATTACTTTGCTGCAGATATTAAGTTTTCCAGGTGTGGTTGAATTGACAACTTAGCTGCTAATGCTTGAGAATATTCTTTGGCTCCCCTTGTGTCGAATCAACACATTTGGGTTGAATACTCTACCCTCGAAAACTATTGCGATCCCCTATACTTGTGGGTTATCAGTCCTCACAAGGCTGCTCCCACCAGGCGCCCTCGCGATGCGCGTCCTGCCAGCGGTCCTCACAAGGCCGGTCGCAACACTTCTGGTGGGGACCATGGTCGTCCCAGCGTCCTCCACTTCGTCCCGCCCTCGGCCGTAGCCTCGGTTGTTACGCTTGGGGCATCAACCGAAGTGCCCTTCGCGGATGGCCCTGAGCTATTGGCGATCGTTGGTGTTGTGGTTGTGGACGTTGTGGAAGGCGCAGAAGGGGCGGCTGGCCTTGGATGACTCGGGATGGTCGCGACCGCGTTTCGTCTCCAGCTCTACTGCAAGCACGGCAACCCCCTTGTGCTTCACGTGCTTGCTCTTGGCCTTCTTGTCCTCCTGATCGGCAGTTGGGAGCTCGAGGAGGGACAGGCGTCCTTCCTCGGCTCTTGCGCACTTGGTTGCCATGTTGAACATTTCCAGGGCCATGCACAACTCCTCGTGGATGGCGAGCTCCTCCTTCATCTTAACGTCGTGGACGCCATCGGAGAACGCGGAGATGATCGCCTCGTCCGTCACCTTGTGGATCTTGAGGCAAACATTGTTAACGCGCTGGATGTACTTCTGCAGAGTTTCCCCCGGCTGCTGCTTGATGCGCCGCAGGTCGCCCGCGGTCGGCGGGCGGTCGCGAGTGCCCTGGAAGTTGGCGACGAAACGCTTGCGCATCTCGCCCCATGAGGAGACTGATCCCGCGGGCAGGTTCAGGAGCCATGAGCGTGCGCCATCCTGAGGGCCATGGGAAACCAGTTCTCCATGACCTTTTCGTCGCCGTTGGCCGCCTCGATGCTCAGCTCGTAGAGCTGCACGAACTCCGCGGGATCGGGGGTGCCATCGTAGCACGGAGGCAGGTCCGGCTTGAACTTGTCGGGCCAGACGACGCTGCGCAGCTCGAGAGTGAAGGCGCGGCAGCCTGCTGTGGTCACCGGAGCCCGTCGTGGAGGCGGGGCCTGACCTTGATATCCACACGTCGCCGGCGCAGGCGGCGCGTGGTCTTGACGCGGCGGTGCCAGGAGCGCAGGAGCATTTCCTTGTGGCCCCAGGACTTCTTAGAAGCTTCCTTCTTCGTGCGCAGGTGCCCAGCATGGCGGGTCGCGCCGCGGGACCGCGCGTCTTGGTGCGAGGGCGTTGTCTTGGTGTCGAGGTGGTGGAGGCGCTCCGTGAGATACGTCGCCCGCCGCTGGAGGTGGTCGAGGTAGCGAAAGGGATGGTGCAGGAGAGCCCCCAGCAGCGCTGATGAGCTCGGCGATGCGGTCGAGCCAGTCGTCGACCGGGTGGTAGCACGGGAGCTCACGCGCCATGAGTAGAGCAGCATGTGCGTCCGTGGGCGCTCGACGAGCGTGGGACGACGAACCGGCCGGAGTCACTCACGGGGTTATCAAGACTATTTTCTGGCGCCGTTGCTGGGGAGCATAGCTCTATTCTTTGATTCACTTGGGATTTATATCTGCTGGTCACTATGAAGAACTTGAAAGATCAAAGAACCAAAAAATTTCCCTCAACTACGAGGGGAGGTAAGGAACTGCCATCTATCTGCACTTGATTCACCTTCTGTTTTGAGTAAACTTGCGACACCTACTCTTGCTATTCATTCTGATCTGTCGCATGTTATTGATGATGCCACTTCTGCTTTGCATGATACTTATGATGAAACTACTTCTATGCTTTATAATACTATTCCACTAGGTGAATTTCTTGATGAACAACTTGCTACGGTTAGAGAGAATGAAATTATTGAAACTGATAATATTGATGAAAGTGATGATGAAGATTCTCCCCCTAGATATGAATTGCCTATTGTGCCTGAGGGTTATGTTATGGATGAAGAAACTGCTAGAGACTTCTTAGCTTGCAATGATAGATCTGATCTTAAGAAATTATTAGCTAAGCTTAAAGAAAAATCCTTGAATGCTAGAATGAAATATGACCCCTCTTTTGCTACTTCACCTATCTTTATTACTGATAAGGATTATGATTTCTCTGTCGATCCTGAGTTAATTACTTTGGTTGAATCTGATCCTTTTTAGGGCTATGAATCTGGAACTGTTGTGGCACATCTTACTAAATTAAATGATATAGCCACCCTGTTCGCTAATGATGAGAAAACTCGCTATTACTTTATCCTTAAGTTGTTTCCGTTCTCATTAAAGGGTAATGCTAAAACATGGTTTAATTCTCTTGATCCTGGTTGTGTGTGTAGTCCCCAGGATATGATTTATTACTTCTCTGCTAAATATTTCCTCGCTCATAAGAAACAAGCTGCCTTAAGGGAAATATATAATTTTGTGCAAATTGAAGAAGAGAGTCTCCCACAAGCTTGGGGGAGGCTTCTCCAATTACTTAGTGCTTTGCCTGATCATCCCCTCAAGAAAAATGAAATACTTGATATCTTTTATAATGGACTAACTGATGCTTCCAGAGACCACCTGGATAGTTGTGTTGGTTGGGTTTTCAGGGAAAGAACTATTGATCATGCTGAATTGCTATTGAATAATATGTTGAGTAATGAAATGATTGGACACTTCCTGAACCAACTCCTAAGCCAACTCCGAAGAAAAGGGGTATTCTATTTCTTAGTCCTGAAGATATGGAAGAGGCAAAGAAATAATGAAAGAAAAAGGTATTAAAGATGAAGATGTTAAGAATTTACCACCTATTGAAGAAATACATGCCCTTGATAACCCGACACAAGTAGTAAAGGTAAATTCTCTCTATAGATTTGATAAATGTGAAATCCCATCTACTAAGTTTGCTAGCCAATGCTTGGATGACTTTGATAATTTTATGGTTAAACAAGAAGACTTCAATGCTTATGTTGGTAGACAATTGAAACGAAATGCTTATATGATTGAACACTTGAGTGATTATATGTCTAGAGTTAAAGGTGAACTTAAACTTATTAGTAAACATGCTTCTATGGTTACCACTCAAGTAGAACAAGTACTTAAAGCTCAGAATGATTTGCTCCAGGAATTAAATAATAAGAAAAATGATAATGTTGTTAGAGTTATGACTAGAGGGGGTAATATGACTCAGGAACCTTTGTATCCTGAGGGCCACCCTAAGAGAATTGAGAAAGATTCTCACAGAACTAATGTTGATGCACCTAGTTCTTCTTAGAAGAAGAAAAAGAAAAATGATAGAACTTTGCATGCTTCTAGTGAACCTGTTGTTGACACACCTGAGAATCCCAATAATATTTCTATTTTTGATGCTGAAACACAATCTGGTAATGAACATGAACCTAGTGATAGGGTTAATGATGATGTTCATGTTGATGCTCAACCTAGCAATGATAATGATGTAGAGATTGAACCTGCTGTTGATCTTGATAACCCACTGTCGAAGAATCAACGTTATGATAAGAGAGACTTTGTTGCTAGGAAGCACGGTAAAGAAAGAGAACCATGGGTTCAGAAACCCATGCCTTTCCCTCCTAAATCATCCACCAAAAAGGATGATGAGAATTTTGAGCGCTTTGCTGAAATGATTAGACCTATCTTTTTGTGTATGCATTTGACTGATATGCTTAAAATGAATCCTTATGCTAAGTATATGAAAGATATTGTTACTAATAGAAGAAAGATGTTGAAAGCTGAAATTTCCACCATGCTTGCTAATTACACTTTTAAAGGTGGAATACCAAAGAAACTTGGAGATCCAGGAGTACCAACTATACCATGCTCCATTAAAAGAAACTATGTTAAAACTGCTTTATGTGATCTCGGAGCCGGTGTTAGTGTTATGCCTCTCTCTTTATATCGTAAACTTGATTTGAATAAGTTGACTCCTACTGAAATATCTTTGCAAATGGTTGATAAATCAACTGCTATACATGTCAGTATTTGCGAGGATGTGCCTGTTGTGGTTGCAAATGTTACTATATTAACGGACTTTGTTATTCTTCATATTCCCGCGGACGATAGTATGTCGATTATCCTTGGTAGACCCTTTTTGAATACTGCAGGGGCTGTTATTGATTGCAACAAAGGCAATGTCACTTTTCATGTTAATGGTAATGAGCATACAGTACACTTTCCGAGGAAATAACCTCAAGTCCACAGCATCAATGCTATTGGAAATTTTTTAACAATTACTATTAGAGGTTTTGAATTTCCTCTTCCTACTGTCAAGAAGAAATATGATAGTCTTATTGTTGGGGGCGTGCATATCCCCGTTGACGTAACCTAGTGTTATTCGAAATTTCTCCGGTTTCATGTTATTCGGAATGAGTTTGTTAACAAGACTTGATCAACCTTGTTAGTGGATTCCTTTTGATGAGCATGAGATGGATGAGGTTAGAAAGCACAACCTTCTATACCCTCTTTTTTACTTTTTGTTTTTATGTTAAATAAAGTAAAACTAGTATTTCCTGTCTGTTTTCTGAATTATCCTTGCAACAAAAAAATACCCCAAAAATAAAAGTTCTCCAAATGCCCTGAAAATGAAATATGATTTTCTTTCCAGAATATTTAAGAATTATTGGCACTGAGAACACACCAGGGGGACCCACCATGTGCCCACGAGGATGGAGGGCGTGTCCACCCCCCTGGGCGCGCCACCTGCCTCGTGGACCCCACGTGGGTCCCCTCCACTTATCCTTGCACCCACACACTTTGTCTTCCTCCAGAAAAAATCACCCACTAGCTCAAACCTGAGTTCTAGCTCATCTTGCTACCATTTTTTATCTCCTTGCTCAAAGCTCCATTCACAAAACTGCTTTGGGGGATTGTTCTTCGGTATGTGACTCCTCCAATGGTCCAATTAGTTTTTCTTCTAGTGCTTTATTTATTGCAAATTTTTGCTGCCAAGGTGACCCTGTTCTTGAGCTTGCATGTCAAATTTATGTGGTCAAAAGTAGTTTTAATGCATGATATAGCCTCTAGGCACTTGTAGGAGTAGTTGCTATCAATTTTGTTGAGTTTGGTTCACTTTTTTTTTGAGTCACTAAAAATTTCAGAAATTTTTCAGAGGAAGAATTATGTTTAGGAAAATGTACCAAGGTGGCTCCTCAAGGAAGCAAGGCCCAAGGCCCGCAATACGTGAGCCAGACAATGAACTACCAAGGGAGGCTCAAGTGCGGCCTTGTGAATGGCCGTCAGAGGATTTCATGGTCCAGACAGGCATCAAGGAAGAATTTGACGCATATGTGCGTAACGCTGATCTTGAGAGCTTCGAGGCAGATAAGTGCCGGCAATACGTCTATTTAACTAATTCATTTGTGAGAAGGTTTAAAATTACATCCTCACGCAACTCTCACAATGTCCTATTTGATCTTTATGATAAATCTTATACAATGGACTTAGAAGATTTTAATACTGCTTGTAAACTCCCGCAGTGGGGTAGTGCTAGTGAACCTCGCAAATATGAATTTAAAGAATTTCTTGCTAGTATCACTATGGGGGAATCTAGAGAAATAACACAAGCTACCATAGGGAGCATTCATTTTCCTGCCATACATTATTTTGCTCTTTTCGTGGGTAGATGCATTAACGGTAAAGATGAGGCGTGCCATATGTGTGTTCCTGATCTTAGTGTTCTCAAGAGTGTTGTATTAGGAGATAAACAATACAACTTGGGGGGCTATTGTTGCACGTAGGTTGCATCTTAATGGTTTAGCTGGAGATTTGTTCGGTGGAATTTATGCAACTCGTGTAGCTAACATTCTTGGTATACCCATACGTGGGGATGATATTGAGTTGCCTCCTGCTTATCTAGATTATAATGCTATGGTTCGTCATCAGTTTGTTGAGAGGAACGATCAGTTCCTCCAACACCGACTAATCTTTAACAGACGGCGCACCATCCATGTTGCTCTCCCTGCTCCTGCTTTCTTTGATTTTCAGACAAAAGGGATATATGTTATAACCAGGGAGGAGGCGAGCGAGTATGAGAGGAGGACGGAGGCAGCTCACCTCCAAGCAGCAACTCATGAGACAATTGCCGCTGCATCACAGTACGACCCCAGCTACAATTTTGATCCATGGGCATAGACCAACTTAGGCCAAAAGCCTAAGCTTGGGGGAGTACGTATTTCTCACCGACATTACATTCATGTTCACACACTCATTCCAATTGTCGGTGCTCATACTTTTTCATTGTGTCATCCATGCTAGTTTATTTTCTTTTTAAGCTTTCTTCTTGTGTGTTTGAAAAACCTTAAGAAAAAACAAAACAAAATTAGTTGTAGCTTTTAGCTAGTTTACTTTCCATGCTTGTAGTAGTAGTAATTAAAAAGAAAACCCAAAAATATTTCTCGTTCTTCTTTTGCTTGTTGGAAGCTTTCCCGTGTAAATAGTTTTGTTTCTTTTCTTTTCTTTGGGGGTCGAGAGGAGAAGACCATGATGAAAATGTTGAGTGGCTCTCATATGCATTATTGTTGATCTAATAAAGAGCCCATATTACCTTGTCTTCTCCCATGTATTGAATGCTTGCAGATTCCAGCTTAGTCCAATGAACGTGCACTATTATTATTATCCACACTATTCGGTCGTGCAAGTGAAAGGAAATAATGATGACATATGATGAACTGATTGAGATGAGAGAAGCTGGCATGAACTCGACCTCTCTTGTTTTTGTAAATATGATTAGTTCATCATTCCTGATTCAGCATATTATAAATGAAACATGTTTGCAATGACAATTAGAGATTATAGTTGATCATGACATGCTTAATTTGCTAGGAGTTTATAATGGTTTACCTTGCATGCCAACATGCTATTAAAATGGTTGTGATGTGGTATGTTAGGGTGGTATCCTCCTTTGAACGATTTGAGTGGTTTGACTTGGCACATGTTCACGCACGTAGTTGAAACAAAATCAACATAGCCTCCACGATATTTATGTTCATGGTGAATTATATCCTACTCATGCTTGCATTCGGTGTTGATTAATTTTAATGCATGTTCATGACTGTTGTCGCTCTTTAGCTGGTCACTTCCTAGTCGCTTTCTAGCCTTCACTTGTACTAAGCGGGAATACTGCTTGTGCATCCAACTCCATAAACCCCAAAGTTATTCCATATGAGTCCACCATACCTTCCTATATACGGTATCTACCTGCCGTTCCAAGTAAAATTGTATGTGCCAAACTCAAAAACCTTCAAATAAACATTTTGTTTTGTATGCTCGAATAGCTTATGTATCAACTAGGGTTGTTTGTATCTTCCATGCTAGGATGGTTATTCTCAAGAGGAGTGGACTCCGCTCCTCACTCACGAGAAAATGGCTGGTCACCGGGATGCCTAGTCCCATGCTCAAATCAAATCAAAATAATTGCAAACAAAACTCCCCCATGATTGTTGTTAGTTGGAGGCACCCGTTGTTTCGGGCAAGCCATGGATTCATACTTGTTGGTGGCGGGGGAGTATAAACTTTACCATTCTGCTTGGGAACTGCCTATAATGTGTGTAGCATGGAATATATCAAGATCTATCGGTTGTTATGTTGACAATGAAAGTATACCGCTCAAAATTTTATTCATCTCTATTTCAAAACCGAGCTCTGGCGCCTCTACAAATCCATGCTTCCCTCTGCGAAGGACCTATCTATTTACTTTTATGTTGAGTCAGCATCCTCTTATTAAAAAGCACCAGTTGGAGAGCACCGTTGTCATTTGCATGTATTATTATTAGTTTACATTGAGTATGACTGTGACTGGATCTCTTTTACCATGAATTAGAATTTCCAATCAGTCCTTGATCTTCAGGGGTGCTCTGCATTTATGTTTTGCGATCTCGGAAAGGGCTAGCGAGATACCATCTTGTTATATCATATTATGATTGTTTTGAGAAAGTATTGTCATCCGAGATATATTATTATTTCTCGCTAGTTGATTATGCCTTTGATATGAGTAAACATGAGACCTAAATGTTATTGTGAATATGGCTAGTTCATAATCTTTGCTGAAAGCTTGAATGCTGGCTTTACATATTTATAGCAACAAGAGCAAACAGAGTTTGTAAAAGTTTTTCTTTATCACTTTCAGTTTATCAGCTGAATTGCTTGAGGACAAGCAAAGGTTTAAGCTTGGGGGAGTTGATACATCTCCATCGTATCTACTTTTCCAAACACTTTTTCCCTTGTTTTGGACTCTAACTTGCATGATTTGAATGGAACTAACCCGGATTGACGTTGTTTTCAGCAGAATTGCCGTGGTGTTATTTTTGTGCATAAATAAAAGTTCTTGGAATGACCTGAAAATCAATGGAGATAATTTTTGGAATATAGAAACAATACTGGCGAAAGAATCAAGGTCTAGGGGCCCACACCCTGTCCACGAGGGTGGGGGCGCGCCTACCCCCCTAGGCGCGCCCCCTGCCTCATGGGCCCCCTGACGCTCCTCTGACCTCAACTCCAACTCTATATATTTGTGTTCGGGGAGAAAAAATAAGAGAGAAGGATTCAACGCGTTTTACGATACAGGGCCGCCGCCAAGCCCTAATCTCTCTCGGGAGGGCTGATCTGGAGTCCGTTCGGGGCTCGGGAAAGGGGAATCCGTCGCCATCACCATCATCAACCTTCCTCCATCACCAGTTTCATGATGCTCACTGCCGTGCGTGAGTAATTCCACCGTAGGCTTGCTGGATGGTGATGGGTTGGATGAGATTTATCATGTAATCGAGTTATTTTTGTTAGGGTTTGATCCCAAGTATCCACTATGTTCTGAGATTGATGTTGCTATGACTTTGCTATGCTTAATGCTTGTCTCTAGGGCCCGAGTGCCATGATTTCAGATCTGAACCTATTATGTTTTCATGAATATATGCGAGTTCTTGATCCTATCTTGCAAGTCTATAGTCACCTATTATGTGTTATGATCCGTTAACCCCGAAGTGGCAATAATCGGGATACTTACCGGTGATGACCGTAGTTTGAGGAGTTCATGTATTCACTATGTGTTAATGCTTTGGTCCGTTACTCTATTAAAAGGAGGCCTTAATATCCCTTAGTTTCCAATAGGACCCGGCTTCCACAGGAGGGTAGGACAAAAGATCTCATGGAAGTTCTTTTCCATAAGCACGTATGACTATATTCAGAATACATGCCTACATTATATTGATGAACTGGAGCTAGTTCTGTGTCACCCTATGTTATAACTATTGCATGAGGAATCGCATCCGACATAATTATCCATCACTGATCCATTGCCAACGAGCTTTTCACATATTGATCTTTGCTTAGTTACTTTTTCGTTGCCACTGTTACAATTACTACAAAACTGCTACTGTTACTTTTGCTACCATTACCGCTACTATCATATTACTTTGATACTACATACTTTGCTGCATATATTAAGGTTTCCAGGTGTGGTTGAATTGACAACTCAGCTGCTAATACTTGAGAATATTCTTTGGCTCCCCTTGTGTCAAATCAATAAATTTGGGTCGAATACTCTACCCTCGAAAACTGTTGTGATCCCATATACTTGTGGGTTATCAGTCCTCACGAGGCTGCTCCCTACAGCCGCCCCCGCGAGGCGGGTCCTGCCAGCGGTCCTCACGAGGCTGGTCGCGCCACTTCTAGCGGGGGCCATGGTCGTCCCAGCGTCCTCCACTTCGTCCACGTCCTCGGTCGTTGTGCTCGGGGCGTCGACCGAAGCGCCCATCGCGGATGGCCCTGAGCTCTTGGCAATCATTGGTGTTGTCTCTGTGGACGTTGTGGAAGGCGCATAACGGGCAGCTGGCCTTGGATGACTCAGGATGGTCGTGACCGCTTTTCGTCTCCGGCTCTGCTGCAAGCACGGCAACCCCCTGTGCTTCACGTCCTTGCTCTTGGCCTTCTTGCCCTCCTGATCGGCAGTTGGGAGCTCGAGGAGGGAAAGGCGTCCTTCCTCGGCTCTTGTGCACTTGGTTTCCATGTTGAACATTTCCAGGGTTGTGCACAGGTCCTCATGGATGGCGAGCTCCTCCATCATCTTAACATCGTGGACGCCATCGAAGAAAATGGAGATGATCGCTTCGTCCGTCACCTTGGGGATCTTGAGGCGAACATTGTTGAAGCGCTAGATGTACTTCTGCAGAGTTTCCCCCGGCTGCTGCTTGATGCGCCGCAGGTCGCCCGCGGCCGACGGGTGGTCGCGAGTGCCCTGGAAGTTGGCGATGAAATGCTCGTGCATCTCGCCCTGGAGGAGACCGATCCCGCGGGCAGGTTCAGGAGCCATGAGCATGCGCCATCCTTGAGGGCCATGGGAAACCAGTTCGCCATGACCTTTTAGTCGCCGTTGGCCGCCTCGATGCTCGGCTCGTAGAGCTACAGGAACTCCGGGGGTCCGGGGTGCCGTCGTAGCGCGGAGGCAGGTCCGGCTTGAACTTGTCGGGCCAAACGACGCTGCGCAGCTCGGGAGTGAAGGCGCGGCAGCCTGCTATGGTCACCGGAGCCCGTCGTGGAGGCGGGGCCTGACCTTGATATGCACGCGCCGCCAGCACAAGCGGCGTGCGGTCTTGACGCATCAGTGCCGGGAGCGCAGGAGCGTTTCCTTGTGGCCCCAGGACTTCTTGGCAGCTTCCTTCTTCGTGCATAGGCGCCCGGCACGGCGGGTCGCACCGCGGGACCGCGCGTCTTGTTGCGAGGGCGTTGTCTTGGTGTGGAGGTGGTGGAGGCCCTCCGTGGGAGACATCGCCCGCCGCTGGAGGTGGTCGAGGTAGCAAAAGGGATGGTGCATGAGAGCCCCCAGCAGCGCTGACGAGCTCGACGATGCGGCCGAGCCAGTCATCGTAGAGGTCGTCGACCGGGTGGTAGCATGGGAGATCACGCGCCATGAGCAAAGCAGCCTGTGCGTCCGTGGGCACGCGACGAGCGTGGACGATGAACCGGCCAGAGTCAGTGACGGGTTGGCGGTGCGTCTGTCCCGCCGCACGGAAGGGTGTAACGATGAGGCCTACTACTCGTTCACTGTCGGGACAGTGGCGGCGTTGGCAGCGGGTGATGGAGAACGGCGTGGAGGTCTGCCAACGGGCGCTGTTTGAGCGACGCGGGCAGCGAGGGCAACGCGGTGCTCAGCACGGGCTCGGCGAGCGTCAGACATGGATGCGATGGGGCAGTGGAACATAGATCGACGGAAGAAAAGGCATCAGTGCATCCCCAACCTAGCGCGCCAAATGTCGGATTACGGGTTCCGGCAAACCCTTGAGGTTCGAACACTGGGGTGTGCACGAAGATCACTCTCCCCCGTGAGCCCACTCTGGCAACGATCTCTAAGCCTAGCTCGCCGAACCCGAAGAACAAGGTACACAAGGGTTTATACTTGTTCGAGCCACCGTCGTGGTGTAATACCCTACTCCAGTGTGGTGTGGTGGATTGCCTTGTAAACTGAGGATGAACAAGTACAATGGATGAACAGCCTCCTGAGGAGAGGTGTTCTTGAGCTCGATAAGCTTGTGTGTTTGAATGGTCTGGTGATCCACTTCCCCTCCCCATCTCTGCTAAGGTGGTGGCTAGTCCTATTTATAGAGGCACTGATCCTCTTCCCAAATATTAGGCGGGAAGGGATCCCACAACGGCCAATTTGAAGGGGGACAACTAGTACAAGTTATCCTGACAAAAGGTGGTCTTCGCCTGCCAAAGACTTTGGTGGTGACACCGTCGTGGGCTCTGCGGTGACCTCCGTCCTGCCGTCCTGCTAGTCTTGGTCGTGTTGCACCAATATGGAAACCTTTGCCTGATGCCTCGGGACTCCTCACTTGCGCTTGCCCATTTAGCACCAAAGAGCCAACGAGTAATATATGCTCACTGGCGCCCGCCTGGCCTTGGTCGTCATGGCTCACGTCACACGCTCCTCACGAGGTGCCCCTTGCATAGACATCTCCGCCCCTCGGGAGCCAGCCTAGGGAGGCTACCCCTGAGGAGGTCTTGCGTAATCCGCCTCGCGAGGCTTGGCCCCTCGCGAGGGTCTTGAATGGTTGCTGATGAAGATGGGTCGTACCAGGCCGCTGGATGAGCCACGCCCTAGGCCGCAGGCAGGCAACTCTAGGTACCCCCGTTCCCAGGACGCCGACAGTATGCTCGAATAGCTCATGTATCAACTAGGGCTGTCTATATCTTCCATGCTAGGTAGGTTATTCTCACGATGAGTGGACTCCGCTTATCACTCACGAGAAAATCGCCGGTAACCGGGATGCCCAGTCCCATGCTCAAATCAAAATAATTGCAAACAAAACTCCCCCAGGATTGTTGTTAGTTGGAGGCACCCGTTGTTTCGGACAAGCCATGGATTGATGTTTGTTGGTGGTGGGGGAGTATAAACTTTACCATTCTGTTTGGGAACCGCCTATAATGTGTGTAGCATGGAAGATATCGAGATCTCTTGGTTGTTATGTTGACAATGAAAGTATGCCACTCAAAATATTATTAATCTCTATTTCAAAATTCGAGCTCTGGCACCTCTACAAATCCCTCCTTCCCTCTGCGAATGGCCTATCTATTTACTTTTATGTTGAGTCACCATGCTCTTATTAAAAAGCACCAGTTGGAGAGCACCGCTGTCATTCACATGCATTATTATTAATTTACATTGAGTATGACTGGATCTATTTTACCATGAATTACAATGTCTAGTCGGTCCTTGATCTTCAGGGGTGCTCTGCATTTATGTTTTGCGGTCTCATAAAGGGCTAGCGAGATACCATCTTGTTATGTCATGTTATGATTGTTTTCAAAAAGTGTTGTCATCCGAGATTTATTATTATTGCTCGCTAGTTGATTATGCCATTGATATGAGTAAACGTGGGACCTAAATGTTATTGTGAATATGCTTAGTTCATAATCTTTGCTGAAAACTTGAATGCTAGCTTTACATATTTGCAACAACAAGATCAAATAGTGTTTGTAAAAGTTTTTCTTTATCACTTTCAGTTTGTCAATTGAATTGCTTGAGGACAAGCAAAGGTTTAAGCTTAGGGGAGTTGATACGTCTCCAACGTATCTAGTTTTTCAAACATTGTTGCCCTTGTTTTGAACTCTAACTTGCATGATTTGAATGGAACTAACCCGAACTGATGTTGTTTTCGGCAGAATTGACATGGTGTTATTTTTGTGCAGAAATAGAAGTTCTTAAAATGACCTGAAAATCCACGGAGACACGTTTTGGAATTAATAAAAAGTACTGGCGAAGGAATCAGCATCAGGGGGCCCACACTCTATCCACGAGGGTGCAGGGCACGCCCTCCCTTGGGGCGCACCCCTGCCTCGTGGGCTGCCTGGGACTCCACTGACCTCAACCCCAACTCCATATATTCATGTTTAGGGAGAAAAAAATCAGAGAGAAGGATTCATTGTGTTTTACGATACGGAGCTGCCGCCAAGCCCTAATCTTCCTCGGGAGGACTGATCTAGAGTCCGTTTCGGGCTCCAGAGAGGCGAATTTGTCGCCATCGTCATCATCAATCATCCTCCATCACCAATTTCATGATGCTCTCTGCCGTGCGTGAGTAATCCCATCATAGGCTTGCTGGACGGTGATGGTTTGGATGAGATTTACCATGTAATCGAGTTAGTTTTGTTAGGGTTTGATCCCTAATATCCATTATGTTCTAATTTTGATGTTGCTATGACTTTGCTATGCTTAATGCTTGTCACTAGGGCCCGAGTGCCATGACTTCAGATCTGAACCTATTATGTTTTCATGAATATACGTGAGTTCTTGATCCTATCTTGCAAGTCAATAGTCACCTACTTTGTGTTATGATCCGGCAACCCCGAAGTGACAATAGTTGGGACCACTCCTGGTGATGAACGTAGTTTGAGGAGTTCATGTATTCACTAACTATTAATGCTTTGGTCCGGTACTCTATTAAAAGGAGGCCTTAATATCCCTTAGTTTCTAATAGGACCCTGCCGCCACAGGAGGGTAGGATAAAATATGCCACGCAAGTTCTTTTCCATAAGCATGTATGACTATATTCGGAATACATTCCTACATTACATTGATGAACTGGAGCTAGTTCTGTGTCACCATATGTTATAACTATTGCATGAGGAATCGCATCCGACATAATTATCCATCATTGATCCATTGCCTATGAGCTTTTAACATATTGATCTTTTCTTAGTTACTTTTCCGTTGCCACTATTACGATTGCTACAAAAACTGCTACTGTTACTTTTGCCACCGTTACCGTTACTTCCATACTACTTTTCTACTAAATACTTTGCTATAGATATTTAGTCTTTCAGGTGTGGTTGAATTGACAACTCAACTGCTAATACTTGAGAATATTCTTTGGCTCCCCTTGTGTCGAATCAATAATTTGGGTTGAATACTCTACCCTCGAAAACTATTGCGATCTCCTATACTTGTGGGTTATCACCTTCCAGCGGCTGATGCACATCACTCTAGGCCAACAACTCAGGAGGAACGATGAGGCCTACGTCGATGACATTGTGGTGAAATCTCAAGAGGCAAGGACCCGCATTTAGGATCTGGAGGAGACTTTCGCCAGCCTGCACAAGGTAGACCTGCGGCTCAACCCAGAGAAATGCGTGTTCGGCGTCCCCTCCGGCAAGCTACTGGGTTTCCTCATGTTGCACAGGGGGATTGAGGCGAACCCGAAGAAGGTCAAAGCAATAGAAGACATGAGCCCTCCGCAGACTCTCAAGGAAATGGAAAAACTCGCGTGCTGTGTAACCTCACTAGGGCACTTCATCCCCAAGCTGGGGGAGCGCGCCCTCCCGTTCTTAAAGCTGATGAAGAAGGGCCCATTCAAGTGGACTCCGGAGGACGACATGGCGTTTCAAGACCTCAAGAGATACCTAACCAGCCCACCGGTGATGGTGGCGCCTCATCCTCTCGAGCCCCTGGTGCTTTACCTGGCCGCCACACCTCATTCCGCTAGCGCAGCGCTGGTGGTCGTCCGGGAAAAGCGCCAGACCAAGAGCCTGCCGCACGGCACTGCACATTCGGTCGGGACGGTGCGGCACCAAGATGGCGCTCCTGAGGCTGCGGTGGCCCCGATGGGCGACAAAGCTCCTGAGGTCCCCCAGCCTCAGGAGGCGCCCCAACCTTAGGAGATCCCGGACTCCACTGACACTTCCGCGCCTGTCGAACACCCAGTGTACTTCGTCATCATGATGTTACGAGACGCGCAGGCCCGCTACCCCATGCCACAGAAGCTTCTGCTCACGCTCCTCGTGGCCACGCACAAGTTGCGCCACTACTTCCAAGGCCACCCAATCAAGGTCGTCTCAGCTTACCCGCTGGAGAGGGTACTCCGAAGCCCCAATGCAGCGGGGAGGGTTGCCGAGTGGAACATCGAGCTGCAGGCCTTCCAGCTGGAGTTCAGCACCACCAGGGACATCAAGGGAGCCGCGCTCGCCGACTTCGTGGCGGAGTGGACTGACGCTCCAGGGCCCGTAGCAAGCAAGGATCGGTCTCTCTCGCTAGGGAGCGAAGCACCAGACGGCTGGGTCATGTACTTCGACGGCGCCTTCGCGTGCCCGGGAACGGGGGTTGAAGATGTACTCATCTCGCCCACCCAGGACAAGCTCTCCTACGCCGTGCAGCTTTGCTTCCAGCGGGGTGAGAAGGTCCCAACAACATCACAGAGTACGAAGGTCCGATTGCCGGCCTCAAGGCTGCGGCGGCCTTGGGAGTGAAGTGCCTCACCATCAAGGGCGACTCTCACCTCCTCATCAACTTCTCCAACAAGGTGTATGAGCTGAAGGATGAGCACATGGAGGCATACCTCGTGGAGGTACGCAAAATGGAGAAGCAATTATGGGGCCTGGAACTGCAGCAAACGGGGAAGCCGATGATATCGCCAAGAGGGCGTCCAGGTGTCAGCCACAGGAACTCGACGTCTTCGAGGAGTGGCTCTTCAAGCCTTCAGCGGCCCCTCCGGCTGCGGAGTCGGCACCGCCTCAGGAGGAGCTTCCCCCGCCACCAACCTCAGGAGCCCCTGCCTGCGGCCCGACCTCAGGAGCGTGCCTGCTCCTCGCACTCGAACCCTAGGAGGGGTGTTCGACTAAAGAATTCAAGGCATACCTGCTGCAAGGGACCCTGCCGGAGAAGGAGGAGGATGCGGAACGTGTGGCTCGGCAAGCTACAACCTACTGCATTTGGGACGGTGAGCTATACCAAAAACGACCGAACGAAGTTTCCTTGCGATGCGTCTCCAAGGAGCAGGGGTGTGAGCTGCTAGCCGACATACATGGAGGGGACTGCGGACATCACTCATCATCACACACCTTGGTGAGCAAGGCGTTGCGCAGCATATTCTACTGGCCCACGACACTCAGCGACGCAACTGAGCTGGTGAGATCCTGTGAAGCCTGTCAGTTCCATGCCAGGCAAATCCACCAGCCTGCTCAGAACCTCCAGACTAACCCACTCTCGTGGCCGTTTGCGGTCTGGGGGCTGGACATCCTGGGTCCATTCCCTCGAGCGCCCGGGGGCTACTGCTACCTCTACGTCGCCATCGACAAGTTCACAAAGTGGGCGGAGGTGGAAGTCATCCGCACCATCCCAGCTGACTCTGCAGTCAAGTTCATGAAGGGCCTCGTGAGCCGCTTCGGAGTCCCAAATCGTATCATCACTGACAATGGCTCACAGTTCACTAGCAATCTCTTCAAAACATATTGTGCTAATCTTGGAACACAGATATGCTACGCCTCAGTGGCACACCCTAGAAGCAATGGCCAAGCTGAGCGCGCCAACGCGGAGGTCTTGAGAGGACTCAAGACAAGGACCTTCAAGAAGAAGCTCGAGGCCCGCGGCAGGGGCTGGCACGACAAGCTCCAGTTCGTGTTGTGGTCCATCCGCACCACCACCACCAAGCCAATGGGCGAGACTCCGTTCTTCCTCGTCTACGAAGCCGAAGTGGTTCTCCCTCACAAGGTTAAGCATCGCTCTGCGCGGGTCTTGACATTTGATGAGGCATGTCAAGATACCATGCGGGGGATGGACCTCGTGCCGGGGGAGGAACCCCGCCGCCAAGCCTCACTCCGAGCGGCAAGGTACCAGCAGGCGTTATAGCGGTACCACTATCGCGGTGTCCGCTCCAGGACACTCGAGGTGGGCGATCTCATCCTGAGGCGGGTGCTCTCTAGGGAAGGGCTGCATAAGCTCTCACACATGTGGGAGGGCCCATTTAGGATTGCCCGCGTCTCCAGGCCTGGCGTTGCGCACCTGGAGACGCAGGACGGGATCCCCATCCAGAACGCCTGGAACATCCAACACCTCCGGAAGTTCTACCCATGAAGCAAGGCCCAGTGCCTGTGAAGGTCTCCGCTTGTGACACTCTCCCGTAATAATGAGTGGGGTTGTACATGCCCCGGAGTCTCCAGAGTGCCGCCCTCGGGCCTCGGAGGCTCCCTCCCACGTCCTAGTTGCAGCACTTTGCTCCGTGCTAGTGAGAAGACTAGACTAGGTGCCGGACGTGGTTGTTCATTTGCTTTCTGTAGTTGGTTTGCAACATTTTAGTGAAATTTGGAGTTCTGGCGTTTCTCGATTGCTTGGTTGAGTCCCCTTTTCCTCTACTTCTTCGATCTCTTCTTTGTTTTGCGTCAGGGAAGACGACAGTTGCCTGACGCTCTCCCTCGTGCGCCTCGTGCGGGGGCTGGGCAGGTGTGCAGTGCGTATGCTGGGCTAGCCTAAACCACGGACACACCTCGCCAAAGCCCTGTCGCCCCAGAGCTTCGGCTCCCTTGATCTTCGCGAGGCGCCCTTGATTGAGCTCGTGATTGGAGCACCCTCATAAGTCCATGCCCCACGGGTACCACGACATGGTGCACTAGGCCATGATTAGCCCATGCCCGAGGGCTCGCGCAAGGAAGAGCAATGCACCCGACAGATGTCCTAACGAATTCTACAGCTTTGTGACGCCTCCCGAGGTCAACGGCTCCCGAGTCAGTAGCAAGGAAGCCTCACCAGATGCCAGAAGGCGCGCCCTCATGAGACAGGAAACTACCCCGGGCGTATCAAGCTAAGTTATCCCTTTACATCTACGTGGAGCACGAATGTCACAACACAACACAGAAACAATGAACATAGCATAGAGGCATAAAAATCACGGTTCATTACACGCCCTCGCAGGGCCCCATGCTTGTTTTTTGAAATGTAGGAAGAAAGGAAAGGACAAAAGCAGCGCACACAACCACGACAGCTCACAAGGGTCGGCTCCTAGCCCCCCCCCCCGACTCGGCCGGAAACCTCCTCGCGCTTCACCAGAGCACGATGATGAGACGACCCCCACCATCCTCAAAGCGAGCCCGGCGGCGTGCGGTTGGTCGTAGCCGCCGCTGCGGGAGCTCTCACTGGAGGAAGAGCTGCCATCGTTGGACGAGCCATGACCGTCGCCAAGGGCCAACTCGCCCTCGGCGTCGTCGCGACTGTCGTCAAGGCCAAGCTCGTCGTCGCCGCCACTGTCCTTGGGGCAGCACCCTGCGCGGCGACCATCTTCCCCAAATACCCACACGTAGAGGGTCGCGACGCCGTCGTACTTGAAGTGGAGGGTGCACCTCCTGCTCAAGCCGCGTGCACGGGCAAACGTCTGCCAACCATGGGCTAGGACCATGTTGCCTGCGGCGGAAACCTCCACCGCGGCCCACAAGGCCTTGCTGAAGCAGTCGTCTGCTTGCAGCCAGAAGCCGTCAGCCAGAAGCCGTCAAGACCCGTGGCTGGCAGCTCGCATGCAAAGGAGCGTGGAAGCTAGAGCCAGGTGCCAGCCGGCTGCTCCGACCACACGACAAACTCCGGGAGCACCTCTGCCGAGTGGAAGTGCAGCCGAGGAGGCCGGGCGACCACGACGCGCCTCCCCTCGGTGCAAGGGATGCTCCGCCTAGAGCGGTCCTCGCCGTGGGAGGAAGCACTATTGTGGCCACCAAGGACGATGCCGGTCCCCAAAGGAGTACGTCTATGCCCCTGAGGAGCCACAACAAGGGTCGCAACATGCTTATGGGGGCGGCCATGCCCCCTCTTGGGCGGTGGCGAGCCGGGGCCCTCCTAGCGAGCCTTCCCTTTCTCCACGGCCAAGAACCTCTTCGTCGGTGCCACGGGGTAGAAGCAAGACGGTGAAGCAAGGAGGAAGAAGAAGGAGCAATCGGCAAGAAGGCAGAGATGAGGAAGGGGGCTCCTCCCCTCTCCTCATTTATAGCCTGGGGGAGGCCAACCGCCGGCCTCCACGATCGCGCATAATGATGATTTTCTTCTGCATTTAGCAGGGTCTCATCAAGTCGAACAGTTGCCAAGGCAGCGTGGGGAAGCGGAGGCGCCCACGCCCCATTAATCGCCACACATCAACCAAGGCCGCAGGCAGTTGGGGCCCGCGGCGCTCCGCACTTGCCCTTTGGCTTCGCCTCGAAGCAAAGCTCGAGCGCATCTTGGGCCCGGGGGATACTGTCGGCGTCCTCGGAACGGGGGTGCCCAGACTTGCCTGCCTGTGGCCCGCGAGCGTGGCTCCATCAACGGCCTGACACATCCCACCTTCAGCAGCAACAACTCAAGACCCTCATGAGGGGCCAAGCCTAGCGAGGCAGACGACACCAAGACCTCCCTAGGGGCAGCCTCACTAGGTTGGCGCCCAAGGAGTGGAGATATCTATGCAAGGGGCACCTCACGAGGTTCACGTGATGTGAGCCATGACGACCAAGGCCAGGCGGGCGCCAGCGGGCGCAGTATACCAGTTTCCTCTTTGGTGCTAAGGAGGCAAGCACAGGCGAGGAGTCCCGAGGCATCAGGCAAAGGTTTCCATATCGGTGGAACATGACCAAGACCAGCAGGACGACAGGACAGAGGTCATTGCGGAGCCCACAGTGGCGTCACCACCAGAGCCTTTGGCAGGCGAAGACTACTTTTGTTAGGATAGCTTGTACTAGTTGTCCCCCTTCAAACTTGGCCATTGTGGGATCCCTTCCCGCCTAAACATTTGGGAAGAGGATCAAGGCCACTATAAATAGGACCTAGCCACCGCCGTGGGAGGGGGTGGATCATTCAGGCCACCCTCACACTCACCAGCTCATCGAGCTCAAGAACACCTCACCTCCTAAGGCTGTTCATCCACTGTATTAGTTCATCCTTAGCCCCCCGAGGCAATCCACCACACACTGCGGTAGGGTATTACACCGCGAGGTGGCCCGAACCAGTATAAACCCCTGTGTCTCCTGTTATTTGGGTTTGTCGTGCTAGGCCGTGGAATCGTTGAGCGAACGATTTGGGGAGAGAGTGTTCTTCGTGCGCACCCCAGAGTTCGAACCTCTCAAGGGTTTGTCGGAACCCGTAATCCGACATCATCAATGGTGAACATCTCTATGTTGATCATATCTACTATATGATTCACGTTCGACCTTTCGGTCTCCAGTGTGCCGAGGCCATGTCTGTACATGCTAGGCTCGTCAAGTTTAACCCAAGAATTCCGCATGTGCAAAACTGTCTTGCACCCATTGTATGTGAAGGTAGACTCTATCACACACGATCATCATGTGGTGTCTCAACACGACGAACTGCAGCAACGATGCATACTCAGGGAGAACACTTTTACCATGAAATTTAGTGAAGCGATCATCTTATAATGCTACTGCCGTTCTAAGAAAAAAAAAGATGCATAAAAGATAAACATCACATGCAATCAAAATATGTGACATGATATGGCCATCATCATCTTGTGCTTTTGATCTCCGTCTCCAAAGCATCGTCATGATCTCCATCGTCATCGACTCGACATATTGATCTCTATCATAGCATCGTGGTCGTCTCGCCAACTATTGCTTCTACAACTATCTCTAACGCATAGTGATAAAGTAAAGAAATTACATGGCATTTGCATTTCATAGAATAAAGAGACAACCATAAGGCTCCTGCCAGTTGTCAGATATCCTACAAAACATGATCATCTCATATAATAACGTTTATCACATCATGTCTTGACGATATCACATCACAACATGCCCTGCAAAAACAAGTTAGACGTCCTCTACTTTGTTGTTGCAAGTTTTACGTGGCTGCTACGGGCTTCTAGCAAGAACTGTTCTTACATACGCAGCAAACTACAGCAGTGTTTTGTCAAGTTTGTTGTTTTAACCTTCTTCAAGGACGAGATGCAGTCAAATTTGATTCAACTAAAGTAGGAGAAACAGACACCCGCCAACCACCTTTATGCAAAACTAGTTGCATGTCTATCGGTGGAACCGGTCTCATGTGTGTGGACATGTAAGGTTGGTCCGGGACGCTTCATCCCACAATACCACTGAATCAAAATAAGATGTTGGTGCTAAATAGTATGACTATCACCGCCCACAACTCTTTGTGTTCTACTCGTGCATATCATCTACGCATAGACCTGGCTCACGATGACACTGTTGGGAAATGTTGCATGGAAAAACAAAAAAAATCTATGCACACGCAATGATCTATCCATGGAGATGCATAGCAACGAGGGGGCGAGTGTGTCTACGTACCCTCATAGATCGTAAGCGGAAGCGTTTGACAATGTGATTAATGTAGTCGAACTTCTTCTAGCTCCGACCGATCAAGTACCGAACGTACGATACCACCGATTTCTGCACATGTTCATCTCGGTGACGTCCCTCGCCTTCTTGATCTAGCAAGACGTCTAGGTAGTAGATGATTTATGTCAGCTCGATGACGTGGTGACAGTGATGGTGAACTGATCCTTGCAGGGCTTCCCCTAAGCACTACAAAGATATGAACGGGGGCGTAAACTGTGGAGGGGGGCGCCGCACACGGCTAAAACTATTGTCTAGTATGTGCTAGGGGCGCCCCCCCCCCCACACACACACACATACATACGTACATATATATATATACATCTGGGCTATTCTGTTAAGCGTAACAGAATATTATTCTGTTATCCTACTTGAACTGATGAATTCAAGCGGTTGAACTGATGAAATTCGAGCGGTTGAATTGATGCTTTCTGTTGCTGTTAAAAATCGTCTTCTTTAGTTCAAATTTTTTTTGCAATTTTTTTGTCGAAACGGGGCATGTAATATATCATTGGAAAGCTATTGACATTCAGATTACAATCTTGTAATTTGTTTATGCAAAAAAATTATGATTTAAGAGCAGTTTTGAAAAAATTGTTTTTTTCAAAACCAAAAACGTGAATCATATTTTGGACTTAATTTTCAAACGATTTGTAGGAATTGAGCAAATGAGATGGCGTTGGAAAGCTTGTGAAAATCCGCATATTCCATATATCTACTATTTTTTCAAATTCTATATGATTTAAAAGTAATTTGAAAAATGGTGAAATTCTGGGTGAAATGTTTTTTCGCTGTTTTTTGCAAAGGATTTGTCGGATTGGTGCAAATGATACGGCGTTGGAAAGATATGGAAAATGCGCAACTTTTGCATCTAGAAAGTTTTTTCTAATTCCTCGCGGCTTAAATACGAATTCAAATATGGTTAAAATTGGTTTTGAACACGATTTTTTAAAAAAGTTTGTCGAAATGGGGCAAATAATATACCATTGGATAGCTATCGAAAATGCAAGACTTATTCATATTAAATGTTTTCTCTACTTCGCAACCGTTTAAGAGTAATTTTGAATACGGCATGACGGATCTTGTTGTTTTCTTGTCTGGAAAACAGAGTACTCGTACTGATATATATGTATGTTTGTACTGAGCTATTTTCTATAGAGTAATTTTGAATGGTTCCGAAAAGGGTACTTGTAATGATGCTTGCATGGGTTTGTACTAAGCGTGTTTTCACTAACTAGACTTTGCTCTGTTTTTTGAGTAATATTTTTCTCGTAAGTTTTCAACGGTTTACTGTATTCTAGCCCCGAACTTGCATGGTTTGTATTGTTGAACTGAATGTTATTGTATCGTCGCCCCTGTACTTGCATGGTTTATATCGTCGAATTGAATGATATTTTTTCAAAAATAAAATGTTTTTTTATTCTTTCTTTAACTAACTTTTTTTCAACGATGTTGTGAACTTCTCTCATTTCACGACTTGAACTTTTACCATTTGAATTTCCTCGTAACCAAATTTGTTGGCAAAATTATTTCCCCAATGTACCTTGAAATTTTGAACTATTTAAAAACAGAGCATGTAATATACCGTTGGAAAGATGGTGAATAGAAGAAACTTTTTCATGTTGAACATTTTTCTAAATTTATTGTGGTTTAGGAGCATTTTTGACTGTGCCAAAAACATCATTTTTTTGTTTTTTCGATCTCATAAAATGAAACAGTGGACTTATATGACCAGATTTTTTGTACCGTCTCGGGTTTAGAACGTGGACTTATAGAAGTCAACCGTTTTGTGTATTAGTTTCAAATTTAGTTTCTCGTCCAAACTAATGATTATCGTGTTGGGCAACGTAGTAATTTCAAAAAAATTCCTACGCACACGCAAGATCATGGTGATGCACAGCAACGAGAGGGGAGAGTGTTGTCTACGTACCCTCGTAGACCGGAAGCGGAAGCGTTATAACAACGCAGTTGATGTAGTCGTACGTCTTCATGGCCCGACCGATCAAGCACCGAAACTACGGCACCTCCGAGTTTTTGCACACGTTCAGCTCGATGACGATCCCCGGACTCCGATCCAGCAAAGTGTCGGGGATGAGTTCCGTCAGCACGACGGCGTGGTGACGATCTTGATGTTCTACCATCACAGGGCTTCGCCTAAGCACCGCTACAATATTATCGAGGATTATGGTGGAGGGGGGCACCGCACACGGCTAAGAGATCAATGATCAATTGTTGTGTCTTTGGGGTGCCCCCTGCACCCGTATATAAAGGAGCAAGGGAGGAGGAGGCCGACCCTAGGAGGGGGCGCGCCAAGTGTGGAGTCCTACTAGGACTCCTTAGTCCTAGTAGGATTCCACCTCCCATATGGAATAGGAAAAGAGGAATGGAAAAGGAGAAGGAAGGAAGGGGGCGCCCCCCTTCCCTAGTCCAATTCGGACCAGACTAAGGGGAGGGGTGCGGCCACCCTTGAGGCCCTTTTCCTTCTTTCCCGTATGGCCCAATAAGGCCCAATACGTATTCCCGTAACTCTCCGGTACTTCGAAAAATACCCGAATCACTCGGAACCTTTCCAATGTCCGAATATAGTCGTCCAATATATCGATCTTTACATCTCGACCATTTCGAGACTCCTCGTCATGTACCCGATCTCATCCGGGACTCCGAACTCCTTCGGTACATCAAAACTCATAAACTCATAATATAACTGTCATCAAAACCTTAAGCGTGCGGACCCTACGGGTTCGAGAACAATGTAGACATGACCGAGACACGTCTCCGGTCAATAACCAATAGCAGAACCTGGATGCTCATATTGGCTCCCACATATTCTACGAAGATCTTTATCGTTCAGACCACATAACAACATACGTTGTTCCCTTTGTCATCGGTATGTTACTTGCCCGAGATCCGATCGTCGGTATCTCAATACCTAGTTCAATCTCGTTACCGGCAAGTCTCTTTACTCGTTCCATAATACATCATCCTGCAACTAACTCATTAGTTGCAATGCTTGCAAGGCTTAAGTGATGTGCATTACCGAGAGGGCCCAGAGATACCACTCCGACAATCGGAGTGACAAATCCTAATCTCGAAATACGCCAACCCAACAAGTACCTTCGGAGACACCTGTAGAGCACCTTTATAATCACCCAGTTACGTTGTGACGTTTGGTGGCACACAAAGTGTTCCTCCGGAAAACGAGACTTGCATAATCTCATAGTCATAGGAACATGTATAAGTCATGAAGAAAGCAATAGCAACAAACTAAACGATCAAGTGCTATGCTAACGGAATGGGTCAAGTCAATCACATCATTCTCCTAATGATGTGATCCCGTTAATCAAATGACAACTCATGTCTATGGTTAGGAAACATAACCATCTTTGATCAACGAGCTAGTCAAGTAGAGGCATACTAGTGACACTCTGTTTGTCTATGTATTCACACATGTATTATGTTTCCAGTTAATACAATTCTAGCATGAATAATAAACATTTATCATGATATAAGGAAATAAATAATAACTTTATTATTGCCTCTAGGGCATATTTCCTTCAGTCTCCCACTTGCACTAGAGTCAATAATCTAGTTCACATCGCCATGTGATTTAACATCAATAGTTCACATCACCATGTGATTAACACCCATAGTTTACATCGACATGTGACCAACGCCTAAAGGGTTTACTAGAGTCAATAATCTAGTTCACATCGCTATGTGATTAACACCCAAAGAGTACTGAGGTGTGATCATGTTTTGCTTGTGAGAGAAGTTTAGTCAACGGGTCTGCCACATTCAGATTCGATATTTTGCAAATTTCTATGTGAACAATGCTCTGCACGGAAATACTCTATCTAATTGCTCCCACTTTCAATATGTATCCTGATTGAGATTTAGAGTCATCTGGATCAGTGTCAAAATTTGCATTGACGTAACCCTTTATGACGAACCTTTTTGTCATCTCCATAATCGAGAAACATATCCTTATTCCACTAAGGATAATTTTGACCAATGTCCAATGATCTACTCCTAGATCACTATTGTACTCCCTTGCCAAAAACAGTGTAGGGTATACAATAGATCTGGTACATAGCATGGCATACTTTATAGAACCTATGGCTGAGGCATAGGGAATGACTTTCATTCTCTTTCTATCTTCTGCCGTGGTCGGGTTTTGAGTCTTACTTAACTTCACACCTTGTAACACAGGCATGAACTCTTTCTTTGACTGTTCCATTTTGAACTACTTCAAAATCTTGTCAAGGTATGTACTCATTGAAAAACTTATCAAGCGTATTGATCTATCTCTATAGATCTTGATGCTCAATATGTAAGCAGCTTCACTGAGGTCTTTCTTTGAAAAACTCCTTTCAAATACTCCTTTATGCTTTGCAGAATAATTCTACATTATCTTCGATCAACAATATGTCATTCACATAAACTTATCAAAAATGGTGTAGTGCTCCCACTCACTTTCTTGTAAATACAGGCTTCACCGCAAGTCTGTATAAAACTATATGCTTTGATCAACTTATCAAAGCGTATATTCCAACTCCGAGATGCTTGCACCAGTCCATAGATGGATCGCTAGAGCTTGCATATTTTGTTAGTACCTTTAGGATTGACAAAACCTTCTGGTTGCATCATATACAACTCTTCTTTAATAAATCCATTAAAGAATGCAGTTTTGTATATCCATTTGCCAGATTTCATAAAATGCGGCAATTGCTAACATGATTCGGACAGACTTAAGCATAGATACGAGTGAGAAACTCTCATCGTAGTCAACACCTTGAACTTGTCGAAAACCTTTTTGCGACAATTCTAGCTTTGTAGACAGTAACACTACTATCAACGCCCGTCTTCCTCTTGAAGATCCATTTAATCTCAATGGCTCGCCGATCAATGGGCAAGTCAATCAAAGTCCATACTTTGTTCTCATACATGGATCTCATCTCAGATTTCATGGCCTCAAGCCATTTTGCAGAATCTGGGCTCATCATCGCTTCCTCATAGTTCGTAGGCTCGTCATGGTCAAGTAACATGACCTCCAAAATAGGATTACCGTACCACTGTGGTGCGGATCTCACTCTGGTTTACCTACGAGGTTCAGTAGTAACTTGATCTGAAGTTACATGATCATCATCATTAGCTTCCTTACTAATTGGTGTAGTAGTCACAGGAACAGATTTCTGTGATGAACTGCTTTCCAATAAGGGAGCAGGTACAGTTACCTCATCAAGTTCTACTTTCCTCCCACTCACTTCTTTCAAGAGAAACTCCTTTTCTAGAAAGGATCCATTCAAAGCAACGAATATATTGCCTTCGGGTCTGTGATAGAAGGTGTAGCCAACTGTCTCTTTTGGGTATCCTATGAAGACACATTTCTCTGATTTGGGTTTGAGCTTATCAGGATTTAACTTTTTCACATAAGCATCACAACCCCAAACTTTAAGAAACGACAACTTTGGTTTCTTGTTAAACCGCAGTTCATTTAGTGTCGTCTCAACGGATTTAGATGGTGCCCTATTTAATGTGAATGCAGCTGTCTCTAATGCATAACCCCAAAACGATAGTGGTAGATCGGTAAGAGACATCATAGATCGCACCATATCTAATAAAGTACGATTATGACGTTCGGACACACCATTATGCTGTGGTGTTCCAGGTGGCGTGAGTAGTGAAACTATTTCACATTGTTTTTAACTGAAGGCCAAACTCGTACTCAAATATTTTACTTCTGCGATCATATCATAGAAACTTTTATTTTTGTTATGATGATTCTCCACTTCACTCTGAAATTCTTCGAACTTTTCAAATGTTTCAGACTTGTGTTTCATCAAGTAGATATACTCATATCTTCTCAAATCATCTATGAAGATCAGAAAATAATGATACCTGCCGCGAGCCTTAATATTCATTGAACCACATACATCAGTATGTATGATTTCCAGCAAATATGTTGCTCGCTCCATTGTTCCGGAGAACGGAGTCTTAGTCATCTTGCCCATGAGGCATGATTCACAAGCATCAACTGATTCATAATCAAGTGATTCCAAAAGCCCATCAGCATGGATTTTCTTCATGCGCTTTACACCAATATGATCTAAACGGCAGTGCCACAAATAAGTTGCACTATCATTATTAACTTTGCATCTTTTGGCTTCAATATTATGAATATGTGTATCACTACGATCGAGATCCAACGAACCATTTTCATTGGGTGTATGACCATAGAAGGTTTTATTCATGTAAATAGAACAACAATTATTCTCTAACTTAAATGAATAACCGTTTTGCAATAAACATGATCAAATCATATTCATGTTCAACGCAAACACCAAATAACATTTATTTAGGTTTAACACTAATCCCGAAAGTATAGGGAGTGTGCGATGATGATCACATCAATCTTGGAACCACTTCCAACACACATCGTCACTTCACCCTTAACTAGTCTCTGTTCATTCTGCAACTCCCGTTTCGAGTTACTACTCTTAGCAACTGAACCAGTATCAAATACCGAGGGGTTGCTACGAACACTAGTAAAATACACATCAATAATCTGTATATCAAATATACCTTTTTCACTTTGCCATCCTTCTTATCCGCCAAATACTTGGGGCAGTTCCGCTTCCAGTGACCAGTCCCTTTGCAGTAGAAGCACTTAGTCTCAGGTTTAGGACCAGACTTGGGCTTCTTCACTTGAGCAGCAACTTTCTTGCCGTTCTTCTTGAAGTTCCCCTTCTTCCCTTTGCCCTTTTCTTGAAACTAGTGGTCTTGTCTACCATCAACACTTGATATTTTTCCTGATTTCTACCTTCATCGATTTCAGCATTACGAAGAGCTTGGGAATCGTTTCCGTTATCCCTTGCATATCATAGTTCATCACAAAGTTCTACTAACTTGGTGATGGTGACTAGAGAAATTTGTCAATCACTATTTTATCTGGAAGATTAACTCCCACTTGATTCAAGCGATTGTAGTACCCAGACAATTTGAGCACATGCTCACTGCTTGAGCTATTCTCCTCCATCTTTTAGCTATAGAACTTGTTGGAGACTTCATATCTCTCAACTCGGGTATTTGCTTGAAATATTAACTTCAACTCCTGGAACATCTCATATAGTCCATGACATTCAAAACGTCTTTGAAGTCCCGATTCTAAGCCTTTAAGCATGGTGCACTAAACTATCAAGTAGTCATCATATTGAGCTAGCCAAACGTTCATAACATCTGCATCTGCGCCTGCAATATGTATGTCACCTAGCGGTGCATCAAGGACATAATTCTTCTGTGCAGCAATGAGGATAAACCTCAGATCACAGATCCAATCCGCATCATTGCTACTAACATCTTTCAACTTAGTTTTCTCTAGGAACATATCAAAATAAACACAGGGAAGCAACAAAGCTAGCTATTGATCTAAAACATGATTTGCAAAATACTATCAGGACTAAGTTCATGATAAATTTAAGTTCAATTTAATCATATTACTTAAGAACTCCCACTTAGATAGACATCCCTCTAATCCTCTAAGTGATCACGTGATCCAAATCAACTAAACCATGTCCGATCATCACGTGAGGTGGAGTAGTTTCAATGGTGAACATCACTATGTTGATCATATCTACTATATGATTCACGCTCGACCTTTCGGTCTCCGTGTTCCGAGGCCATATCTGTTATATGCTAGGCTCGTCAAGTTTAACCTGAGTATTCCACGTGTGCAACTGTTTTGCACCCATTGTATTTGAACGTAGAGCCTATCACACCCGATCATCACGTGGTGTCTCAGCATGAAGAACTTTCGCAACGGTGCATACTTAGGGAGAACGCTTGTTCCTTGATAATTAGTGAGAGATCATCTTATAAAGCTACCGTTGAACTAAGCAAAATAAGATGTATAAAAGATAAACATCACATGCAATCAAAATATGTGACATGATATGGCCATCATCATCGTGTGCCTTTGATCTCCATCTCCAAAGCATCGTCATGATTTCCATCATCACCGGCATGACACCATGATCTCCATCATCTTGATCTATATCAATGTGTCGTCACATGGTCGTCTCGCCAACTATTGCTCTTGCAACTATTGCTATCGCATAGCGATAAAGTAAAGTAATTATTTGGCTCTTGCATCTTATACAATAAAGAGACAACCATAAGGCTTCTGCCAGTTGCCGATAACTTCAACAAATCATGATCATCTTATACAATAACTTATATCTCATCACGTCTTGACCATATCACATCACAACATGCCCTGCAAAAACAAGTTAGACGTCCTCTACTTTGTTGTTGCAAGTTTTACGTGGCTGCTACGGGCTGAGCAAGAACCGTTCTTACCTACGCATCAAAACCACAACGATAGTTTGTCAAGTTAGTGTTGTTTTAACCTTCTCAAGGACCAGGCGTAGCCACACTCGGTTCAACTAAAGTTGGAGAAACTGACACCCGCCAGCCACGTGTGTGCAAAGCACGTCGGTAGAACCTGTCTCGCGTAAGCATACGCGTAATGTCGGTCCGGGCCGCTTCATCCAACAATACCGCCGAACCAAAGTATGACATGCTGGTAAGCAGTATGACTTATATCGCCCACAACTCACTTGTGTTCTACTCGTGCAAATAACATCAACGCATAAAACCAGGCTCGGATGCCACTGTTGGGGAACGTAGTAATTTCAAAAAAATTCCTACGCACACGCAAGATCATGGTGATGCACATCAACGAGAGGGGAAAGTGTTGTCTACGTACCCTCGTAGACCGGAAGCGGAAGCGTTATAACAACGCGGTTGATGTAGTCGTACGTCTTCACGGCCCGACCGATCAAGCACCGAAACTACGGCACCTCCGAGTTTTTGCACACGTTCAGCTCGATGACGATCCCCGGACTCCGATCCAGCAAAGTGTCGGGGATGAGTTCCGTCAGCACGACGGCGTGGTGACGATCTTGATGTTCTACCATCACAGGGCTTCGCCTAAGCACCGCTACAATATTATCGAGGATTATGGTGGAGGGGGGCACCGCACACGACTAAGAGATCAATGATCAATTGTTGTGTCTTTGGGGTGCCCCCCTGCACCCGTACATAAAGGAGCAAGGGAGGAGGAGGCTGGCCCTAGGAGGTGGCGCGCCAAGTGTGGAGTCCTACTAGGACTCCTTTGTCCTAGTAGGATTCCACCTCCCATATGGAATAGGAAAAGAGGAAGGGAAAAGGAGAAGGAAGGAAGGGGGCGCCCCCCTTCCCTAGTCCAATTCGGACCAGACTAAGGGGAGGGGTGCGGCCACCCTTGAGGCCCTTTTCCTTCTTTCCCATATGGCCCAATAAGGCCCAATACGTATTCCCGTAACTCTCCGGTACTCCGAAAAATACCCGAATCACTCGGAACCTTTATGATGTCCGAATATAGTTGTCCAATATATCAATCTTTACATCTCAACCATTTCGAGACTCCTCGTCATGTCCCCGATCTCATCCGGGACTCTGAACTCCTTCAGTACATCAAAACTCATAAACTCATAATATAACTGTCATCAAAACCTTAAGCGTGCGGACCCTACGGGTTCGAGAACAATGTAGACATGACCGAGACACGTCTCCGGTCAATAACCAATAGCGGAACCTGGATGCTCATATTGGCTCCCACATATTCTACGAAGATCTTTATCGGTCAGGCCGCATAACAACATACATTGTTCCCTTTGTCATCGGTATGTTACTTGCCCGAGATTCGATCGTCGGTATCTCAATACCTAGTCCAATCTCGTTACCGGCAAGTCTCTTTACTCATTCTGTAATACATCATCTTGCAACTAACTCATTAGTTGCAATGCTTGCAAGGCTTAAGTGATGTGCATTACCGAGAGGGCCCAGAGATACCTCTCCGACAATCGGAGTGACAAATCCTAATCTCGAAATACGCCAACCCAACAAGTACCTTCGGAGACACCTGTAGAGCACCTTTATAATCACCCAGTTACGTTGTGACGTTTGGTGGCACACAAAGTGTTCCTCCGGTAAACGGGAGTTGCATAATCTCATAGTCATAGGAACATGTATAAGTCATGAAGAAAGCAATAGAAACAAACTAAATGATCAAGTGATATGCTAACGGAATAGGTCAAGCCAATCACATCATTCTCCTAATGATGTGATCCCGTTAATCAAATGACAACTCATGTCTATGGTTAGGAAACATAACCATCTTTGATCAACGAGCTAGTCAAGTAGAGGCATACTAGTGACACTCTGTTTGTCTATGTATTCACACATGTATTATGTTTCCGGTTAATACAATTCTAGCATGAATAATAAACATTTATGATGATATAAGGAAATAAATAATAACTTTATTATTGCCTCTAGGGCATATTTCCTTCATATCGTTAGCTCTGAACTTGAATGGCTTATCTAATTAAACTGATTGAATTTAAACAACATGACTCAGCACCCAGCAGGATGAGGATACCATTAGTCGGTAGCTATAAATCAAATCCCTATTCTTTTCTATGAACCGATGATAGAATACATGTTGGACTGCTGCATCTACTTTATCCCCAGGCACAAACCAGTGCATCATTTGCTCAATTCCTAGGCTCCAGCAGGGTGTTTTTCTATTGTTTCATCAATAAATAAAAGGGCATTAGCAAGGCACAACCGACTGAGCTACAGATGGAATAATACAGGAGATGGGAAGTGACAACAAGTGGACACTATAATGCATGTGTTCTTGTGATATGCAGCTCTGTACAATCTTGATATACATAAGCCTGGATGCATGGTAACCATTTCGTTCGAAACGTAGGAGTTCCTGAAAGTGCAACTATCCCTAGGTGGTTTTGGTAATTCATAACAACATATAGCTCATTGAGCTAATGCTATTCCAAGATGATTATTTCAGGAAAGCTCAATGATTGGCATGGCATGGATGTGAAAGTGGAACCCTCAAAATGCTAAGGACAAAGGATTGGCTCAAGCTCAAAAGCTCAAGACTCTTCATTTTATATTTTAGTGATCCAAGATCACATTGAATCCATAGGAAAAGCCAATACTATCAAGGAGCAATGAGGTGTTGCTTAATGAGCCTCTTGCTTCATGTGCTTAGTGATATGCTCCAAAACCCTCAACTACTTTCCCATATCCACATATGACCTAAACCCTAAGCCAAACTCGGTCCTACCGATTCTTCCTATCCGGCGCCACCGAGTTTCACTTGTCATTAGCCACTGCCAAACCCTAGCAATTCGGTTCTACCGATAAGGATCTCCGTCTCACCGAGATGGGATTGCAAACTCTCTGTTTCCCTTTTGTAACTTTTCGGTCTCACCGAAAGAGCGAATCGGTCCCACCGAGATTGCAATGTAAACTCAGTGTTTCCCCTTTGTAACTTTTCGGTCTCACCGAGTTCCACTCGGTCTCACCGAAAGAGCAAATCGGTCCCATCGAGCTTGCCTGACCAACTCTCTGGTTAGCTAATTACCAAATTCGGTCTCACCGAGTTTGTGTAATCGGTCTCACCGAGATTACGTTATGCCCAAACCCTAACCATATCGGTCCTACCGAGTTGCATGTCAGTCCCACCGAAAATCTCTAACGGTCACTAGGTTTAAATTTTCGGTCCGACCGAGTTTGTTGATTCGGTCCCACCGAGATTGGAAAACTGTGTGTAACGGTTAGATTTTGTGTGGAGGCTATATATATACCCCTCCACCTCCTCTTCATTCAGAGAGAGAGCCATCAGAACACACACACCATTCCAACTCATATGTTCTGAGAGAGAACCACCTACTCATGTGTTGAGACCAAGATATTCCATTCCTACCATATGAATCTTGATCTCTAGCCTTCCCAAGTTGCTTTCCACTCAAATCTTCTTTCCACTAAATCCAAATCCTATGAGAGAGAGTTGAGTGTTGGGGAGACTATCATTTGAAGCACAAGAGCAAGGAGTTCATTACCTACACACCATTTGTTACTTCTTGGAGAGTGGTGTCTCCTAGATTGGCTAGGTGTCACTTGGGAGCCTCCGACAAGATTGTGGAGTTGAACCAAGGAGTTTGTAAGGGCAAGGAGATCGCCTACTTCGTGAAGATCTACCGCTAGTGAGGCAAGTCCTGTGTGGGCGATGGCCATGGTGGGATAGACAAGGTTGCTTCTTCGTGGACCCTTTGTGGGTGGTTGCTTCTTCGTGGACCCTTCGTGGGTGGAGCCCTGTGTGGGTGGAGCCCTGTGTGGACTCGCGCAACCGTTACCCTTCGTGGGTTGAAGTCTCCATCAACGTGGATGTAGGATAGCACCACCTATCCGAACCACGGGAAAAACATCCGTGTCTCCAATTGCGTTTGAATTCTCCAAACCCTTCCCTTTACATTCTTGCAAGTTGCATGCTTTACTTTCCGCTGCCTATATACTCTTTGCATGCTTGCTTGAATCATGTGATGATTGCTTGACTTGTCCTAAATTAGCTAAAATCTGCCAAGAACTAAAATTGGGAAAAGGTTAAGTTTTTATTTGGTCAAGTAGTCTAATCACCCCCCTCTAGACATACTTTCGATCCTACAAGTGGTATCAGAGCTTTGGTCTCCATTTTCTTTGATCTCCATAGCTTTTGGTGGTCATAGCCTTGGTTTCACAACCTAGGAGAGTATGGCGTCTAGCGAGGGAAATTATCACCGTAGAGGTCCTTACTTTGATGGTACTAATTTTGCTAGTTGGAAGCATAAAATGAAAATGCACATTCTTGGACATAACCCCGCCGTTTGGGCTATTCTGTGTGTTGGTTTGCAAGGTGACTTCTTTGATGGGAGAGAACCAAACCGTGAAGCTACCGCGGAAGAGTTGAAGATGTTGCAATACAATGCTCAAGCTTGTGATATTCTGTTCAATGGATTGTGCCCCGAAGAATTCAACAAAATCAGCCGTCTTGAGAATGCAAAGAAAATTTGGGACACTTTGATTGATATGCACGAAGGTACCGACTCCGTCAAGGAATCCAAGTTGGATGTGCTTCAAAGCCAACTTGACAAGTTCAAGATGAAGGATGGTGAAGGTGTCGCTGAAATGTACTCTAGGCTTGCTCTCATCACAAATGAGATTGCCGGCTTAGGAAGTGAAGAGATGACCGATAGATTCATCATCAAGAAGATTCTAAGAGCCTTGGATGGAAAATATGATACCGTGTGCACATTGATCCAAATGATGCCCAATTACAAAGATCTCAAGCCAACGGAGGTGATTGGAAGAATTGTTGCTCATGACATGTCACTTAAGGATAAAGAGGAACTTCACAACAAATCAAGTGGTGCCTATAAAGCCTCATGTGAAGCCCCTACATCATAAAGTGAGAAACAAGACTTCAATGAAGAATTGAGCTTAATGGTGAAGAACTTCAACAAGTTCTACAAGAGTAGAAGCAAAGATAGAAGCTTCAAGTCAAGGTCCTACAATGACAAAAGATCTTCTAGTCGAGAGCGAAACTGCTACAATTGTGGAAGACCCGGACACTATTCCAATGAGTGTACGGCTCCCTACAAGAGAAGAGAAGATTCTCCAAAAAGAAGAAGCAAAGGATCACCACCAAGAGAGAGAAGGAGTAGAGATGATCGTTATGAACGAAGATACTCACGGAGAAGCAAGGATTCGAAAAGGAAGGAAAAATCATCAAGGAGCTATACAAGACGAAGACATCAAGCTCATGTTGGTGAATGGGTATCTGGCTCCGACTCTGACAGCCACTCCGAAAGAAGTTATCACTCCAACTCCGAAGATACTCAAGATGAAGATGTTGCCGGTCTAGCACTTGTGTCAACCAACTCCTACGACATATTTGACTCACCAAATGAAGGAATTGGAAGATGCTTCATGGCCAAAGGTCCTAAGGTAACACACCCCGAGTATGTTGATTTCAATAGTGATGAAGATGACTTGTTAGGTGATGATTTGCTTATTGACAACTCTAGTGATGAATACTATGATGAAATGTCAATTAAACATGCTAATCAAGATAAAACGAATGACAATGATACGGAGAAGATTGAGGCCCTAACTAAAGAACTAAACACTCTTAAGTTAGCTCATGAAACCATCTTCGAAGATCATCGAGAACTTTTAAGAGCTCATGAGAAATTACGCTTTGAGAAGCTCAATCTTGAGCAAGAGCATGAGTTCTTAAAAGCAATCAATGATGATCTCCGCAAGAAAAGTTCTTCTTACATTGCCAAGCGTTTACTCTTATCCACTTACATGCCTCAAGTCAAGTCTAGTAACAAGAAAGATTCTTCCTCTAGCAGTGACAATGATCATGTTAAATCCAATATTGTTGCTTCTAGTAGTTCTCTTGATTCCACTAATGATTCTCTTAGCCAAGTTACACTTGAGCAAGAAAATAGTTTATTGAAGGGAATTATAGAGAAAGGAGTGTACAAAAGCCTTGCCGGGAGTAAGCAATTCGAGGAAATTGTGCGCAAGCAAGGAATGCACCGGAAGAATCAAGGTGTTGGTTTTGAACGAAAGTTCAATGCCAATGGAGTTGAGTGGGAAGAAGATCAATACCCCAAGACAAAGTTTATTCCTCAACAAGAGAAGTATGATACTTCTTTCAAGGGGACACAAGCTCAAGATGATCTTCCACCACAAGACTACAAGCAAAAAGGCAAGGACAAGCTTCAAGAGTAAATTGATGCATTTGAAGAAGCTCCAAAGACCTTAGTCAAGTGGATTCCCAAGACTACTTCAAGTTCCACTTCATCAAGTATGACTACAACTCCAAGGATTCCCATCAAGATGGTGTGGATCCAAAAGAAGAAGAACTAGAGAGTTCTAGAGGGTGACTCCGCCAACATACTTCACTCTTATCATTTTGGCAAGAACAAGTGCAATCAACTTCCACATCTTGCACTAGTTCAAGGAGTCACAAACCCTCTTGTTGGTAAGACAAGGGACAAGGTAACCTAAAAGTTTTCATGGACATCATCTTGTGTGTGCATCACTCTATGTCTATGGATATCCTTGTTTGTTCCTTGTGGGACTAACCCATGTAGGTATTGAAAGTGCAATTCACTCAAATGGATAGCTCCAAGTGATCTACATCAACATTGAGCATCCACATCTTCAACATCTACATGAAGTCATCATCGACAAAACCCAAGGTTAGTTCATCCCTCTTAGGGGGGATATCACATCTAGGGGGAGCTTTACTCTAAGACTTGAGCTAAAGCAACTCTAAAGATGTGAAAACAACAATGCTTTATGTAAAAGTGGTAACCCCACTTGAGCTTAAACGATGAGTATGACCTATGATCAAGTGTTCTCACTTGACTCCTAAGTCAATATACTCATATATAGATGACCTAGTCATCACAAATTGCTTGATAGATGCTAGAATTGGTTGTGCATGCCTTGCCACATATTTCATTTGCCATCTTATTGTGTGAGCATGCTGGTTGCATATTTTACTCATTCGAGGACATCCACTTGTTGTTTTGATTGTTCGGTTTTATTTCTTTTTGCCAAGTGGATGGACAAGAATGCCTAAGAACCTCCTCTAGCTATCTATGCTTTTCTCGTCTCAAATTCTATTCATGCTGCATCACAAAATTTGATCAAGTCAGATTCGAAGCACTCTGTGTGAGGAGCGCTCGGAGTCCCCGATTCGTCATAGACTTAAACTTCCAAAACCTCTTTATGATTCTCGGTCTGACCGATACCCTACTTTCGGTCCTACCGAGATCATTAAGTTGATCTAGGTTTTCAATCTCGGTGCAACCGATTTGAACATTTCGGTCACACCGAGTTGTTCCACTCGGTCACACCGAAAGGGTCGGGCTATATATAGTCACGGGCAAAATTTTGGAAATTTCTCCGAACCCCTTCGCCCACGCGATAGCCTGCTCTGCCTTCATGGTCTCCGGATCGTCTTCTCGCCGCCAGCCGCCTCTAGTAGCTGGTCTCCGTCGCCGTCAATGGGAATTCTGCCCCGCCGTTGCCGCCGTAGCGAGTCTTCGCCGAACTAGGGTATGGACTCGATCACAATGCTATTCCCCGTCCAATTCCCAGCACATTGTGTTCTTCATGTTTCTTGCCACGATTGAAACACTTCTATCCAGTCAAAACGCTTATAGATTAGGTTTGATTCGAAAATTTTAGGGTTAGGTTTCCGCCGAAACCATCTCGGACCCACCGAGTTGAAAAACTCGGTCCCACCAATTTGGCTTATGCCATTGCACAAGTGAGACTCGGTCTGACCGGGAATTACTTATCGGTGTGACCGATTTTGGAACTCTGTGAAACCCTAGCAGTCTCGGTGCCACCGAACTGTGACTCGGTTCTACCGAGTTCACTAGTTTAGGTTCCAAAACTGCTTCGGTATCACCGAGTTTGAAAATCGGTAGATCCGAGATGATTTCAGTGGGAAACTAAAACTAAGTTTTTGGATCATTCTTTTGCAAAAATCTCTGCATTTTGTGATGCTCATCCTTTCTACCTCATCTATAATCTGTTCACAGGGTCAGCAGTCAGTTTGCAGCATGTCTAATCAAAGTGATAGCCAAAACATGTCAGAGCAGCAGGTGCACATGAGTGAGGGCACTAGTCCCTCAAGTTCTTCAGATGAGGGCAGCAGGAGCACCCCTAGCAACTTGCCAAAGGCTGCCACGAGACAGAGGAAGAAAAGGACTTCAGATTCCGAAGATGAGGACTATGTGGCAGAGGAAGAGGCCACTTCCAAGAGAGTTGAGCCAGCTCAAGGCACAAAGCCAGGGCTGAAAATCAAAAGGCCAGCAGGCAGGCAGCCCATGTCAAAGGCAAGAGCCTCAACTGAGAAGCCCACTCCCCAAGAGCTAGTTGCTGCAGAAGGCAAGAAGAGGAAGGAAAGGGTCAAGAAGACCGTAGCTAGAGTGCTAGGAAAAGCTTCCATCATGGAAGAGGAAGAGGAAGAAGAGGTAGCTGCACCAGCACCCAAGGCACCCAAGCTGATGGGTGATGCCATAAGGTTAGGGGCTACTGCATCTAAGCCCAAAGCTGCCTCCAAGCCAAAACCAAAGAGGAATACAAGGAGCATTCCTGAAGCTGAGAAGAACAAGGCCCCAGTGCCTGAGACTGTTGCTGAAGAAGAGGATGAGGAGCAAGTTCTGAGAAAGCTCAAGCCCAAGATCCCAGACCACAACGATGCTCATCCTGTGGCTGAGGACATGAAGCTCAGGAGAGATTCAGGGCTGAGGAAGTGGAGAGAAGCAGACCCATATGCTTCTAGGAGGAGGACTGCCGTGGATTACAGGTTCCACACCAAGGAGCAGCAAGATTTTTATGAGACAGTTTTGCTTGATAAGAAGCCCATAGTCTGTGATATGAGATGGGTCGACTGGACCTACATGAAGGAGAATGAGGAGCACTACCCTGGAGTATTTGACAGCTTTAGTGCTTGTGGAGTTGCTGACTTTGTTGGGCAGAAGCTCACAAAGTGGAACGAGGAGCTGATCATGCAATTCTACTCCACAACACATTTTTATTCAGATGGGAGGATCATATGGATGTCTGAGGGTACAAGGTACCAATCCACAGTTGCTGAGTGGGCACAGATCACTAATGCCCCAGAGGAGCATGATGATGACTTGGATATATATGCCAAGAAGAAGATGGACCATAACTCCATGTCCAATATGTACAAGGAAATTCCCAATGAGGCACTTGACACGTTCAAATTTGGCTCAGTGCACTACCTTCTGTCAGGACTGCCAACAATCAATTGGATATTGAGGCACACCTTATTGCCCAAGTCTGGAGATCACAAGATGATCAGAGGCCATGCTATCAACCTGCTTCATGTATTTGATGTACCTCAGAAGTTCAAGGTGATGAGCCTAATAGTGGAAACAATCAAGAGGACTGCAGCAGACCAGAAGAGGAGTTGCGGATATGCCCCTCAGATCCAGGAGCTCATCAACTCCAAGATGGGCACGGGCATATATTTATTGGACGAGGAACACATGCCCATCCGTCCAGATTTTGAGGAGAATGAAGTTGTCATGACTGAAAATGAACCGTCATCTGCCCAAGCATTTGCAAAGAAGGAGAAGGCAAGGAAGGAGAAAGCTGCCAAGATGCCAACTCAAGAGGAGGCATATGAATACTTCTTGAAGACCAAACAAGAGCAGCTTGGTTACTTGATTGCATCCACGCTGAGGATTGAGCAAAGTCTGGCCACCCTCACTGAAAATCAGCAGAGCCTAGAGAGAATCATGGAACAGAAGTTCTATGACTTGGATGTCAAAGTAATGGAAGTTCAGTCTGCAGTGGAGCAGCTCCAGGAGGACATGCAGGAGAGGAGAGGCAGGACTACCACTCATGCCTTTGCCAGAGTGCCACGAGGCCCGAGGTCATCTGCCGTGCCAATTGCTGACACCAGAGCCACCACCTCAGCACCAGCCACAGCCTCAGTTCCACCAGCTCCAGCATCTACTTCAGCTCCAACTCCAGCGTCTACTTCAGCATCAACCGAAGCCTTCGTCCTTGGAGTGACCCGGACTCCACCACCACCAGAAGATCAAGCCTGAGCATCGATCTAGTGCTATGCATTTTCTAGGAACTTTTTGGTAACTTGTTGCCAAAGGGGGAGAAGATGTATAGATCATAGGCTTCGAGAGAGAGAGAGTGTGTTGCTTTTCTCTCTTGCTTTATTTGGTGGTTTTTCAAACTTGTTTGCTTTTGAGTGCTTGAGATACTATGCTTGTGAGACATTGATGATCATGTGTTTGATCATAAGCTACACTTAATGCTTGCTTAATGCTATTATCTTATCTATCTTATGTGATCATTCACTATTCTTGGTGATGAGTGCATGTATTTCATTCTTATCATTTTAAGCGCTCCACCAAGATGTATGTGACATGGAAGAGTAACCCATGACTCTAACTCCTTGTGCATTTGCAGTCCAAAGCAAATTTTAAATATGCACAAATTTAGGGGGAGCTCTTACTTATCACATACTTCTCAAAGCGATGATATATTTCATGCTTATTATCATTTGTCGAAGCATTGATCTATATGTTGTCATCAATTACCAAAAAGGGGGAGATTGAAAGTGCAACTATCCCTAGGTGGTTTTGGTAATTCATAACAACATATAGCTCATTGAGCTAATGCTATTTCAAGATGATTATTTCAGGAAAGCTCAATGATTGGCATGGCATGGATGTGAAAGTGGAACCCTCAAAATGCTAAGGACAAAGGATTGGCTCAAGCTCAAAAGCTCAAGACTCTTCATTTTATATTTTAGTGATCCAAGATCACATTGAGTCCATAGGAAAAGCCAATACTATCAAGGAGGGATGAGGTGTTGCTTAATGAGCCTCTTGCTTCATGTGCTTAGTGATATGCTCCAAAACCCTCAACTACTTTCCCATATCCACATATGACCTAAACCCTAAGCCAAACTCGGTCCTACCGATTCTTCCTATCCGGCGCCACCGAGTTTCACTTGTCATTAGCCACTGCCAAACCCTAGCAATTCGGTTCTACCGATAAGGATCTCGGTCTCACCGAGATGGGATTGCAAACTCTCTGTTTCCCTTTCGTAACTTTTCGGTCTCACCTAAAGAGCGAATCGGTCCCACCGAGATTGCAATGTAAACTCAGTGTTTCCCCTTTGTAACTTTTCGGTCTCACCGAGTTCCACTCGGTCTCACCGAAAGAGCAAATCGGTCCCACCGAGCTTGCCTGACCAACTCTCTGGTTAGCTAATTACCAAATTCGGTCTCACCGAGTTTGTGTAATCGGTCTCACCGAGATTACATTATGCCCAAACCCTAACCATATTGGTCCTACCAAGTTGCATGTCAGTCCCACCAAAAATCTCTAACGGTCACTAGGTTTACATTTTCGGTCCGACCGAGTTTGTTGATTCGGTCCCACCGAGATTGGAAAACTGTGTGTAACGGTTGGATTTTGTGTGGAGGCTATATATATACCCCTCCACCTCCTCTTCATTCGGAGAGAGAGCCATCAGAACACACACACCATTCCAACTCATATGTTCTGAGAGAGAACCACCTACTCATGTGTTGAGACCAAGATATTCCATTCCTACCATATGAATCTTGATCTCTAGCCTTCCCAAGTTGCTTTCCACTCAAATCTTCTTTCCACTAAATCCAAATCCTATGAGAGAGAGTTGAGTGTTGGGGAGACTATCATTTGAAGCACAAGAGCAAGGAGTTCATTACCTACACACCATTTGTTACTTCTTGGAGAGTGGTGTCTCCTAGATTGGCTAGGTGTCACTTGGGAGCCTCCGACAAGATTGTGGAGTTGAACCAAGGAGTTTGTAAGGGCAAGGAGATCGCCTACTTCGTGAAGATCTACCGCTAGTGAGGCAAGTCCTGTGTGGGCGATGGCCATGGTGGGATAGACAAGGTTGCTTCTTCGTGGACCCTTTGTGGGTGGTTGCTTCTTCGTGGACCCTTCGTGGGTGGAGCCCTGTGTGGGTGGAGCCCTGTGTGGACTCGCGCAACCGTTACCCTTCGTGGGTTGAAGTCTCCATCAACGTGGATGTAGGATAGCACCACCTATCCGAACCACGGGAAAAACATCCGTGTCTCCAATTGCGTTTGAATTCTCCAAACCCTTCCCTTTACATTCTTGCAAGTTGCATGCTTTACTTTCCGCTGCCTATATACTCTTTGCATGCTTGCTTGAATCATGTGATGATTGCTTGACTTGTCCTAAATTAGCTAAAATCTGCCAAGAACTAAAATTGGGAAAAGGTTAAGTTTTTATTTGGTCAAGTAGTCTAATCACCCCCCTCTAGACATACTTTTGATCCTATAGTTCTGCAGCAAACAGTTCAATTGCCGCAAGAGTCCAGGGAAAAAAATGAGCATTCTACACGGAGTCTAGCATGTGTTGATCATGGCATGTGTGCATCTCCATCTGTTTCAGTGCTGCAGCTCCCTCTTGTTTTCAGTCGAGAAATAAGAATGAGGTTACCAATGGCGGTTTCAAGGGAATTAATTATCATGCATTTCATCGACACGGGCAGCTCGCTGGATCCGTAGCTCTGCATGAGCTTGTCGAGACGCCGCGACTCCAGCAGCAAAGGCCCTGAGTAGTCCACCCCTACATCTTCCTCTTCTACTTTTGAAACCAGAAAAAAAGAAATAGCTCGTCAAGAATGAGAGAAAAGAAAGTTAAAAGAACTTGAGCATCCTACAACTACTTCTGCAATGTATAGTAATCCCTTTTGCTCAGTGCTTGAAATGTCCTACAATAATTTAGAAATAGAAAGGAAAGTGGTGAGAGCTTTCGACTGAACTTTCGACGCTTTGTCTTTTGAACTTATATGAACTTATTAGTTCTTTGTTTATAAAAAACTACAAATACAATGTTCCTAATCTGCAACAAAACATTTTTTTCTGGGCAAGTGAAAACAATGAGACACCGAACCCTCTCACTAACACACACAGAACTTATGGCAGAATACATAGTGAGTTGCTAATAATATTTTGATTTTCTCCTATAGGAAACATGTTCTTTTCTTCTTATGATATATAAAAATGAACTATTTCTCCACATCGAATTATTCCCACGTTTCTGTATGAACTGAGAGAAAGAATACATAGTGAAAGAAAAGTTAGCAGTACTAGTCTTGAGAAAACAAGAGTTTGAATGTCGAGCGAGGAGTTTCTGTGTTAGGTTTGAATGATGACCTACCTGTAAGTAAACCAAGGATCTCATACTGCTTTATTCTGTGCATCATGATTGGGAGAAGTTCAAAAAGAAACTTCTAAAAAGTTTGTACTGCTTTTGCTATAACAACTATAGTCATCTTTGCCAACTATGTATATTACATGGCTAAAATAAGATTTTTGAATTGAAAAAAATAGTAAATTACTGAACACCTAAAGAGCAAGTTCTTTTCACATCTTCCTAACTACTTAATTAGCAAAACATATGTACGCATTTTAATAGTCGAAGCAAAGTGAGAGAGAGATTTGCTGTGAGAGTGAGAGAGTGTCGTTAATGCACGGAGAGGACTACCATCAGCGCTCAACTTGGACGGCTGCCAGCAACCATGGTGGACATGCCAGTGGTGGTGCGGCATGGCCAGAGCAGGCCGCTGGCTGTGCGGATACTGATATTCCAACACATCATGTTAGCGCACCAGGGAAATAGCAAGTTTTCCATAAAAATGTTATCCATACTAGGTAAGACCAAACCTACAAGACAATACCTTTTCTTCAGCTAGCTACTACATGCTACTGCTCCTCCAGCAATGTAGCATCCCTGTATCCTCCTTGCGCCGGCAACCATTCGGAGCATGCGCTGCTACCGCTCGACACGTTGAACCACCTGTAGGAATCAAAGTGAACTGAAGGGATTCAAACACATCAATGGACACATGTCCTACACAATAATTTTCACCTGTACTGCCCATAACAACAAACTAACATAAAAACAATTTATGAAGGAAACCGTTCTTGAAATCGGGTTGAGCTTAAACTATTCAGATTTTTGAACTCCTGCAGCAATTATACTTGAACTTGCATGACACATTTTTTGAAAGCATCTAATGTTCAGGATACGCTATATGGAAACAGGAATGGTGAACACACCAGGACACATAGGCAAGCTTGAACTTGTAGCATCATTCCTTATATTTTTCTAATTGGAGAATAACATGCGGCCTTATAGCATTTGATCACTTGAACTTGTAGCAACAGAAATAAGAAATATATACGGCCTCCGACCCGTGGAAATTATAAGAAATTTGTAAATACTAGTACTGCAAACCAACATTTATAAATACTAGTGAACTTGAACTTATGCTATCTCGACATGTGAACTGATTGTGTTACAAGCACACGCACGAAAATCAAATGAAGCTGATATTAGTACATGTCAAAAAGATAATCAAGTTCATGTATATTAATTATGAGAAGTTCAAAAAGAAACTTTTTAAAAGTTTGTACTAAAAAGGTGCATACTACATAACATCTGGTGAGGAGGACCATACATCATGCATCTTTGTACAGAAGCTTGTTTTCCAGAAATTTAAGATAGTGTAAATATTATGTACTCTCTCTGTAAACCAATATTATGTATGCTCTTATATTAGATTATGGAGGGAGTACAACATGGGCATTTAGTAAGTCCGAACTGATCTTTTTTGGCACTTTTTGCACCGAGGTAATAGAAGTGAACCTGTGATGAAGAATAGAAAACAAAAATAAATTTTTTGGAGGTGGAATAAGACGTCGGTGATCGGGTGGACCGGCTACACCTCCTCCTCTGGACTGATTGCTCCGGCGAAGTGGAGCTGATGGAGGCGGAGATGATGAGCGGCGCGATTTGGCCACTGCAGGGAATCCCAGTGACTACCAATTCATCCTTGTTGTTCCAGGATGACGTCCAGAGCACTGTGACGGGGGTGGAGGAGCCGCGTCGCCGGAGGGAATGGCGATTAGAGCAAATAAGTTTATAATCTTATACAGCAAGTTTACAATTCTTTTTTTGCTCTAGATTTTCTGAAGTGGTTAGGTATCACACGTCATATGCATTATCTCAAACATTTGGTAAGCACCACAACTAGAGAAACTATATATATGTGCCAAGGGACTGAACAAGGCACGGCTATTCATTCAAAAGCAGATAATGATCAACACGCAAGAAGGGGAACACACCAGCACAAAGTAAAACCAACATGTGTTTGCAGCTACCTGATGTCCAAAGCTCATTTTGACTACCGATGTCAATCATGCTCTTCTTTTTCCCTTGCTACTTGTTGCCTCTACAGCAAAATTGTAGTAGCAAAGCACCTTTAATTAATTGACAAAAGAGGCACCTCTATTCACAAAAGAGGGAGTATGTCCAATCTGTTGACATTGTTTAACATGGCAGTCTGCAAATTCTATTGTGCATCTACAAATCTTATCATATTGTAATTGGACTTATGACATGTTTGGAAGGGCAATGCCAGTCAACATCTTATAGCCCTCTATTTTGATAAAAATAAAAAGATCAAGGCTTCAGTATGGACAACTAAATTATTAGGAATGTTCAGTCAACATGTTTTTGTTTTGAATTTTTTTCCTGAACTTATTAAGTTTCTATGTATGAACGTACAAACTTTCTAAGCATGAACTTTTTGCTAGGGTTTGTTTTTTCTTATTACAAATTGTTTTCTGCATTACAATAAACAGCTTTAAAAGATAGCAAAACGGCACATGGATTCAAAATGAACTCAAACTAAAACAATTCAGTAGTAACATTCCTGGAGACATTTGCAAGTTCTGAAATGAACCTTCTGGGTGTTCAAAGTTTTGAAATGGACCTCTTTTTGAAGCCGAGAGAAACAAAATCCCACGGGGTTGATAGGGGCGTTAACGCACAGGTCATCGGGGCGGCCTTGGACGGGGACTGGTGGTGGTGAACGGCTTCAGGTGGCAGAGGTAAACGACCTCAGGTGGCGGAGTTGAACGTCCTGCGCGCTGAGGCCCCAGAGGGCGACGCCGAAACATGGGCCACACATGGTGCACTGCCGGGAGGAGTGGTCGCGTCGCCGGTAGGAGGCGGGGAGGCGACCGCGTCCTTGGGAGGAGGCGCATCACGCATGGAGATGGTGGAGGTGTCGGGGGTGACCCCCGACGACGGCTGGTGGAAGCAGGGAGGCCACGGCGGCAGGTGGAAGCCGAGGGATCCGACGGCGGCAGATTGAAGCCAGGGGGCGGCGGTCAGTCCCGTAGCGCCGCGCTGGAAGGGGGAAGCCCGCGGCGGCGCGCTAGAACGGGGAGGCCCATGGCGGAGTGCCGGAATGGGGGAGGCCGGCCACGGTGAGCTGGAACGGGGGAGGCCGTCAGCATGCTGGAACGAGGGAGGCCGGCCGCAGCGCGCTGGAACGGGGGAGGCCGGCGGCGCGCTGGAACGAGGGAGGCCGGCCGTGGCGCGAGGGGTGGTGGCGGACGGCGGCGGGGGAAGGGGTGGCGACGGTGGCGAGATCGGATCGGGAAGTGGGTGGTTCGAGGAGGCAGGATGGAGTTTTTTTTCTATCGGGCCGGTTCGAGCTGGTGGGCTGGATTCGGGAACCTGTAGTTGTGTCGCGCTCGCGTCTATATAGGGCGCAGGGGTAACAGAATAATATTCTGTTACTAGTAACAGAATAGTCCA
>NC_041386.1:169444211-169448536 GCF_002162155.2 Triticum dicoccoides
TATATATAGGTGGGAGGGGGAGGGAGCAGCCAGGAGGGTGCCCCAAGTAGGCCGAATCCTACTTGGGGTCCTCCCCTAGTGCCCCCCCCCCCATTTCCTTAATTACCACAGAAGCAAGGAAAGGGGGAGAGAGAAGGAAGGAGGCTAAATCCTCCCCCCTTTCCTTCCCCACTTGGCGGCTACCATGGGGGGCACACCGGACCCTTGTGGGCTGGGGTGCTCCCCTCTTGTGGCCCAATATACTCCCGGGGGTGACCGGTACCCCCTCCGGTACTCCGATGGCTATCCGGTTTTCTCCGAAACACTTCCGGTGCCCGAATACCATCGTCCTATATATCAATATTTACCTCTCGACCATTTCAAGACTCCTCATCATATTCGTGATCTCATCCAGGGCTCAGAACAACATTCGGTCACCAAATCACATAACTCATATAATATTATATCATCATCGAATGTTAAGCGTGCAGACCCTACAGGTTCTAGAACTATCTAGACATGATCGAGACACCTCTCCGGTCAATAACCAATAGCGGAACCTGGATTCTCATATTGGCTCCTACATATTCTACGAAGATCTTTAGCGGTCGAACCGTTATGACAACATACGTTATTCTCTTTGTCTGTCGGTATGTTACTTGCCTGAGATTTGATCGTCAGTATCTTCATACCTAGTTCAATATCATTATCGGCAAGTCTCTTTACTCGTTCTCTAATACATCACCTCGTGACTAACTCCTTGGTCGTTTTCTTGCCATCTTATGATGTGTATTACTGAGAGGGCCCAGAGATACCTCTCCGATACTCGGAGTGACAAATCCTAATATCGATCTATGCCAAATCAACAAACACCTTCGGAGATACCTGTAGAGCATCTTTATAATCACCCAGTTATGTTGTGAAATTTCATAGCACACAAGGCACTCCTCAGGTATCCCGGAGTTGCATAATCTCATAGTCTAAGGAATGTGTATTTGACATGAAGAAAGCAATAGCAATAAAACTGAACGATCATAATGCTAAGCTAACAGATGGGTCTTGTCCATCACATCATTCTCCTAATGATGTGATCCTGTTATCAAATGACAACTCATGTCCATGGTTAGGAAACCTTAACCATCTTTTATCAACGAGCTAGTCAAGTAGAGGCTCACTAGGGACAGAGTGTTTGTCTATGTATTCACACATGTATTTAGGTTTCCAATCAATACAATTCTAGCATGAATAATAAAAATTTATCACGAATAAGGAAATATAAAATAACAACTTTATTATTTCCTCTAGGGCATATTTCCTTCATCTTCCACCTCCACTAAGTACACCAAAGCATGAGTAGGGTTTTATGCTTCTCAGTGGCCCGGACCTGGTAAAATCATGACGCCTCTTGTTGCGCTTGCTCTTCGCGCCAGCTGCCCCCCTGCCGAACCAACAAAGGGGCTGCCCTGCCCCATAGATCGTCGGCCCCACGTGGACATCTTTCACACGCCAGGTAGGGGGTGGCCTTTGGCAAGAGCCAGGGAAGCATGCAGCACGTCGATTCCTTCCAGGTTCTTCATCATCACCAACCATGGCGCCCAAGAAGAAGGGCACCATTGCTGCTAAGCCTTCTACATCCCAGTACCCACTGCCTTTACTTGCGGATGGCAGAGGCGCTGCTGCCACTGCGGATGGAGCGAACGCTATGGTGGGCACGACCGACGCAGGCGGCGCAGTCATTGGGCCTGCCGTGACGGGAGGAGGCGATGGGGCTGCTGGAGGCAGACACTTACCTCGGCACTCAAGCAAAGATGACATTCATGGTGCACGCGACCCTCCCACCGTGGCAGCACCGGCGGTGGCCAGGGGAGCAACATGTTGCAAGACCAGCATGATGTGATGCCGAGTGGCGTTGTTGTGCCTCCATAGCAATGTCTGCACGGAAAATCGCCCATCAACCAAGTTCAAGACCCACAGGCACAGCTTCCACCATGCCAACTCGTTGTTGCCCCCGCAGCGCGGCGACAAGAGCGCTACGACGCTCCTGCTGGCTCTACCAAAAGTCGAGCGAAGTCGCACTCCTCGTGCTCCAACATGGCTTCAACGGCGACAAAGGCGATGGCACGAGCACAGATGTTGCTGGATTTTCTTCCGGTAGCACACAAGATGGATGAGTGGAAAGCCACCATCTGGAGTTTGATTGAGTTTTATGATGCGAACAGGTCCCAGTTGACGGAGCCTTCACGGCGGCCACCAACTGCACTTGCGGCTCAAACTGAAGGTCGTGTGGCATGCGGTGCACCAACCATGCAAATCACCTCCTCGACAACAATCTCAGCGACAACATCGGTACTCGCAGCGGACCCAGCGAGGTGCACAGCCTGACGACGCATCAATGGCTTCCTCGGACCCACAGACGCAACAAGATGAGAGGCAAGTGTTGCTTGGCAGACGAGCAGAAGATGCTTGTACCACCATCCAGCGATGCCGGGAGGCGCACCGTCAATCAGACGAGCGCAATGGCCCATTCATCGATGAGCCAACAGCTGTTGCTGGCGGGTACTTACCTTACGAGGTTGGGTACCCCGCCTTCACACATGAGTTGCGTCAAGTCCGCTGGCCGGTCGTCCGCACGTTCAAGCCTGAGGTCCCAAAAAATTACGATGGCAATCAAAACTCAAGCTTCTGATCTGGTCCAAGATATGAGAAATGATTCGGTTGAGATAAATGACCTCACTGCACAACTCAGGGAGCTTGACAACCGTATGAAAGATACGAAATCCAAGTTTTTCATCAAGCATCTTGAAAAATCTTATGAGGATGTTCAAAAGGCTCTGACAATTCTTCAGCACAAGTCATGAATGATTGTACTATATTCTCGTTGGATTAATTATCATCAGTGCGAATCATTACCTCGTATGATTGAAAATCCTCCATTCAATCAAATGAATTGCAAGCAACTTCATTGTATATCAATTAACCCTGCATACATCTAGGGCGAGTATATTTCATCATCGAGTCAAGTAACGCAAGTTCACTCTTGTTTCTTCTATGTTTCATTTATCTATCTTCACTTAGGTGATTATCTGTTTTGTCAACAACCGTCCAACAAGGGGGGAGATTGTTGGTGCAATGATATGCCCCTTATGTTTTTCGAGATTGTTGACATAAACAGTATGGGAGTTATGTGTTTGCTAGTGCACACAGAGTAACAGGTCCCTGAAGTATCAAGGAGTTTGATGCAAACGACGAAGATAATCTCCCTGCGTGGCAGTGAAGGTTATTACCGAAGATAAACCTATTAAGAGTGACCCCTATAAATTGTTGAAGTCTAAGCAATTGGTTCGGTACATGTTCGAAGCATATGACTGCCCTCGAGGAAGAATGAAGACAAAGTGAAGACGTAGCATTTATTTCATTGTTCTTCTTCTTTCTTTGAGTCATAGGACCACCGTACTATTAAGAGGGGTGTAGCATTCGAAACTTTGTTTGTCTGATGCTAAACCTAGATCCTATGAAAGTTGTGAGAGAAATCTCTTTGTGCTCCTAGTAAATGCTTGCTAGCAAGAGACTGTGATCTTCTTCGCTGCATGAGATTTACCTCGGACCAAGGAGTTAGCCTTACTTGTTCCTCAAGTGATGTTATCGTTGCTCCAAAACCCGACTGTTGTGAACGTGTCGGTTGGCCATTGGTTGGACCTCGTGCCCAAAATGGTCATTTCCCACTTGGGAAGGCTGCGGCTATGAATAGCCACCCCACGCCGGCTTTGTCCGGTGGTTGCTCCATTTGATTCTGAGAAGATTGTTGAGCAACCCACTCTCTGAGCGATTTGAGTTTAAAATCCACCGCGAGAAAAACCCTAGAGCCGAAGAATTAGATAGTGGTCCAGCATCACTAGAATCTAAGTTTAGTATGCTCCGCCTATTACTCTTGAGAGTTGCAAACTCTCTAGACGGTTAGGTGTCAATTTCTTCAAAGACCAAGAGTGATTGTGGTTCTCGAAGAAGAAGTCTGTAAAGGTTCGGAGATCGCCTTCAAGTATCTACCACGAGTTATCGGCATCGGTTGATAAATCGGTTGTCGAGGAGAATAGGGTGGAGAGAGTTTATCTTCCGTGTTAAGTCACAGCCCCTGCAACCAGACGTAGTCCTTGTGTAGAAGGACAAACTGATCGAACAAATTCCTTGTCGCCGTCGAGCATCTTCGGTTATCTCTGTCACTTATGTTTACATTTGATGCATTTCATTCGTGTGACTTACTTCGATGCATGCTCTAATTTCCTTCCGGTACTCTTTCATAGTTCTTGTAGTCTATTTTTCATTTATTCTGCTGCTGGGTTCTCAGAGAT
>NC_041386.1:169449009-169461791 GCF_002162155.2 Triticum dicoccoides
AGACATACTTCGTTCCTACAAACACCCTAGCCAATTTCTCATGGTGAAGGACCACTATCACCACCAAAGTATGGTCAGCAAACGAACTCTCAGTTAATCTTGTACTTTCCAACGTCAGAGGATCACTCCCAACTTATAGGGGAACATCCTATTTAGTGATTATAGATATAGGGTTAATGATATAAAACACACACTCTCTTTTGCCTGTGATGAGCGACATGGGTTAGTTCAAATATGCGCTCTAATGATACTGTGCAAGCGGACAATTTTCTCCTGCCAGTCTTGTTACGCTACAAGCGCTACATATGGTTTTCAGTTTTGTCCTATCATTTTTGGCTGGATACTTTTTCGTTTTTTACATTTGGTTATTTATTCTAGTTTCTTGAGAACTACTATTTCACATATGTGTGCACTTCGGTACTGATATCTCTCAGTGAGATTTTTTTTTCCTTTATGGAGAATGTACATGCATGCATGCGTAAATCTTCCACCTAATGCTTACATCATTGCATTAGCTGCTTCTTCAAAATTTTGAAATGAATCTATTTCACAAACCATTAACTTCGGTGGTTTTGTCTCGCCGAGTTCTTTGAAACAAAGTTCTCATATTGACATTTTTGGACGAGAAAAAGTTTGTCACCATCAGCCGTTAGTGTGTCACCATAGTTTCCATCTTAACTATGAATTGTTGCTACAATGATTGTATATAGTTACCATGCAATAATTTTTAACACTGCATTCTTGCTCATAACTAGAGAGTAAGTATTCAAGTGTTAAAAATAAGTAGGAAGAGGCATCAACCAACACAAGTATAATGGAACAAGTCTTGTAGTGATGTATATCAACGTCGAGAAATCTTTCAACTAAGTTAATTTAATATGGAAACTAAGTGGCTAATAACCAAATAAATACGTGACAATAATCTGGCAAGTACTGGTGAAAAAACGTTAGCTACTTTGGAAATCCTTCCGCGAGGAAGCTAGCGGTGTAACAGATTGTAATCAGATCAGTGGTTTAAAAGATAAATATTAAAAAAAATCAAATTTAGGGAGATCCTTTGCTGATGTCACATTGTTGTATGTTTGCATGCATGCATGGGACATGGGGAGGAAGGCCCCATGCCGCAAGCCCAATACTCGGCACCGCCGCTACTAGCATGGTCCTTCTTTCTGTATCGATCAATTTTCTTTTCCTTTTTTTCCTTTTCCATATTTCCCTTTTTCATTTATTTCATTTTTAGTTTCGTTTTTCCTTTCCACTTTTAAAATTCATGAATATTTTTAAATTATGTCCATTTTTGAAATTCATTATATTGTGTACATTTTTAAACTTTCAAGATTGTTTTAGAATACATGAAAAAATTAATTCAAAAAAATACGAAAAGGATTTCTAAAATTAAATATAATTATTAAAATTTTGCATTGTTGAATTCATAGTTTTTTAAAATTTCCGGCAAAAATTGATTCATGAAAACTTTTAAATCCATGAGCATTTTTCAGACTTATGAATATTTTCTTAAAAAATCATACATTTTATTTTCTTGTAAATTATCGTATTTTTATTCTTTTTTTGTAATTCACCGATTTTTATAAAGTGCAAAAATTACCACCTTTTCCGATGATGGTCAAGCAGGCGAGCGGGCTTGACAAATACACGAAATGAGTAAATGAGCATGAGTTATTGGGCTACAGCCGGGCGAGCGTTGTACTGAATCGCGGACCAAATGATAACTTGCAAGCCCAACATCGAAATACACGAACAGAATTCAGACCAAAAAGATGGACTTTCTCAAAAAAAAAAAAGGGGAAAATGGAATAATCTGTGGCTAACTTTCCAGAGTGCATAAACCTAAAAAAAAGTTCTGCACAGCACGAATCGCTCAGGGTGCAGAGCACAAAAGTAGTAAAGTACTGTATATAAATTCGGTCAAATATTGCATCTTATCATGTGAAGCGGACGAAAGTGTGGCATGTACACACCACGCCTAGTTCCAGCTGGATGTATATAATATTTTTTTCTTGCCGGGATGTATATAATCTTTTAAAAAACGAAATAGCTATTGCTTTAACTAGAAGATCAAATCCCACTAGGAAAAACTAGAAAATCAAATCTCGCTTGTGTACATGAACCTAGTGAAACCGCGTTACCCCGCACACGCTCGCTCTCATGTCGATTAGTGTAAACCAGAATCCGAAATTTCTTGGGCCGATCAAAGCAGGCACCACCAAGAAACCCGATCATAATCAAAGGCTTATGATGAGCGGCAGAGGTGCACGGACGTGAAGACGAGATCTCTAGTATAGATCGCAGCAGCTAGCAGAGCACTGAACGTAGATAGACAGAGGCAGGGACACGATTAAGACAGCGAAGCGGAATCCCTATGCTCCCAACTCCAGCCTACTCCTACACCGCATGCGTTAACCCCAGGCGATTTAACAACGAAATCCGCCCAGGATCCACATAAGAAATGGGCATCGGATGCAGCGCCTGCCTGACCGGAGGGAGCACATCGCCCGCCAAGTGGACATTGACAAATGGGCGGCTGGCTCGGTTTCGCGTTGCTGCTCCGTGTAACATGCAACTGTCTGGCGCAGCGGTTGTGCGGAGAACCTGGTACACTTGGCTTGCGCTGGGCACTTTGGAGTTTGGACGGGAAGGTGGCAAGCGGCATGTGCGTTTTTATCCCCAGCAGCGGGGTAGCAGGCCCCGTCTTGGGGTTTTGCGTCAAGCAAGATCAGATCAGGCCCCTCGATTGCTGGCGACTCTTCGTCAATTCATGGCAAGCACGCCGCTGTTTGCCTCCTACTACTCGTTAAGGGCTCAAAATAATTATTGCAAACAAATCACCCCAAGTTTTTTAGTACAGTAAAGGAACTATCCGGCAATCTTCTTGCGAATGAAGGCTAGCCGCAGGTGGGGGTAGGAGTATATTTGCACAAATTTGGCCCTTCATGCACCACAATGGCTCACATGAATTACTACCGATTGATGGTTCCAAAGAGGCCTAGCAAGTCAGGGCTTGTTTTGGTGAACCAAGATGTGAGCAAAACCCCCAAGCTGGCACCTCCGTGTATACGCACGCTTGTGCATACTACTTGTCCCTCCCCTTGGCAACATGACCAGGCTGGACTGACAGATACGACTTAATTAATTGGAGATGTATAAATACTACCACAAATCAGGAGATGTGTAGTGTATGTTAAAAAGGACACCCTGTTTCAATCATTTGTACTCTATCCTTACATATGAATGTGTAGTCAATGGCTCGTGACAGATTGCAAAGTTGACTTGTCTGTATACATGAGTTTATAAATATTAGATTTATAGGCATTCAAATCCAGAAGATATGTGACTAAGTTTTTCCAACTGTATAGTCAATCTATGTTGTATAAGATGAGAAAATAATTGGTTCCTTTTTAGTTCATGTTGCACGTAGAATCTAAAGCCGGCGTCAGTATTTGCAAAGCTGCAAATGGCGCCCATAATTAGGTTTAATTTTATGCAAGAAATGATCTTGGCAAAAGGAAATATACGGCATAGAGTGAGCCATCGACGCATTTATAGTTGCGCATCTTCTATGGGCTACGAAAGACCACAAAGAAAAACTAAAAAATTAATAGAAAAACAAAGGGAGAAAAAACATAAAGGCAAATATGATGTGTCAGGCGACTGAGATTTAGTTAAATCTCAATCGAATGAGTCTCAATCAACAAGAATATAATCTCAAGTGTACATGTTAAAGTACGTTTCAGGTTTGCCAAATTTAGCGGAACAACCTTTTCAATCTTTGTATGCTATCTTAGGTCAGACATTTGTCTTTTTTTTCCTTAGCTAGGAAAAGAAAAATAACATGAAATTTGGTAACTCATAGTGTATTATCTTAGTTTTTGAGAATGAGAACACTATGAGATGATGGAGTGGAGCTTAATTAAAATGCCACATGGCAGAATCTTGTGAGATGAAACAATTATCCATGGATGATACTTATCGGGACCCGAGATCTAAGATACACAAGTTTAATTGTAATGGATCCTATAGGAAGCCCATATCTGCGCCCAGACTGAGTTGTCATATCTCACTAGTCCATGGGTGATGTGTCATATTCTCTGAGAGATCCCAGAACATTGAACTCGCAATCCCAAGAGAGACACCAAAACCATCTGACTGGGTATCCACTGTTCCCACACAAGTCTAGAGGAGTTGTGTAATGAAATCCCAAACACATAGACGGGTCACTTCATCATGTATTTTTGATCGGCCGGTAGCAAATGCATAACAAAGATTTCAAAACCCTACACACAACATACACTTCATCATCATACACGTATTATGCACGTTGTGTGTGTGGAAACAACAAGTATCACAACACAAACTTTACGACTCAAAGCATATGTATTCAATGGCTCTAACGGACAAACATAACAGAGTTACTATAGGCAGGGGTCAGATGAAGCAACACTCAACTACAAGCAAGAGCAAGTTATGTCTTAGTATAGAACAAGTTTAATAAGCAAAATAAGAGGCATGAAACTAAAACAACAACTCTCCCAAGGCACCAGACTGCCATCTGGAACTTCGAAGTTACTAGTCGGTATAGATCTCCATTTAGAAACCACCATCGGGTTCGGTGATCTCCTCTGCAACAAGTTAATTAAGCAAGGATGAGTACAATTGTACTCCGCAAGACTTGCATCAAAACTAGCTAAAGATGCTCAAGTATCAAGGGGGGAGGATGTGGAATGGTGTGCATAATTGCCAGCTTTGACTTTGGATACTCTAAGTTACATGTACCAGTAGCTTGTATCACATGTAAGATAACACATATGAGTCCATCATCTAGTTAATCACCACACTGATACACATCCACCCTCGATTCGTCCACGAGGAAGCAATTCAAGGTACTCACGATTGTCTTCACGCCATTAAGGTAACCATTAAACTTGTCTATGATCGGCCATAGATCACCAAGTAGCCACTTAACCGCATACACGCCTATTCGAATAGAATTAACCCTGCAAGGGTGTGCAACTTTCCCCACATGCATCCATCATCTCTTAATGCTAGCTAGCAGCACACTTTAGGTTGTGCTTGGACAGAGGATGGTCGAGTATGGCTCTTACCTTAACACTTGAATGTAGTCCATGGAGTCACCTATCTAGGCTGAAGCCATATCAAGAGTCCTGCCGAGTTCTCCAATGGGGCCTCAAACATTATCTTGAGGTCCGCAAACCCATCCGATGGCACATGCGAAGTCGTGTCACTTTTCTATGTCATGCAATGCCAATTGCTATGCATATGTTGCGAAAACCCAAACTAGTTGTGACTCTTGCAAGTTAGTAGATCGTGCGGAGGGGGTGTCATATGCCCAACATGTGGTTATGTGCTCAGTCTTTCTCAAAGATACAAGAAGTAGGGTCCTATGAGCGGCTTAAATGAAACAACCCACTGTGTTCTCCAACAAGGCTCTCATCTTCAGATTTAGTCATATCCACTCTTATACCCTTTGCATCTATCTCTAACATGAACAACACCATATTTATTGATTGCACACGGTGGACACGAGACTTGCACAGCTATAAGCATGCCTAAGCATGACAAATAGTAGGGCCACATTAAGATATCAAGCAACTCATAATCATGCTAGGATCAAGATAGAGTTATCTACAGTGACAAGGATATGTGATGCAAAGGATGGGCTCCATCTAGGTAATGAAAGAGGGGAGAGTCTGTCTTCCACCTAACAACATGATTGGCAAGGCCCCTAGGTCAAGTGACCGGGAAACCTAGTCGCCACCACCAGGAGAGTCGCTCCTTCTGGCGTCGTCTTCCAGTGGCTCTTCTCCGCCGGTGACTTCTTGGTCGTTGGCGTTGAGGGGGTCATCAGATCCCGCGTGTACAGAATGTTTTTAGATTTAGGTTTTAGGGCCCTAGTAGCTTCGGTTTTTGGGTCGTTCGACGTCTTGGCTTCGACGATGGCGATGCTGAATAAACAAGCTCCAGATTCTTCCCAGACGAGGCGATCGTCTCTATGGTCGGTGATGGATTCTGGGAACTAATATGTTCAAGCGGATGTCAGGGCGACGCGACATCCTTGTGGTGGGCTTGTGTCCTCTGGATCCGTTGTTGCGATGGCGTTTCCTGCAGCGTCGACACGGAGCTTGAAAGGTAATCTAGGAGCGGATGCAGATTCTGATATGCATCAATGACATCTGGAAGATGGAACATGTGCTGGGTTCATGGTTGATGGCTGACAGGTATGGTTTCCTCCTTCGGCTACTTAGTCATGGTGGGGTGCTAGATCTGGAGTTCGATGGCATGTCAGGGGTGTTGCCCCGATCTGATTCGTCCAACGGCAATAGCTTCGGCTTTGGCGAGACACCTTAGAGGTCCGCAAAGCTGCATATCAGCGATGGAGCCCCATCGAGCTCGGATGAGGAGGTGATCTATCATTTTTTTTACTTTGGTTTCTGTTGTGGTGGTGCCAGAGGCAGGTGACGGGAGTTGGTGTTAAGCTTAGAGGATTCTTCGATCTTGATTGTAATTTTACTTCTTGGCTAGTGGTCCTTTGTGTAGAGGCAAGTGTTCTGGTGTCTTTTTAGTTTTGTCATGTCGGTCTAGATGTGGCTTGTACTATGATCTTTATGACATAAATAAGACACGTATTACCATGCAAAAAAATCTAGGGGATGAAGGCAACAGTTGAATCGATAAACCCTAATGAAGTGGAACAAGAGAGTAAGTTTCTAGAATATGATTATTGACATGGTCAAGGGGGTTTTCTTTTCCTTACAGCTTGCTAGAGGGCAACTGCTCTTCAGTGGCGGTGTCATACTCTACTTCGGGTTCAACTTCTACCCGTAAGAACAAAACACCGACAAGAAGCGGGATAACATTCAATAAAGTGTTATGCTCATTCAAGATGCATGTCATGACATGCTAAAGGCACTAAATTGGACTAATGCGTCAAGAATCAATTCAATTGAAGTGAAATTGATCAAATATAGCAATCCGGAACTCCAAAACTATTATTAAAGCGACAATTACATGTTTTGTTTTGAATAGAAATTTTAAGTTGCTTCAACATCCATGATCATGGCATAAAGAGAAAGGGTACATTTTTTAAGATATTGGTATATTATAAATATTTTTTTGGCTGGTGTGAATTTTCTATGAATTTCTAAAGGTTAAATGTTGTTTTAATTCAAAAATGATTTCTAAAATTCAAAATCACTAGAAAACCTTTTGTTACTTGTACAGAGTCTAGCCATAGTCAATGACATGTGGGGCCAGTTAAAGTTGAGTCATCTTTAGTCAAACTGACATGTGGGGCTCCTGTGATTAACTAATTCCTAACGAGAAAAGTAAAAAGTGTTAATTAATTCAGCTCGAGTCAAACGTTCATCTGGTCCCATAAGGGCTCGAGAGGATCCGCCCGCTTCTTCACCTCCACCTCATTTATAGAACTGAAGACGAGGGAGGGCTCCTGCTGCTATGCCATTGGAGCTGAAAAAGTGGATTGGAGGCGAGCGAGAGGGGATTGTGAAGTGGCGTCCTAGAGGGCAATCGATAAAGCAGGGAGGACAGGGCCCCATACTTTTATAGGTCGTCGTGAGCACCATTAATAGGGCAGCTAGAGAGATGGTAGGCGGTAGGTGACTGACGGAGAGAGATCAAAGGGCACGTCTCCTTGTGAGAATTCCCATGGGAGCATACTCGCGTGGCTGCTCACATGGCTTCTTCCGGCCAGCTCACACGCAGCCAAGAGATGATGATGCATGGAGGCCATTGGACGGGCTGCCATGGGAATGCGAGGAAGCGGATGTGACATTAATAGCCGAGATAGGAACCTAACTAGCTCGCCGATATCGACGAGGCACGACCGGAATAAACCTGGGCTCCATGGCAACGCCCTCAAGAGGGTGACCGTGCAACGTGTCGCCGCCGCCGAGACCGAAGATTGGTCAAGGGTTTTCACCCCGAATCCGCTGCGGCGGGAGAGGTACCATAGCGACACCCTTAAGATGGACGCGACACACAGAGCATTCAAGAGCAGAGCTTTCACCTGGAGCCTCTCAGCCACATCACACTGCGGGATCCCAAGCTCCGGTCCACCCCAAGGATAGGCCTGCCGCCACCAAGCCAGACCTTCACTTGGAGCCGCCATTGCCGAAGCACAAACAACACCATGACCACCCACCGCAACATCCTTGTCGCCCACACGTCCAAGGAACACCGCCAAGAAGCTAGTCGAAGAGCCAACCAGACAGACCGCCACTCGGGGTCGCCTCCCGAGCGTCCAAGGCCCCACCCTCTCCCCCGCATGCCAACACCAATTACCAACCCACACGCACACCACTCACCTGCGGCGAGACGGAAAGGTCCCTCCTTTCTAGTCCCACGACGGTGCCATCATGTGGCCCGATGACGACTCTGTTAGGGTTGCTCTTGGCCTGTTTTTCGTACTAACACTCTGTAATTTGTACAGTTCCCTTCCTCTTCTCTTTATCTTTGAAACTTTCGCCGGTAACTTTCACAAAATGGCCTTTCCTAGTCAAGTGTGGAGGGAAAAAAGGCAAGGAAAGACGCAACGTACCCCTGCCGACACGAAGGCGAAGTAGAGAGTTGGATCCCATCGTGGAACCGGGACATGGTCCACCCCCTGCGGCTGCGCGTGGGCGTGGGCGTGGGCGTGGGGCTAAACCCCGACGTGCCCAGCGGAGCTTATCGTACTAATTCGCTTCATATGGGTGTTTGGAGTGCTATGGTAGGAGATTCAGAACGGGAGCATGGCGAATGAATGCCATCTTTAGCTGGTAGCCGCGATGTGTGCTCTCCGACGGTGGACCTGCGTCTCTACGCGGCCACACGCGTCTCCTGTTGGTGCATAGTACGTCATGTTTGCTCAGGGCAGCTGAAAGTTGTTGTACGTAGAAAACAGGAGAAAATACAACTCACGTAATGCGCAGAGATAGTAAATCATATCGCTGAGATCAGATGACAATACGTTTTTCTTTTTGTAAAAGTGCTAAGTTGACAACGCTAGCTGTATTCCCCACGTGGTGATAATGGTGATTATTTTTGGCTGCCAAGTTGGGGCGGGAGTATCGTAATGACCTCACCCGCACTACAACCTTATAGACCGGCTGCCAAATTTTTTCTAATGTGATTACATGTCAAAATCACCCGATAAAAGAAGTATATCGTCTGTTTTGCTTAGACAAATGTCAGTCACAAAAGGGCTGGCACGTCACCGATGCATGCTAGACTCATTACGAAAAGGGAACCGAATCCTCTAACATTAAAAAGAAATATTAAAGAAGTTACAGTATCCTAATTTTTCTTCTTTCTATTCATATGATTATGGCTAAAATAATTTAAATTAATTTACAAATTGATGATCTACCGTGTACATTTATAGTAATTACATTCAAACAAATTAATGGTAAAATAAAACTAAATTTAAATTATTTATATATACAGTAAATACCAACACTAAACAACCTATTAACTATCTACTAACAGTTTTTAACTTTCTTTTTTTATTTTATACTAGGCTAACACTGTAGCACCTTGACATTCTTTTTCAATGTTAGAGAATCCGATTCCTACGAAAAGGGGAGCAAAAGTGAGCACGGTGAAACTGTGAACTTCAGTGGGTGGGTACGGCTGTTTACATTGGCTCCACGGCAGCAGGTTTGCAATGGCAATAGATTGCCGTGTCCTTTTTTTCGCCAAATGAACATTTAGCATATAGTTTGTCTAATTCACATCTAGATGTTTTTTAAGGATGTCATATCTAAACTTTCACAAATATATAATGGGTGCTTATAGGTGCGGCGCACCGGCCGAACCGTTCGGCCGGTCGAGCCCCAGCCGCCCGATACCACTATTAAGAGCCGTTAGATTTGACCCCCTTGCTTCGTCCTCCTCCTGGTTGTTCCCCTTCGATCAAAATTGCAACAGCCCACAGTGACGTCCGACGCCCCGCCATCGCCCTGCGACCAAGGTTGAAGCACCCCCGCGGCGCCCCCGTCGCCGATCGGCGTCCTCGCCGGCCGTCCTCGTCGCCGGTCGCCGCCCTCGTCCCCGGCCGGCTCCACCCATGCAACAGCTGCGCTCTCTTCTCGCTCGAACCCCCGCCACCACAACTCGCCGGGCGGCGCTCAAAAAGCCTCGCCGCCGCTGCCGCTCGTAGCCTCGCCGGCGCCGTCTCTCGTAGCCTTGTCGGCGCCATGTACATGAGTGGTAGCAAATTTCATCACTGTTCACAACAAAAAGGGCCTCCAGTTGTAGCAAAAAATATCGCTCCAGGACGTCGCTCATGCTCTGCAGGCCGCCGCCGGTGCTGGAGACGGCTACCACGTGACTGTGGCGATGCATGCTGGAACCGATCACCAGGAGTGCTACAACCGTGGTGATAAAAAGTTGGAACCGACCGCCAGGAAAGTTGCAACCGGCCAGAGCAGTAGTGGAAGCCGTGATGCCGTCACCGTCGATGTTACAAACAGTATGCACAAAAGCTGGAACCGGCAACGTAATTTGTTTCAACGGCGAGAGACTGCCAGACGCCGATTGCTGGAACCGTCAGCAAAAAAATGTTGTGACCATGCTGCGAGGAAGCTGCAACTAGCAAAAACAATGGCGACGACGGTGCTTCAACCTAGAGCGCAGGAAAAATTGCTACAGAGAGACGCCATGGCCATCGTCGAGGAAGAAAAGCCGGTTCCAGCAATTTCATGTAAATAGGTTGAAACTTTTTAAATGTAGGGTTGAAGTTTTCATGTAAACGGTTGCAGCTTTTTTCATTTGGGCAAGAAATCGATGGTTGAAGCTTTTTTCCATCGTCGATGTTCGTTGCACAGGGTTGCACGAGTGATGGCCACCTAATCATCATTACTACCTCCGTTTCGGTTTACAAGTCCTACGCGTATATGTAGGTTGCGAATTTTATCATCTTAATATAAACTATATAACATAAAAATTATACGGTTTGAAAATAGAACATCTGAAGTTTATATTGATATATTTTTTGTAATATATGACTTGTATTAGGTTGGTTAAATTGACGACCTAGAAACACACGCACGCCCTGTAAACTGGGAGAGAGGTAGTATTAAGATAGATGTAGCAAAAACTCGCTCGTGGTAGCAAAAGACAACGACATTTGCAACCAAAAATCATCGTCGTTGTTGTCCCGGGTGCATCTCTGCCATGAATTGATGTAGCAAATTTCTTGGTCAGTTGTAGCAAAATTCAACAACAATTGCAGCAAAAATCGTTGTCCCAGTCATCTGCACGCCGGTCACCAATCATCACCATTAAAAATGGATGTAGCAAATAAACACGCTAGTCGTAGCAAAAAGACAACGATAGTTGCAGCAAAAATCATCGTCGTTGCATCAAAAAACGGATGCAACTTCGTCCGTCTGTAGTTGTAGCTTTTTTCCCCACCCCACAGCTTGAGCGGTTGGTGAAAATAGAGTTGACCGAGTAAACTGATGGGCCAAGAAAAAAAAACCAACATGCAAACGTGGATCGGGAGGTGCGGGAGCGCTGGATCGCTACGCGATCGAGCGGCATGCTCGGGACCGGCCGAAGCTTCGGCCGGTGCACCGTTTGTAAACGTTTTCCATATATAATGCAGCAATAAGAAATAAAAAAAAGTAGGATAAAAAAATAGACTACAAACGGAGTGAAAATTAGTTTAGATATGACATAACTAATCTGTCCTAGACAGACCCGCATAGCATAAATCAACCGGGATTACACAATACTGTACCAGTTTCAGCGACTTTCAGTTCAGGGTTTAATTCAGACTTACAGTATGAATTCAAGGATTATTTTAGACTTTTCCCGAAAAAAAAAATCTAGGCTGCCGTGCCCACCTGGGATCAATCGGGATTTCCCATTTTCATCATGTTGCTGTTGCTCATGCCCCACTTGCAGCACTTGTTGCTCACTACCAATGAAGGGGACAGGTGATTCAGAAGTGGGTGAAAGACATTACCCGATTTATTAAGAGCAAAAAAGCACCAACGTGAATATGCATCCTTAGCTTTTTATCAAGACGGTCAAGTGGCATGAACAGTTTGGAGCCGAGGCAAGCCACAAATTTGGAGCCCGGGATTACACAAGAATTTTACGGTTAATGCCGCCACATAATCTGTCTAGGAAAGCTGCAAAATCCACGTGTACAAAAGCAAGTTGAGCTGGCTCTCACGTTGTTTCCTTTTGTAGTGTACTCCTAGTGTGTTGATTCCAAAGAAGAAGAAAATTTACTCCTATTGTGTTTATGGAGTGTTATTACCAGTACACCCAGCCCTGACATACACGGTGCTAGTCCACCTTGATCTGCTCGAAGATTTCAGCCTTGACGTTGCCGGCAGCATCCCTCGAAACCCGCGGCGCGACGGCTTCGACTGGACAATCGGGATCATCGACGACGAGCAGCAGCCGAGGGAGAACCACAGCTCCCGTGCAGCCTGCGGACAGGCACCATGGCGCGACGACTGTCACCACCGCCGCCGCCGTGACGATGATCGCAACCGGTGCCGGGATGGAGATGAAGATCGCAAGGCAGGCGGGACGACAGGAGCCAGGCCTGGGCTGGCAGGTTCTTCGGGAGCCGCTCGTGTGCAGCGGACAACAGAAGAGAGGACGGGCGCCATGAATATCAGAGCCGTGGCGCGCGACATGATGATCGCTGCAGAGTGGCCGTTGATGGGGTGCTTGAAGACGGTGTGTACCAGCAAGAGGAGGACAGTGTAGTCTCCCCGCCTCCT
>NC_041386.1:169462212-169509894 GCF_002162155.2 Triticum dicoccoides
CATCATCAGGACACTTCTCGCGGTCGTGCCCCCCGCCGCGACAACGTGGACCGAGCACCCGCATGCCATGGTGGGGCTGCCTGGTTCAGGAAGGTGCCCAAGCTTACCTCGGTCATCTGGACCCGCAGTCGAGCGCCATCAACAATGAAGTGTTGCCTCCTTGCAACAACGAAGCCATCTGTGCTACAACCAGCTCAGTGACTGAGTCGGTGGAGCACATCCTCACCTTTGCGGCCATGGGTGACACTGAAGAAGAGGTCCTCTGTCGGCGTTCTGGGATCGAGGGTACCCAGACCTGCCTGCCTGCGGCCTAGCGCATGGCTCCATTGATGCCCTGGTACGGCCCAGCTCCAAGACCCCAAGGGCAAGTCCCTCGCGAGGGCCCCCCGCCTCGCGAGGCGAACGACACCAGGACCTCCCGAGGAGCAGCTTCCCGAGCCTGCCTCCCGAGGAGCGGAGATCTCTATGCAACCCTCCTGCCTCACGAGGCGCACGATGACGTAAGACATGATGACCAAGGCCAGGCGGGCGCCAGCGGGCGCAGTCCAGGACAGTTTCCTCTTTCGTGCTAAGAAGGCAAGGACATACGCGGGTTCCCAAGGGATCCGCCAAAGGTTTTCATTCTAGTGCAACAAGACCAAGAAGACGAGCTCGGCGGGACGGATATCATCGTCGAGTCCACCACTGCATCATACCAGAAGCTTTGCAGGCGAGGACCATCTTTCGTCAGGATAAGATGTACTCTTGTCCCCTTTCAAATTGGCCGATGTGGTATCCATTCCCACCTAAGTTACGAGGGAAGAGGACCAAGGACATTATACATATAGGCTAGTCTCCACCGTAGAGGGGGATCGAACTTTTCGGCCATTGAGCTCTCCCGAGGCAGCTCACTCACCGCAAAGCAGGAGTAGGGTTTTATACCACAGGGTGGCCCTGCTACCTCTTGAGCACTGCGTTGGTTTTTCCTTGAAGAGGAAAGGGTGATGCAATAAAGCAGCGTAAGTATTTCTTTGGGGTTTTGAGAACCAAGGTATCAATCCAGTAGGAGACCACACACAAGTCACCTCGTACCTACACAAACAAATAAGAACCTCGCAACCAACGCGATAAAGGGGTTGTCAATCCCTTCACGGCCACTTGCAAGAGTGAGATCTGATAGAGATAATAATAATAAGATAAATATTTTTGGTATTTTTTGTTGTGGAATGTAGTAATTTTAAAAAAATTCCTACACACACGCAAGATCATGGTGATGCATAGCAACGAGAGGGGAGAGTATGTCTACGTACCCTCGTAGACCGAAAGCGGAAGCGTTTATCAACGCGGTTGATGTAGTCATACACCTTCACGGTCCGTCCCGATCAAGTACCGAACGTACGACACCTCCGCGTTCAGCACACGTTCAGCTTGATGACGTCCTCGCCTTCTTGATCCAGCAAGAGGGGTGAAGTAGTCGATGAGTTTCGGCAGCACGATAGCGTGGTGACGGTGTTGGTGAAGAACAATCTTTGCAGGGCTTCGCCTAAGCACTACGAAAACTATGACGGAGGATAAACTAGAGGGGACGGGGTTGCCGGCACACGGCTTGGTGTTTCTTGATCTGTCTTGGGTGCTAGCCCTACCCCTCTATTTATATGTTGAGCCTTGGGGTCGAAACTTGGAGTAAAAGCCTCCACAAAGTCGGTTTCACCCGAAAGGCAAGAGTCCTTCTCGGACTCCAGGGCCAGATGTCAGGGTTCCCAGTGTCTGGCCCCAGACGCCAGGGACCCTGGCGTCTGGCGCCTGGACTCCGCAAAACTTCCTTTTGCGCTTTCCAAAAACCTTGTGGGCTTCCCCTTTGGCCCAACTAAAGTGTTCTCGTACCCAAACATTTTGGGAAACATCCGGAACCCCTTCCGATGAATTCCGAAACCCTTCCGGAGACCAAACACTATTATCCCATATATCAGACTTTTTCGCCGGAACATTTCGGAGTTCCTCGTCATGTCTGTGATCTTATCCGGAACTCCGAACAACATTCGGTTGCCAACATACATAACTCATAAATACTATGTTTGTCTATGTATTCACACATGTATTATTTTTTCGGTTAATACAATTCTAACATAAATAATAAACATTTGTCATGAAATAAGGAAATAAATAATAACTTTATTATTGCCTCTAGGGCATATTTCCTTCAGTCTCCCACTTGTCAATAATCTAGTTCACATCACCATGTGATTTAACACCAATAGTTCACATCACCATGTGATTAACACCCATAGTTCACATCGTCATGTGACCAACACCCAAAGTGTTTACTAGAGTCAATAATTTAGTTCACATCGCTATGTGATTAACACCCAAAGAGTACTAAGGTGTGATCATGTTTTTCTTGTGAGAGAAGTTTAGTCTACGGGTCTGAAAGTGCGTTATATCGACTAGAGGGGGGTGAATAGGCGATTTTTATGAAAGTCTTCAAAACGTGGAAGTTTCGAAGACAAACGATAGAAATAAACCTATTACCATGCAGCGGAAGGTAGACTACACTAGGCAAGCCATAGTCAAGTATTCAAGTGAGAGCACAGTGACTAATAGAAGCAATGCAGTAAGGATCAGGTAGGAAGATATTATGAAGCCAAACAGAACACGCAGTCACTTAGTGAAGACAAAAGATAGTGCAATCATACAATGACTTCACAAGGAGTAACAGTAAGTAGAGGGACGGGAAGGATGAAACCAGTGACTCGTTGAAGACAATGATCTGTTGGACCAGTTCCAGTTGCTGTGACAACTGTACGTCTGGTTAGGGCGGCTAGGTATTTAAACCTGAGGACACACAGTCTCGGACGCCCGATCCTGAACACGCAGCTCAGGACACCCAGTCCTCACCGTATTCCCCTTGAGCTAAGGTCACACAGACCTCGCTCAATCACTCTGGTAAGTCTTCAAGGTAGACTCCCAAACCTTCACAGACTTCGTTCATCGGCGATCCACAATGTCTCTTGGATGCTCAGAACGCGACGCCTAACCGGTTGGAGGATGCACAGTCCTCAAGTGTAATAAGTCTTCAGATCACACAAACACGAAGACTTAAGTGATGCCTAATTCTCTTTGGCTCTGGGTGGTTAGGGCTTTATCCTCGCAAGGAATTCTCTCTCAAAGGCTTCAAGGTGGGTTGCTCTCAAACGACAAAAGCCGTACACTAACTCTGAGCAGCCAACCGTTTATGGTTGTAGGGGGTGGGCTATTTATAGCCACTAGGAAACCCGACCTGATTTGTCCGAAATGACCCTGGGTCACTAAGGAACTGACACGTGTTCCAACGGTCAGATTTCAAACTCACACGGCAACTTTACTTGGGCTACAAGCAAAGCTGACTTGTCCGACTCTGGACAAGATTCGCTCTCATAGTCTTCACTCGAAGACATAGGTTTTGTTTAAGCATCACTTCAGTCATTCTGAATGGTTCTCTTGGACCCCACTTAACAGTATGGTGGTTCCTATGACTCAACAAGGAAGAGGAAAAAAGAGCTACGAAAGATCTAAGTCTTCGAGCTCCATAGGCTTCATGCGATGTCTTCTCTTGTCATAGTCTTCAATGTGAATATCTTCATATACCACCTTTGACATCAATGTCTTCATACATTTTTAGGGGTCATCTCTGGTAAGAAAACCGAATCAATGAGGGACTTCTACCTGTGTTATCCTACAATTCTCACAAACACATTAGTCCCTCAACTAGGTTTGTCGTCAGTACTCCAAAACCAACTAGGGGTGGCACTAGATGCACTTACAATCTCCCCCTTTTTGGTGATTGATGACAAACTAGTTGAAGTTTTCAACGGGGAATATAATATGTGAAATTGTAAAGGATAAGGAATTGTCTTCATAAGTTGCAAGGGCTCCCCCTGAAGATGTGCATATAAGTAATTTGCTTTTGGAATGCAAATGCACATGGCAGGTTGTGCTTGTGGAGATCCTCTTCAACTTATGATGACAATCCACTATGCATGTGAAGGTATGTGAAGATAAGGACATGCATAATGGAAAATGGACGTATGCAAAATGATCTAAGTGCGGAATTTATCGTCGCACATGCGGAATTTATCATCGCATCACAAAATGGCAAATAGGTAGCAGACGACCATCGAGTTTAAGTGTTACAACTCAAAGAATCAAATGTATCAAAACGAGATTCGTAAACACGAAGCAAAATATAAAGCACCCGCCCATATAGACCCGCTTGAAGACTATCAAACTCATATGCTTCTCCCCCTTTTGTCAGTAAGGACCAAAAAGGTTTGAAGATATAGAGCATCTTCTCGTTCCCATGAAGAGTAGGTGAAGCAGCAGGGTCGTTGGTGGTGTTTGGCGGTGCAGAAGAGCTTGGAGCAGAGTCGAAGCATGCTGAAAGAGGTGGCGGTGAAGTAGCATCGTCTTCATCCTCGATCACTCTGGCATTCACAGTTGCAGTAGAGGAAGAGAACTCAGAGTCTTCAAGAGATGGAGTTCGTCGCAGCACTGCCCTTTGAGGAGGTGTGGAGTCAAACTTGAAGCGTTCAGAGAAGCCATCCTCTTGAAGATCATCTTCAGAACACATCAGCGTCAGCCCTTTCCATGTGCGGAGAGAGGTTTCATGGGCAACAAAAGCATTCTTGGTGGCAAGATTGCGAATGTGATTTACATCCACCAAGAGGCTTTGCATTTGACGCTTTAGCCAGTCATGATGCCTATCCTGTTTCTGATGAAGAGCCATAAGAAGCTCTCGGTCATTGAGAACACGAGTGCGCTTCTTGGGTCGTGGAGCAGTTGTACTGTCAGTGGCTTCAGTGAGAGCAGGATGCGGTGCACATGTAGTGCCAGCCAAAGGATACACACGAGCGACTACTTCAACTCCTTCAATGTTCTGAGAAAAACTCTGATGCTCTGCATTCTGAAGACTTAGAGGTTCCTCGACGGGCTCAGGATAGATGGCTTCAATAGACATATCCACATCAGGCAGAAAAATCCGATGATTGCGAGCAGATGGCTGATATGAGATAGTGGAGTGAAGTTTGATCAGCCGCATGACCCATGGGGCGAACTTCAAGCCAAACAGATCAGAGCCTGATGCAGCAAGTTGGCGAATGAAGAAGTCCTGTGCATTGAAGCATTTTCCATGAAGAATATAGAAGACCAAAGTCTTCATTGCACCTTCCAGCTTGGCATGTGGAGAGTGCCCTTTGATGGGCTAGAGAGTTCGCCTTATGATGTGATAAATAGTCCTTGGCAGATACTCTAGGTCTTCAACAAAGAACTCTTTGGGATATGCAGCATCTTGGGGTAATGGCTTCATCATACTGAGCATCTGACTCATGTTAGGTTCAGGCCTCTGAAAGATGCTCTCCACAACTTCACTGTGAAGTTGACAGCCAGATTCATAGAGATCACCGGGAGTGGGCAGACTAGTGAGCTCAATGATGTCAAAGGCTTTGGCTTCGTGATGAACGTTTCCTGTCATCCACTCCAGGACCCAAGTCTTCGGATCTCTGTTATACCCGCGGATGTGAAGTGTGGCATAGAATTGGAGCAGCAACTCTTCATTCCAATGCTCTTGGTCAGTGACGAATGGCAGCAATCCAACTTCTTTGAAGCAATCCAGAGCTTCTTCCAGATAGGGCAGACCAGCTATTGCTTCAATGTCAAGACACTTGTGTGGGAAGATGTGACCTTGATTGTATAGAATGCAGGAGTAATAGCTTCGCCGCGGATAGCCCCAGAACTGATCAGATGATATTCTTTCCCTTGAGTAGGGGTTCCTGGAGCTATTGAAGAATGTGTTGTCTGCTCTGAAGTCATTGATATTGAAGGATCCAGGTGCTGATGCAAGACCTGGGAACCTGGGCAATCTTGGGATTGGCTTCTGTACCTGAGGCATGTGCTCAACATGATAGTCAAACTGGGGACCGGCAGCAGGTGCAGGAATAGAAGCAGTGGGATCAGTGGCTTCGCTGACTTCTGGTGCTTTTGTGGGTGAGGGCTCCACATTAGCTTCAGCCACGACTGTGTTAGTGGCTTCAGTGGTGTTGGTGGTGGCAGCCTCAAGATTTTCAACCTCCACTTGACGAGCTGGAGGGTCAGTCACAATCACGTTCTCCTCGAGAACAACTTCTTGGTGGGACGGGGGAGTAGGAGCTTCTGGTGTTTCTTCTTCATCGGCTGATGCAGCCGGAATGTCTTCAACAGCTTTAGCTTCAGACTCAGAGACTGGAGGCCTTGGTCCTTTGCGAAGCCTTCGTAACGCTGACGACGCCTGTGGAGTTGGTGTTGGCTGGGCCTCAAAGTCTTCTTCCTCTTGTGGACTATCAGCCCATGAAGCATCCTGAGCAATTGGCGTCAAAGGATGACCAATGCTGATGAGTTCGATGTGCTCGAGCTGAGGAAGGATTGCACCATCTTCTACATGGTCATGGTGACCAATATCTTCAGCAGCGATGGGATCAGCTGCTGGAAAGTCTTCAGCTTCATGAGCCTCTGTGAAAGCAGGCTTATGGATTGTCAGTTGGTGTTGAGCGTCAGGACGAACCATGGAAATGGGTTCAACAATCAAAGGCTCTGTGGGAGCAGTCCGTTCTTTCTTGGTCTTCCTCTTCTTTTTGGAGGGGGCAGTAGGAGAGGCTTCAGGATGTTTCCTCTTCCTGGCTTCAGCCTCAGCAGTCCTTGTCTTCTTTAGCTCTGAAGCAGTTGACCGGGCTTTTGGCTTCGAGCCAGTCATGCTGGTTGGGAAGACAATGGGATCTGCTTCCTGCCTTGGTGCGTCAGGTTCAGCCATAGCGGGCTTCTTCTTCTTCTTTGCAGCCATCCTGGGGTCGATGCCAGGACGCCCAAGGGCCTTGCGCTTCTCAACCTCATTGTAGACTTGTACACACCTGTCAGTCAGAACCTTCATGCGCTCACGAGAACCCTGAGCTTCTGCATGTTTCGTGAGAAAGGCTTCCTTGAGCTCGTGCAGCATAATCTTGAAGTTCTTCACTTCTTGCACGCTGAGCTTGGCCATATGCTTCTTGAACTGAGATTTCTCAAAGTCAATCTTCTGCTTCAGTTCAACAACGCGCTGGGCGATAGCTAACTCTGAAGCAATGGCACCATGGAAGGCGACACTGAGGCCAATGGGAAGTTGCAGATCGTCGAAGCTAATGTTGGGCGTGTCAAACCATTCATCAATGAAGTTGTGGATGATGGCCACGTCAAAGAGAGGCAGATTATTGAAGATTTCTGCTTCTTCTTTTATCTTGATGAGTTTCTCAAGAGCGTCATCTGCAAGATGTTCGTCACTTGACAGATCAATGGCATCATTGCGCAGAATGGCCGCAGCTGTTAGCTCTTGGCCGGTGTGTGGCAGAGGCATCTTGACCTTCTGGGGCTTGGAGATGCGTGACAAATCTTCAGACTGCACACTGTCTTCAGGAGGTGCAGTTGCCAGTGGCTTCGCCCGTGAGATTTTTGGTGCAGAGGCAGGCTTTGAAGCTTTTGGCTGCTTCAGCTTCTTTGGCTTCGGCGCTGCAGGCACTTCATCTGATTCAGCGTCATCTGCAGGCTCATTCACGGCTGTCCCTTGAACCAAGATATGAGTGATGAGACCTTCAAGGTTGTAGAAAGGACCAACGACATTGGGTTCTGCATCACGTGTGCTGTCAGCCCTTGGAGCAGAAGGACCAGGGTTGAAGTCTAGTCCCAATGTCTTCTTGTTCTGCTTTGCTGAGTTCTGGGCAAACTGGAAGTTGCGCTTGAACAGAATGTCGTCACGACACCATAGCAGTGACGATGGGTCAGCATCCGCAGACTGTGGTCCACGGACCATGCAGGGATAGAAGCCTTGTTCAATGGCTTCGTCTCTGGTCCTGGGTTGAAGATTTTTGTAGAGGATGTCTCCCCATGGTCGCTTGATGGCATTCTTTTCAGCATATTTCTTGGTCACAAATCTGTACTTGAACCACTGTTCTGCCCAATAGCGTCGAATCCATTGGATTCGTGTCTTGCGCTAATTGTAATCCTCTTCAGGATCTGTCTTGTATAGCTCTGAGAGGTCATCGGGCAGATCTCTTGATGTTTCTCCTCGACACTTTCTGCCACCCTTCCTTGCATATTTCTCTGAAGCCATGAATTTTAAACTGAAAGGCTTCAATACGTTCAAAGGCTTCAAAGGTTTTCGCTTGCTGGATAAACAGGAACTGGCTTCGGGAGAATTTATATGATGCTGTAAGAATTCTGCAAATGAATGCAGACTATGAGAACCAAAGGATTCTCCCACGGACATGTACCTGTGACAGCATTAAGGTGCGAGGGAAGGGGAAGAGGTCATATGCATTCTCAGAAGATTTTGAAGATAAATCAGTTTAGAAGACATTGACCTCATCGTGCGAAGACATTCACTCATAGATAAGGAGTTGGTTCCAGATTTGTACGAATCCAGAGATCAGTACAAGTGAGGAATCTAACTACTCTGTGAAGCATAAGTAAATATACTAGGCATGTTATGAGATGCAGTGTAAAAGAGATCCAACTTGTGTGAATAGAACGTGGTAGAAAGTGACAAAGCTATAGAATCAACGGGGCCATAAAAAGGAAGTTTTATTTACCACACGAAGAACTACTAGACGGAGTGGAAGAGGAGGCCGAGCAGTTCGATCTTCCGTGCCCTAACTTGGCGACGGAGGACACCTACGGCGACGGCGGAGAGGACGATGTCCGCGGTCGGCGTGAAGACGGCGTCGGAGAGGTTGCGGCAGTGAAGCGCTTCGTCGCTGGCGTCATCGAGGGCTAGCGGTGGCGCTAGGGTTCGTGCGAGAGTGGAAGAAGAGATAATGACTGTGGTGAGGCGTGTATTTATAGGTACAGGGGCGGCACTGCGTTATTACATAGGTGCCCCTGGCGATTCACATCTGATGGGCACGTGGCCGTCATGCAGCATATCGGGGGTTGTTCCACGTCCCACGCACGCCTGGATTGTCGGGTGGTTGTTCCCACTTCTCCGGGTTTCAGGTGAAGGAATGAGCATTGAAAACGGACTTAATGTTTGTCTCTGTATCTTCTGCTGACAAGGACGCAGAGAAGACATTCGACAGTTTCAATAGAATGCATATGATTTGGAGAGATAGAGTTTGAGATAGAAAGCATAGAGAGGTTAGGGTCCGATCACATTCACTTAGTTCAAAAGATTCAACAAGAAGACATAGCTATAAGTGAATGCTGTAGAGGACAGAACACTAGTGTGTATATATATATATATATATATATATATATATATATATATATATATATATATATATAATCAACATAGTGAAGATAATCATGAAGACATGTTGAGATTGAAGCCAAACCAAATGTGAAGACATAGCTAATGTAACACCATGAGTGAAGCACTTCAAACAGAAGGTTTGGTGGTGGCGTTACCCACCGTATAGGAAGTATTAGACCCAGACACGGCGCACAATTATCGTGGCGCTCTGAAGTCAAATTCCACATTAATGTATTCACACTTAGAATGTATGTCTTCATTGATTAAAGATATACTTTTCTTCGTGTGTTGCACATCTAAGTCATTAATATGCATAAGTGTTAGGATGTGTGCCTAATCACAGGACATTTGAGGATTCCAAGATATTTAGCTCACACCGTAACTTGCAAAATCTCTTCTCATCCAAGGTCTTGGTGAAGATATATGCCAATTGCTCTTCAGTGTTGACGTGTATGATATCAATATCTTCCTTCACAACATGATCTCTGAGAAAGTGATGACGAATTTCAATGTGCTTTGTCTTCAAGTGCTGAACTGGGTTGTTGGCAATCTTGATGGCGCTTTCGTTGTCGCAGTAGAGTGGCACTTGCTTCAGATGAATGCCATAGTCCTTGAGTGTTTGCTTCATCCACAGAAGCTGAGCGCAGCAAGATCCAGCAGCAATGTATTCAGATTCAGCAGTAGAGAGAGATACACAGTTCTGCTTCTTTGAAGACCAACATACAAGTGATCGTCCCAGAAAATGACATGTGCCTGATGTAGACTTGCGATCCACCTTGTCACCAGCATAATCAGCATCCGAGAATCCAACCAGATCAAACTTTGAGCCCTTTGGATACCATAATCCTAGAGTTGGGGTGTGAGCCAAATAACGAAGAGTTCGCTTCACAGCTAAGTGATGCGACTCCTTTGGTGCCGCTTGAAATCGAGCACACATGCAAACACTAAGCATAATATCTGGCCTAGATGCACATAGATAAAGCAAAGAACCAATCATGGAGCGGTATACCTTTTGATCAAACTCTTTACCATTGTCGTCAGGACCCAGATGATGCTTGGCTGGCATTGGCGTCATGAAGCCTTTACAGTCTTGCATACCAAACTTCTTCAGGCAATCTTTGAGATACTTTTCTTGAGATATGAAGATGACGTTGCATTGCTGTCGTATTTGAAGACCGAGGAAGAACTTCAGCTCTCCCATCATGGACATCTGATATTGCTCTTGCATCATATATCCAAACTCTTCACTATACTTCTGATTGGTGCAGCCGAAGATAATGTCATCCACATATATTTGGCACACAAACAGTTCACCATCATATGTCTTCGTGAAGAGAGTGGGGTCTAGGGAACTAGGTATGAAGCCTTTGCTCTTCAGGAAGTATTTGAGTGTGTCATACCAGGCCCGAGGGGCTTGTTTGAGGCTATACAGTGCCTTGTTGAGCTTGTATACCATGTCAGGATGTTTTGGATCTTCAAAGTCAGGCGGTTGTGCAACATACACCTCTTCTTCAATTTTGCCATTGAGAAAGGCGCTCTTCACATCCATTTGATATAGAAGTATGTTATGATGATTTGCATAGGCCAGCAGTATGCATATGGCTTCAAGTCTAGCCACAGGAGCAAATGTTTCATCGAAGTCAATGCCTTCCACTTGAGTATATCCTTGAGCAATGAGACGAGCTTTGTTTCTGACAACTTGACCATGCTCATCTTGCTTGTTGCGGTATATCCATTTGGTGCCTATTATGTTGTGCTTCCGAGGATCAGGACGCTTAACCAGTTCCCATACATTGTTCAGCTCAAACTGTTGAAGCTCTTCTTGCATAGCTTGAATCCATTCAGGTTCCATGAAGGCTTCTTCAACTTTCTTGGGTTCTGTTGTTGAGACGAATGCGAAGTGACCACAAAAATTTGCTAGCTGAGTTTCCCTTGATCGAGTGAGTGGACCTGGTGCATTGATGCTATCAATTATTCTCTCAATCTGCACTTCACTGGCAACACGAGGATGTACAAGACGAAGATTTTGCTCTTGCTGATCATTGTCGTTGTTAGAGGGATTGTCTTCAGGCTGAGCATTGTCTTCAGGTTGATCAGGTGCGGAGATGATGAGTTACTCTTCAGGTTGAGCTTCAGAGGGCATGATTTCTCCAGTTCCCATCAGCTTGATTGATTCGCTGGATGGAACTTCATCTAGCACATTTGGCAGGTGTTCTCTTTGTGAACCGTTAGTCTCATCAAATCGCACATCCACTGTTTCAACCACTTTATAATGAAAGAGATTGAAGACTGTAAGAGTGCGAATCCTTTCCATATCCAAGCATAAAACCCTCATGTGCTTTTGGTGCAAATTTTGAAATGTGATGTGGATCCTTGATCCAGCACCTGGCGCCAAATACTCTGAAGTAGCTGACATTTGGCTTCTTGCTAGTAAGGAGCTCATAAGATGTCTTGTTCAGAAGCTTGTGAAGATAAACACGATTGATTGTATGGCATGCAGTATCAATGGCTTCAGGCCAGAATTTTCTTGGGGTCTTGTATTCATCTAGCATCGTTCTGGCCATCTCAATGAGTGTTCTGTTCTTGCGTTCGACGACGCCATTCTGCTGTGGCGTGTACGGGGCTGAGAATTCATGTGTGATGCCCAAGGTATCAAGATATGTATCAAGGCTAGTGTTCTTGAATTCAGTGCCATTGTCACTTCTGATGTGCTTTATCTTGGCGCCATAATTGTTCATTGCTCGATTGGCGAAGCGTCTGAAGACATCCTGCACTTCAGTCTTGTAGAGGATTATGTGCACCCAAGTATATCTAGAATAATCATCAATAATAACAAAGCCATAGAGGCAAGCAGTAGTAGTAAGAGTTGAGTAATGAGTGGGACCGAAAAGATCCATGTGGAGCAGTTCGAAGGGTCGAGTGGTTGTCATGATTGTCTTCAAGGGATGTTTGGCCCTCGTCATCTTCCCTGCTTCACAGGCACCGCATAAGTGATCTTTCTTGAACTTGACGCCCTCGATGCCTATGACATGCTTCTTCTTTGCAAGGGTGTGGAGGTTCCTCATGCTGGCATGCCCTAGCCTCTGATGCCAGAGCCAGCATTCTGAAGCCTTTGCTAGAAGACATACGACAAGTTGTGGTCCTGCTGAGAAATCTACCATGTACAAGTCATCTTTCCGATACCCTTCAAACACTAGAGACTTGTCAGATTCCATTAGAACAAGGCAGCGATATTTTCCAAATATTATGATCATGTTCAAATCGCAAAGCATTGAGACAGACATTAAGTTGAAGCCAAGGGATTCAACAAGCATGACTTTATCCATGTGTTGATCCTTTGAGATTGCAACTCTACCTAGACCCAATACCTTACTTTTACCAGTGTCAGCAAATGTGATGTGACTCTTGTCGGATGGACGTAAGGTTGAATCCATAAGAAGGCTTCTTTTGCTAGTCATGTGATTGGTACACCCACTATCAATAATCCATTCTGAAGACGCTGGTGTCGTACCCTACAGTGCAGTTAGGAGGATAGGCTTCACGAAGAGAATTGTGAAGCAAAAACATTTGACGAACCAGTGGGTTATGAAAGCTTAGATCCAGATTAGGACTGATAGGGCGAGTAGCAAGCAACTCAGGAACGAAGTACATAGTAAGACCATTCGGGCATTTGATCTTGCGCCCTACAAGATGTTTAAGGTCCCCAGCAATAGCGTCAAACGATTTTGGTTTTCTGCTGGAGACCTTTCCCTGCAAAAGAGAGTTAAGCTTTCTTAGCCACCCACATCTTCAAGGGTGGCTTAGAAGCAATAAGTCTAAGTGCAGCGTCTAAGAATTTTGGCTTTGGAGCCCTAGCAAAAAGTCTTGCAGGCGGACAATAGTACTCATAAGAATACGCAGGATAGTTCTTGGTCTTATGAACAAGGCGGTTTGATGAACCGCGCTCATATTCATAGGCCTGAGTATGGTTTCCCTACAAAACATTTGCGTTAGTGCGACTCAAGTGAGTCCTCTGTCTGTATGAAGCCTTTGGACCATATAAAGCCTGTGGTCTGAGGTTTGTCTTCTTCACGTGTGGTGTCATGATGACATTCACAGGAAGATTCTCCAGACACTTTTTCAGAACCCAGATCTTCTTCATAGGCGGTCCATTCCTGCAGTTAGTACCAATGTACCTGGCAAACACTTCACCTTTCTGACTCTTAAACGGTTTATAGTTTGCATCAAAGGATTCATCAATGACAACGGGGTTAGCACAAGTGAATCTAGATAGATTGGATGGATCTGCTGAAGGTTCCTTTGCAGCAACCCATGTGGTTTTGGGGTACTGCTTAGGTTTCCAGTAAGAGCCATCAGCATTCATTTTCCTTACGAACCCAACACCCTCTTTCCTAGGGTTTCGGTTCATGATCTGTCTTTTGAGGACATCACATAGTGTTTGATACCCTTTGAGACTTTTGTACATCCCTGTTTCAAGCAATGTCTTCAACCTAGCATTTTCATCAGCAATAGCAGTGGTATCCTCAGTAGAGGGGTTAGTTCCCACATCAACAGTTGAAGATATTGCAACAGTAGCAGCAGTAGAACATTCAGCAACAGAAGTAGCATTTTCACGCTCAATGCATTTAAGACATGGTGGTTCAAATCCTTCCTGAGCGGAACTGATCTGTTTGGCGCGAAGTGACTCATTTTCTTTTTGAAGATCTTCATGAGCCGCTCTCAATTTCTCAAGATCTTGCTTCCTTTGAAGATAATCACAGGAAAGCTTTTCATGAGTTGTTGAGAGCGTTTCATGACGACTTTCAAGTTCCTCATACTTAACGTGAAGATTTTTTATGTCTTCAATTAAGGACTCAGATCGAGTCATTTCAGCGCCTAACAGATCATCGCTTTTGTCTAACAGTTTTTGAATATGTTCCATGGCTTTCTGTTGTTCAGTTGCAATTTAAGCAAGTGTTTTGTAGCTGGGTTTTGAACCACAATTAGAGTCATTGTCACTTGATGTTTGATAGTGAGTAGTGCGTGAGTTTACCTTGGCACCGCGTGCCATGAAGCAGTAGGTAGAAGCAGAGTAGTCCTTGTCATTTGCATCGGTGTTGGTGGTGAAGTCATTGTCTTCAGTGTTGAAGATGGACTTGGCAACGTATGCTGTAGCCAGACTTGCAACGCCAGAATCGGACCCCTCCTCAGACTCCACCTCCGCCTCCTCAGAAGTGGACTCCTCCTCTGAATCCATTTCCTTGCCAACAAACGCACGTGCCTTGCCAGATGAGCTCTTCTTGTGTGATGAAGACTTTGAGGAAGACTTGGAAGAAGACTTTGAGTATTTCTTCTTCTTCTTGTTGTCAGAATCATATTCCTTGCTCTTCTTCTTCTTTTTGTTCTCATTGTCCCACTGCGGACACTCAGAGATGAAGTGGCCAGTTTTCTTGCACTTGTGGCATGTTTTCTTCTTGTAGTCATGAGCAGAAGCTTCATCATTCCTTGAGCTTGATCGTGAAGACTTTCTGAAGCCTTTCTTCTTGGTGAATTTTTGGAACTTCTTCACAAGCATAGCAAGTTCCTTTCCAATGTATTTAGGATCATCAGAACTCCTGTCAGATTCTTCTTCAGATGAGGAGACAGATTTTGCCTTCAAGGCACGAGTTCGCCCATAGTTTGGACCGTAGATATCTCTTTTCTCAGAAAGCTGAAACTCATGTGTGTTGAGCCTCTCAAGTATGTCGGACGGATCGAGTGTCTTGAAATCAGGTCGTTCTTGAATCATCAGGGCTAGGGTGTCAAACAAACTGTCAAGTGATCTCAGTAGTGTCTTGACGACTTCATGCTTGGTGATCTCAGTAGCACCGAGGGCTTGAAGCTCATTTGTGATGTCAGTGAGTCGATCAAATGTGAGCTGGACATTCTCATTGTCATTTCGCTTGAAGCAGTTGAAGAGGTTGCAAAGGACACTAATTCTCTGATCTCTCTGGGTTGAGACGTCTTCGTTGACCTTGGAGAGCCAGTCCCAGACCAGCTTAGATGTTTCCAAAGCACTCAGACGGCCATACTGTCCTTTGGTCAGATGACCACAGATGATATTCTTGGCGGTAGAGTCCAGTTGAACGAACTTATTGACATCAGCAGCAGTGAAACCTTCTCCAGCCTTGGGAACGCCGTTCTTGACGACATACCATAGGTCGACGCCAATGGCTTCAAGATGCATGCGCATCTTATTCTTCCAGTAGGGATATTCAGTTCCATCGAAGACGGGGCACGCAGCGGAGACTTTGATTATACCTGCAGTCGACATAGCTAAAACTCTAGGTGGTTAAACCGAATCACACAGAACAAGGGAGTACCTTGCTCTGATACCAATTGAAAGTGCCTTATATCGACTAGAGGGGGGTGAATAGGCGATTTTTATGAAAGTCTTCAAAACGTGGAAGTTTCAAAGACAAACGATAGAAATAAACCTATTACCATGCAGCGGAAGGTAGACTACACTAGGCAAGCCATAGTCAAGTATTCAAGTGAGAGCACAATGACTAATAGCAGCAATGCAGTAAGGATCAGGTAAGAAGATATTATGAAGCCAAACAGAACACACAGACACTTAGTGAAGACAAAAGATAGTGCAATCATACAATGACTTCACAAGGAGTAACAGTAAGTAGAGGGACGGGAAGGATGAAACCAGTGACTCGTTGAAGACAATGATTTGTTGGACCAGTTCCAGTTGCTGTGACAACTGTATGTCTGGTTAGGGCGGCTAGGTATTTAAACCTGAGGACACACGGTCCCGGACACCCAGTCCTGAACATGCAGCTCAGGACACCCAGTCCTCACCGTATTCCCCTTGAGCTAAGGTCACACAGACCTCGCCCAATCACTCTGGTAACTCTTCAAGGTAGACTCTCAAACCTTCACAGACTTCGTTCACCGGCGATCCACAATGTCTCTTGGATGCTCAGAACGTGACGCCTAACCGGCTGGAGGATGCACAGTCCTCAAGTGTAATAAGTCTTCAGATCACACAAACACGAAGACTTAAGTGATGCCTAATTCTCTTTGGCTCTGGGTGGTTAGGGCTTTATCCTCGCAAGGAATTCTATCTCAAAGGCTTCGAGGTGGGTTGCTCTCAAATGATAAAAGCCATACACTAACTCTGAGCAGCCAACCGTTTATGGTTGTAGGGGGTGGGCTATTTATAGCCACTAGGCAACCCGACCTGATTTGTCCGAAATGACCCTGGGTCATTAAGGAACTGACACGTGTTCCAACGGTCAGATTTCAAACTCTCACGGCAACTTTACTTGGGCTACAAGCAAAGCTGACTTGTCCGACTCTGGACAAGATTTGCTCTCATAGTCTTCACTCGAAGACATAGGTTTTGTTTAAGCATCACTTCAGTCATTCTGAATGGTTCTCTTGGACCCCACTTAACAGTACGGTGGTTCCTATGACTCAACAAGGAAGAGGAAAAAGAGCTACGAAAGATCTAAGTCTTCGAGCTCCATAGGCTTCATGCGATGTCTTCTCTAGTCATAGTCTTCAATGTGAATATCTTCATATACCACCTTTGACATCAATGTCTTCATACATTTTTAGGGGTCATCTCTGGTAAGAAAACCGAATCAATGAGGGACTTCTACCTGTGTTATCCTGCAATTCTCACAAACACATTAGTCCCTCAACTAGGTTTGTCGTCAATACTCCAAAACCAACTAGGGATGGCACGAGATGCACTTACAGGGTCTACCACATTCAGATCCGTATGTATTTTGCAAATTTCTTTGTCAACAATGCTCTGCACGTAGCTACTCTACCTAATTGCTCCCACTTTCGAAATGTATCCAGATTGAGACTTAGAGTCATCTGGATCAGTGACAAAATTTGCATCGACGTAACCCTTTACGACGAACCTTTTGTCACCTCCATAATCAAGAAACATATCCTTATTCCACTAAGGATAATTTTGACTGTTGTCCTGTGATCTACTCCTAGATCACTATTGTACTCCGTTGCTAAACTCAGTGTAGGGTATACAATAGATCTGGTACAAAGCATGGCATACTTTATAGAAACTATGGTTGAGGCATAGTGAATGACTTTCATTCTCTTTCTATCTTCTGTCGTGGTCGGGCTTTGAGTCTTACTCAATTTCACACCTTGTAACACAGGTAAGAACTCTTTGTTTGACTGTTCCATTTTGAACTACTTCAAAATCTTGTCAAGTTATGTACTCATTGAAAAAACTTATCAAGCGTCTTGATCTATCTCTATAGATCTTGATGCTCAATATGTAAGTAGCTTCACCATGGTCTTTATTTGAAAAACTCCTTTCAAATACTCCTTTATGCTTTCCAGAAAATTATTTCCGATCAACAATATGTCATTCACATATATTTATCAGAAACGTTGTAGTGCTCCCACTCACTTTCTTGTAAATACAGGCTTCACCACAAGTCTGTATAAAACTATATGCTTTGATCAACTCATCAAAGCGTATATTCCAACTCTTAGATGCTTGCACCAGTCCATAGATGGATCGCTAGAGCTTGCACATTTTGTTAGCACCTTTAGGATCGACAAAACCTTCTGGTTGCATCATATACAACTCTTCTTTAAGAAATCCATTAAGAAATGTAGTTTTGACATCCATTTGCTAGATTTCATAAAATGTGACAATTTGCTAACATGATTCGGACAGACTTAAGCATCGCTACGAGTGAGAAAATCTCATCGTAGTCAACACCTTGAACTTTGTCAAAACCTTTTTTGACAAGTCTAGCTTTGTAGATAGTAACACTACTATCAACGTCTGTCTTCCTCTTGAAGATCCATTTATTTTCTATGGCTTGCCGATCATCGGGCAAGTCAACCAAAGTCCACACTTCGTTCTCATACATGGATCCCATCTCAGATTTCATGGCCTCAAGCCATTTCGCGGAATCTGGGCTCATCATCGCTTCCTCATAGTTCGTAGGTTCGTCATGGTCAATTAACATGACCTCCAGAACAGGACTACCGTACCACTCTGGTGCGGATCACACTCTGGTTGACCTACGAGGTTCGGTAGTAACTTGATCTGAAGTTACATGATCATCATCATTAGCTTCCTCGCTAATTGGTGTAGGAGTCACAGGAACATATTTCTGTGATGGACTACTTTCCAATCAGGGAGCAGGTACATTTACCTCATCAAGTTCTACTTTCCTCCCACTCACTTCTTTCGAGAGAAACTTCTTCTCTAGAAAGGATCCATTCTTAGCAATGAATATTTTGCCTTCGGATCTGTGATTAGAAGGTGTACCCAACAGTCTCCTTTGGGTATCCTATGAAGAGCATTTCTCCGATTTGGGTTCGAGCTTATCAGGTTGAAACTTTTTCACATAAGCATCGCAACTCCAAACTTTAAGAAACGACAACTTTGGTTTCTTGCCAAACCACAGTTCATATCGTGTCGTCTCAACGGATTTAGATGGTGCCCTATTTAACGTGAATGCATCTGTCTCTAAAGCATAACCCCAAAACAATAGCGGTAAATCAGTAAGAGACATCATAGATCGCACCATATCTAGCGAAATACGATTATCACGTTCGGACACACCATTACGCTGTGGTGTTCCAGGTGGCGTGAGTTGCGAAACTATTCCGCATTGTTTCAAATGTAGACCAAACTCGTAACTCAAATATTCTCCTCCACGATCAGATCGTAGAAACTTTATTTTCTTGTTACGATGATTTGCCACTTCACTCTGAAATTCTTTGAACTTTTCAAATGTTTCAGACTTATGTTTCATTTAAGTAGATATACCCATATCTGCTCAAATCATCTGTGAAGGTGAGAAAATAACGATACCCGTCGTGAGCCTCAATATTCATCGGACCACATACATCAGTATGTATGATTTCCAACAAATCTGTTGCTCGCTCCATAGTTTTGGAGAACGGCATTTTAGTCATCTTGCCCATGAGGCACGGTTCGCAAGTACCAAGTGATTCATAATCAAGTGATTCCAAAAGTCCATCAGTATGGAGTTTCTGCGCTTTACGCCAATATGACCCAAACGACAGTGCCACAAATAAGTTGCACTATCATTATCAACTTTGCATCTTTTGGCTTCAACATTATGAATATGTGTATCACTACTATCGAGATCCAACAAACTATTTTCATTGGGTGTATGACCATTGAAGGTTTTATTCATGTAAACAGAACAACAATTATTCTCTGACTTTAAATGAATAACCATATTGCAATAAACATGATCAAATCATATTCATGCTCAACGCAAACGCCAAATAACATTTATTTTGGTTTAACACTAATCCCGGAAGTATAGGGAGTGTGCGATGATGATCATATCAATCTTGGAACCACTTCCAACATACATCGTCACTTCACCCTCAACTAGTCTCTATTTATTCTGTAACTCCTGTTTCGAGTTACTAATTTTTAGCAACCGAACAAGTATCAAATACCCAGGGGCTACTATAAACACTAGTAAGGTACACATCAATAACCTGTATATCAAATATACCCTTGTTCACTTTGCCATCCTTCTTATCCACCAAATATTCAGGGCATTTCCGCTTCCAGTGACCATTTCCTTTGCAGTAGGAGCACTCAGTTTCAGGCTTTAGTCTAGCTTTGGGTTTCTTCACGGAAGTGACAACTTGCTTGCCATTCTACATGAAGTTCCCTTTCTTTCCCTTTGCCCTTTTCTTTAAACTAGTGGTCTTGTTGATCGTCAACACTCGATGCTCTTTCTTGAGTTTTACCTTCATCGATTTCATCATCATGAAAAGCTCGGGAATAATTTTTGTCATCCCTTGCATACTATAGTTCATCACGAAGTTCTACTAACTTGGTGATGCTGACTAGAGAATTCTATCAATCACTATTTTATCTGGAAGATTAACTCCCACTTGATTCAAGTAATTGTAGTACCCAGACATTCTGAGCACATGCTCACTGCTTGAGCTATTCTCCTCCATCTTTTTAGCTATAGAACTTGTTGGAGACTTCATATCTCTCAACTCGGGTATTTCCTTGAAATATTAACTTCAACTCCTGGAACATCTCATATGGTCCATGATGTTCAAAACGCCTTTGAAGTCCCGATTCTAAGTCGTTATGCATGGTGCACTAAACTATTAAGTAGTCATCATATTGAGCTAGCCAAACGTTCATAACGTCTACATCTGCTCCTGCAATAGGTTTGTCACCTAGCGGTGCATCAAGGACATAATTCTTCTATGCAGCAATGAGGATAAATCTCAGATTACGGACCTAGTCCGTATCATTGCTACTATCATCTTTCAACTTAGTTTTCTCTAGGAACATATATAAAACATAGGGAAGCAACAACGCGAGCTATTGATCTACAACATTATTTGCAAAATACTATCAGGACTAGGTTCATGATAAATTGAAGTTCAATTAATCATATTACTTAAGAACTCCCACTTAGTTAGACATCCCTCTGATCATCTAAGTGATCAGGTGATCCAAATCAACTAAACCATGTCCGATCATCATGTGAGATGGAGTAATTTTCAATGGTGAACATCACTATGTTGATCATATCACTTATATGATTCACACTCGACCTTTCGGTCTCAGTGTTCCGAGGCCATATATGCATATGCTAGGCTCGTCAAGTTTGACCTGAGTATTCTCTGTGTGCAAAACTGGCTTGCACCCGTTGTAGATGAACGTAAAGCTTATCACACCCGATCATCATGTGGTGTCTCGGCACGACAAACTTTGGCAACGGTGCATACTCAGGGAGAACACTTTTACCTTGAAATTTAGTGAGAGATCATCTTATAATGCTACTGTCAAATAAAGCAGAATAAGATGCATAAAGGATAAACATCACATGCAATCAATATAAGTGATATGATATGGCCATCATCATCTTGTGCTTGTGATCTCCATCTCCGAAGCACCGTCATGATCACCATTGTCACGGGCGCGACACCTTGATCTCCATCGTAGCATCGTTGTCATCTCGCTAACTATTGCTTCTACGACTATCGCTACCACTTAGTGATAAAGTAAAGCAATTACAGGGCGATTGCATTGCATACAATAAAGCGACAACCATATGGCTCCTGCCAGTTGCCGATAACTCGGTTACAAAACATGATCATCTCATACAACAAAATATAGCATCACGTCTTGACCATATCACATCACAACATGCCCTGCAAAAACAAGTTAGACATCCTCTACTTTGTTGTTGCAAGTTTTACATGGCTGCTACGGGCTGAGCAAGAACCGTTCTTACCTACGCATCAAAACCACAACGATAGTTCGTCAAGTTAGTGTTGTTTTAACCTTCGCAAGGACCGGGCGTAGCCACACTTGGTTCAACTAAAGTTGGAAAAACTGACACCCGCCAGCCACCTGTGTGCAAAGCACGTCGGTAGAACCAGTCTCGCGTAAGCGTACGCGTAATGTCGGTCCGGGCCGCTTCATCCAACAATACCGCTGAACCAAAGTATGACATGCTGGTAAGCAATATGACTTCTATCGCCCACAGCTCACTTGTGTTCTACTCATGCATATAACATCTACGCATAAAACCAGGCTCAGATGCCACTATTGGGGAACGTAGTAATTTCAAAAATTTCCTACGCACATGCAAGATCATGGTGATGCATAGCAACGAGAGGGGGGAGTATGTCTATGTACCCTCGTAGACCGAAAGCGGAAGTGTTTATCAACGCGGTTGATGTAGTCGTACACCTTCACGATCCGTCCCGATCAAGTACCGAACGTACGGCACCTCCGCGTTTAGCACACGTTCAGCTCGATGACGTCCTCGCCTTCTTGATCCAGCAAGAGGGGCGAAGTAGTAGATGAGTTCCAGCAGCACGACGACGTGGTGACAGTGTTGGTGAAGAACAATCTTCATAGGGCTTCGCCTAAGCACTACGAAAACTGTGACGGAGGATAAACTAGAGGGGACGGGGTTGCCGGCACACCGCTTGGTGTTTCTTGATCTGTCTTGGGTGCTAGCCCTACCCCTCTATTTATATGTTGAGCCTTGGGGTCGAAACTTGGAGTAAAAGCCTCCACAAAGTTGGTTTCACCCGAAAGGCAAGAGTCCTTCTCAGACTCTAGGGCCAGATGCCAGGGTTCCCGGTGTCTGGACCCAGACGCCAGGGACCCTGGCGCCTGGCCCCTAGACTCCGCAAAACTTCCTTTTGTGTTTTCCAAAAACCTTGTGGGCTTCCCCTTTGGCCCAAATAAAGTGATCTCGTACCCAAACATTTTGGGAAACATCCAGAACCCTTCCGGAGACCAAACACTATTACCCCATATATCAAACTTTATCTCCGGACCATTCCGGAGTTCCTCGTCATGTCCGTGATCTTATCCGAAACTCCGAACAACATTCGGTTACCAACATACATAACTCATAAATACTATATCGTCAACGAACGTTAAGCGTGCAGACCCTACGGGTTCGAGAACTATGTAGACATGACCGAGACACTTCTCTGGTAAATAACCAATAGCGGAACCTGGATGCCCATATTGGCTCCTACATATTCTACAAAGATCTTTATCGGTCGAACCGCATAACAACATACATTGTTCCCTTTGTCATTGGCATGTTACTTGGTCGAGATTCGATCGTTGGTATCTCAATACCTAGTTCAATCTTGTTACCGGCAAGTCTCTTTACTCGTTCCGTAATACATCATCCCACAACTAACTCATTAGTTACAATGCTTGCAAGGCTTATAGTGATGTGCATTACCGAGTGGGCCCAGAGATACCTCTCCGACGATCGGAGTGACAAATCCTAATCTCGAAATACGCCAACTCAACAAGTACCTTCGTAGTCACCCGCAGAGCACCTTTATAATCACCCAGTTACGTTGTGACATTTGGTAGCACACAACGTGTTCCTCCGGTAAACGGGAGTTGCATAATCTCATAGTCATATGAACATGCATAAGTCATGAAGAAAGCAATAGCAACATACTAAACGATCAAGTGCTAAGCTAACGGAATGGGTCAAGTCAATTACATCATTCTCCTAATGATGTGATCCCGTTAATCAAATGACAAGTCATGTCTATGGTTAGGAAACTTAACCATCTTTTATTAATGAGCTAGTCAAGTATAGGCATACTAGTGACACTATGTTTGTCTATGTATTCACACATGTATTATGTTTCCGGTTAATACAATTCTAACATGAATAATAAACATTTATCATGAAATAAGGAAATAAATAATAACTTTATTATTGCCTCTAGCGCATATTTCCTTCATTTTTATGATATAGATTGAAAGTAAAGATTGCAAAATAAAATAGATTGGAAACTTGTATGATGGAAAATAGACCCGGGGGCCATAGGTTTCACTAGTGGCTTCTCTCAAGATAGCATAAGTATTACGGTGGGTGAATAAATTACTGTCGAGCAATTGATAGAAAAGTGAATAATTATGATAATATCTAGGCATGATCATTTATATAGGCATCATGTCCGGGACAAGTAGACCGAAACGATTCTGCATCTACTACTATTACTCCACACATCGACCGCTATCCAGCATGCATCTAGAGTATTAAGTTCATAAGAACAGAGTAACGCCTTAAGCAAGATAACATGATGTAGAGGGATAAACTCATGCAATATGATACAAACCCCATCTTTTTATCCATGATGGCAACAATACAATACGTGTCGTTTCCCCTACTGTCACTCGGATCGAGCACCGCAAGATTGAACCCAAAGCTAAGCACTTCTCCCATTGCAAGAAAGATCAATCTAGTAGGCCAAACCAAACTGATAATTCAAAGATACTTGCAAAGATAAACCAATCATACATAAAACAATTCAGAGAAGAATCAAATATTGTTCATAGATAATCTGGATCATGAACCCACAATTCATCGGATCTCAACAAACACACCGCAAAAGAAGATTACATCGAATAGATCTCCAAGAGAATCAAGGAGAACTTTGTATTGAGATCCAAAGAGAGAGAAGAAGCCATCTAGATACTAGCTATGGACCCGAAGGTCTGAAGTAAAGTACTCACACATCACCAGAGAGGCCATGGAGTTGATGTAGAGGCCCTTCGTGATCAATGCCCCCTTCGGCGGAGCTCCGGAAAAGGCCCCAAGATGGGATCTCTCGGGTACATAAGGTTGCGGCGGTGGAATTAGGTTTTCGTGGTTCTCCTGGATGTTTGCGGGGTACGTGGACTTATATAGGAGGAAGAAGTAGGTCGGTGGAGCAATGAGGGGCCCACGAGGGTGGAGGGCGCGCCCAGTGGGTTGGCGCACCCCTGCCTCGTGGCCTCCTCGATTGTTTCTTGACTTCCACTCCAAGTCTCCTGGATCACGTTTGTTGAGAAAATCACGTTCCCGAAGGTTTCATTCCGTTTGGACTTCGTTTGATATTCCTTTTCTGTGAAATACTGAAATAGGCAAAAAAACAGCAATTTGGGCTGGGCCTCCGGTTAAAAGGTTAGTCCGAAAAATGATATAAAAGTGTAAAATAAAGCCCATTAACATCCAAATTAGATAATATAATAGCATGGAGCAATCAAAAATTATAGATACGTCGGAGACGTATCAGCATCCCCAAGCTTAATTCCTGCTCGTCCTCGCGTAGGTAAATGATAAAAAAGAATTTTTGATGTGGAATGCTTTCTAACATATTTCTCAATGTAATTTTTCTTTATTGTGGCATGAATGTTCATATCCGAAAGATTCAAGATAAAAGTTTAATATTGACATAAAAATAATATACTTAAAGTATACTAACTAAGCAATCATGTCTTCTCAAAATAACATGGCCAAAGGAAGTTATCCCTACAAAATCATATAGTCTGGCTATGCTCTATCTTCACCACACAAAATATTTATATCATGCACAACCCCGATGACAAGCCAAGCAATTGTTTCATGCTTTTGATGTTCTCAAACTTTTTCAATCTTCACGCAATATATGAGCGTGAGCCATGGATATAGCACTATATGTGGAATAGAATGGTGGTTGTGGAGAAGACAAAAAGGAGAAGATAGTCTCACATCAACTAGGCGTATCAACGGGCTATGGAGATGCCCATCAATAGATATCAACGTGAGTGAGTAGGGATTGACATGCAACGGATGTACTAGAGCTATAAGTGTATGAAAGCTCAACAAAAGAACTAAGTGGGTGTGCATCCAACTTGCTTGCTCATGAAGACCTAGGGCAATTTTGAGGAAGCCCATCATTGGAATATACAAGCCAAGTTCTATAATGTAAAATTCTCACTAGTATATAAAAGTGATAACATAGGAGACTCTCTATAATGAAGATCATGGTGCTACTTTGAAGCACAAGTGTGGAAAAGGATAGTAACATTGTCCCTTCTCTCTTTTTCTCTCATTTTTTATTTAGGCCTTCTTTTTTTGGCCTCTTTCCCTTTTTTTCTTTTTTTTTCTTTTTCCTCCGGAGTCTCGTCCCGACTTGTGGGGGAATCATAGTCTGCATCATCTTTTCCTCACTGGGACAATGCTCTAATAATGATGATCATCACACTTTAATTTACTTACAACTCAAGAATTATAACTCAATACTAAAATATGACTATGTCAATGCCTCCGGCGGTGTACTGGGATGTGTAATGATGCATGAGTGACATGTATGAAGAATTATGAATGGTGGCTTTGCCACAAATACGATGTCAACTACATGATCATGCAAGCAATATGACAATGATGAAGCATGTCATAATAACGGAACGGTGGAAAGTTGCATGAGAATATATCTCGGAATGGCTATGAAAATGCCATAATAGGTAGGTATGGTGGCTGTTTTGAGGAAGGTATATGGTGGGTTTATGGTACCGGCGAAAGTTGCGTGATACTGGAGAGTCTAGCAATGGTGGAAGGGTGAGAGTGCGTATAATACATGGACTCAACATTAGTCATAAAGAACTCACATACTTATTGCAAAAATCTATTAGTTATCGAAACAAAGTATTACGCGCATGCTCCTAGGGGGATAGATTGGTAGGAAAATGCCATCACTCGTCCCCGACCGCCACTCATAAGAAAGACAATCAATAAATAAATCATGCTCCGACTTCATCACATAACGGTTCACCATACGTGCATGCTACGGGAATCACAAACTTCAACACAAGTATTTCTCAAATTCACAACTACTCAACTAGCATGACTCTAATATCACCATCTCCATATCTCAAAACAATTATCAAGTATCAAACTTCTCATAGTATTCAATGCACTTCTATGAAAGTTTTTAGATTATTCCTAAAAGCAAATTTCCATGTTGTTCTAAGGGACTCTCAAAATAATATAAGTGAAGCATGATAGATCAACTATTTCTATAAAATAAAACCACCGCTGTGCTATAAAAGATATAAGTGAAGCACTAGAGCAAAAACTATATAAGTCAAAAGATATAAGTGAAGCACATAGAGTATTCTAATAAATTTCAAATCATGTGAGTCTCTCTCAAAAGATGTGTACAGCAAGGATGATTGTGGTAAACTAAAAGGCAAAGACTCAAATCATACAAGATGCTCCAAGCAAAACACATATCATGTGGTGAATAAAAATATAGCTCCAAGTAAAGTTACCGATAGACGAAGACGAAAGAGGGGACGCCTTCCGGGGCATCCCCAAGCTTAGGCTTTTTGGTGTCCTTTTATTTTAACTTGGGGTGCCATGGGCATCCCCAAGCTTAGGCTCTTGCCACTCCTTGTTCCATAATCCATCAAATCTTTACCCAAAACTTGAAAACTTCACAACACAAAACTTAAATAGAAAACCTCGTGAGCTGCGTTAGCGAAAGAAAACAAAACACCACTTCAAGGTACTGTAATGAACTCATTCTTGATTTATATTGGTGTTAAACCTACTGTATTCCAACTTCTATATGGTTTATAAACTCTTTTACTAGCCATAGATTCATCAAAATAAGCAAACAACACACGAAAAACAGAATCTGTCAAAAACAGAACAGTCTGTAGTATTCTATAGCTAACGCAAACTTCTGGAACCCCAAAAATTCTAAAATAAATTCCTGTACGTGAGGAATTTATCTATTAATCATCTGCAAAAATAATTAACTAAATAGCACTTTCCAAATAAAAATGACAGCAATTCTCGTGAGCGCTAAAGTTTCTCTTTTTAACAGCAAGATCAAAAAGACTTTCCCCAAGTCTTCCCAACGGTTCTACTTGGCACAGACACTAATTAAACACACACAAAACCAAAACAGAGGCTAGATAAATTATTTATTACTAAACAGGATCAAAAGGCAATGAATAAAAATAAAATTGGGTTGCCTCCCAACAAGCACTATTGTTTAACGCCCCTAGCTAGGCATAAAAGCAAGGATAGATCTAGGTATTGCCATCTTTGGTATGCAATCCATAAGTGGCTCTAATAATAGATTCATATGATAATTTAACTTTCTTTCTAGGGAAGTGTTCCATGCCTTTACTTAATGGAAATTTGAATTTAATATTCCCTTCCTTCATATCAATAATTGCACCAACGTTCTAATGAAAGGTCTACCAAGAATAATAGGACATGAAGGATTGCAATCTATATCAAGAACAATGAAATCTACGGGCACATAATTACTATTTGCAACAATAAGAACATCATTAATTCTTCCCATAGGTTTCTTAATGGTGGAATCCGGAAGATGCAAGTTTAAAGAAGAATCATCAAAATCAAGGAAACCTAGCAAATCACACAAAGTTTTTGGAATCGTGGAGACACTAGCACCCAAATCACACAAAGCATAACACTCATGATCTTTAATTTTAATTTTTATTGTAGGTTCCCACTCATCATAAAGTTTTCTAGGGATAGAAACTTCCAACTCAAGTTTTTCTTCATAAGATTGCATCAAAGCATCAACAATATGTTTAGTAAAAGCTTTATTTTGACTATAAGCATGAGGCGAATTTAGCACGGATTGCAACAAGAAAATACAATCTATCAAAGAGCAATTATCATAATTAAATTCCTTGAAATCCAAGATAGTGGGTTCATTGCTATTTAAAGTTTGAACCTCTTCAATCCCAATTTTATCAATTTTAGCATCAAGATCTAAAAACTCTGAATCATGGGAACGGCTTTTAACTAAAGTTGACTCATCTGTAGTCCCATAATTATCAAGATTCATATTGCAAAACAAAGATTTAATAGGGGACACATCAATAACTTTTAGATCTTCATCTTTGTTATCATGAAAACTAGAAGAACACGCTTCCATAAAGCAATCTTTCTTAGCACGCATCCTAGCGGTTCTTTCCTTGCACTCATCAATGGAAATTCGCATGGCTTTGAGAGACTCATTGATATCATGCTTAGGTGGAATATATCTAAGTTTTAAAGAATCAACATCAAGAGAAACTCTATCCACGTTCCGAGCCAACTCATCAATCTTAAGCAATTTTTCTTCAATCAAAGCATTGAAACTATTTTGCGAAGTAATAAATTCTTTAATACTAGATTCAAAATCAGAGGGCATATTATTATAATTTCCATAAGAATTGTTGTAGGAATTACCATAATTATTAGAGGAATTACTAGGAAATGGCCTAGAATTAAAATTACCTCTATACGCCTTATTACCAAAATTGTCCCTACCAACAAAATTCACATCCATAGATTCATTATTATTCTCAATCAAAGTAGACAAAGGCATATCATTAGGATCAGTAGGAGCATTATTATTAGCAAATAATTTCATAAGTTCATCCACCTTTCCACTCAAAACATTAATCTCTTCAATTGCATGCACTTTTTTACTAGTAGATCTTTTAGTGTGCCATTCAGAATAATTAACCATAATATTATCTAGGAGTTTGGTAGCTTCTCCTAAAGTGATTTCCATAAAAGTGCCTCCCGCGGCCGAATCTAAAAGATTTCTAGAAGCAAAATTCAATCCGGCATAAAAATTCTATATACTTATCCATAGCCTTGGCGCAGTGGTAAAGCTGCTGCCTTGTGACCATGAGGTCACGGGTTCAAGTCCTGGAAACAGCCTCTTACAGAAATGTACGGAAAGGCTGCGTACAATAGACCCAAAGTGGTCGGACCCTTCCCCAGACCCTGCGCAAGCGGGAGCTACATGCACTGGGGCTGCCCTTTATACTTATCCATAAATTCAAACCATGTGTAGGGCAATTACGTATCATTAATTTCATCCTCTCCCAAGATTGTGCAACATGTTCATGATCAAGTTGCTTAAAATTCATAATATCGTTTCTAAGAGAGATGATCTTAGCGGGAGAAAAATACTTAGAGATAAAAGCATCTTTACACTTATTCCATGAATCAATACTATTTTTAGGCAAAGACGAAAACCAAGCTTTAGCACGATCTCTAAGCGAAAATGGAAATAGCTAAAGTTTAACAATATCATTATCCACATCTTTCTTATTTTGCATATCACACAAATCAACAAAGTTGTTTAGATGGGTAGCGGCATCTTCACTAGGAAGGCCAGAAAACAGATCTTTTATGACAAGATTCAGCAAAGCAGTATTAATCTCACAAGATTCAGCATCGGTAAGAGGAGCAATCGGAGTGCTAATAAAATCATTATTGTTGGTATTGGCAAAGTCACATAATTTAGTATTATCTTGAGCCACCATGACAAGCAAGCAATCCAACACACAAGCAAACAAGAAACGAGCAAAAGAGGCAAATGGGAAAAGAGAAGGGGAACGGAGAAGAGATGGCGAATAAAACGGCAAGGGTGAAGTGGGGGAGATGAAAACGAGAGGCAAATGGAAAATAATGTAATGCGGAGGATAAGAGTTGTGATGGGTACTTGGTATGTCTTGACTTGGCGTAGATCTCCCCGGCAACGGCGCCAGAAATCCTTCTTGCTACCTCTTGAGCACTGCGTTGGTTTTCCCTTGAAGAGGAAAGAGTGATGCAGTAAAGCAGCATAAGTATTTCCCTCAGTTTTTGAGAACCAAGGTATAAATCCAGTAGGATACCATGCGCAAGTCACCTTGTACCTACATAAACAAATAAGAACCTCGCAACCAACGCGATAAAGGGGTTGTCAATCCCTTCACGGCCACTTGCAAGAATGAGATCTGATAGAGATAATAATAATAAGATAAATATTTTTGGTATTTTTGTGATATAGATTGAAAGTAAAGATTGCAAAATAAAATAGATTGGAAACTTGTATGATGGAAAATAGACCCGGGGGCCATAGGTTTCACTAGTGGCTTCTCTCAAGATAGCATAAGTATTACGGTGGGTGAACAAATTACTGTCAAGCAATTGATAAAAAAGCGAATAATTATGATAATATCTAGGCATGATCATATATATAGGCATCACGTCTGCGACAAGTAGACCGAAACAATTCTGCATCTACTACTATTACTCCACACATCGACCGCTATCCAACATGCATCTAGAGTATTAAGTTCATAAGAACAGAGTAACGCCTTAAGCAAGATGACATGATGTAGAGGGATAAACTCATGCAATATGATATAAACCCCATCTTATTATCCTCGATGGCAACAATACAATACGTGTCGTTTCCCCTACTGTCACTGGCATCGAGCACCGCAAGATTGAACCCAAAACTAAGCACTTCTCCCATTGCAAGAAAGATCAATCTAGTAGGCCAAACCAAACTGATAATTCGAAGAGACTTGTAAAGATAAACCAATCATACATAAAAGAATTCAGAGAAGAATCAAATATTGTTCATAGATAATCTGGATCATAAACCCACAATTCATCGGATCTCGACAAACACACCACAAAAGAAGATTACATCGAATAGATCTCCAAGAGAATCGAGGAGAACTTTGTATTGAGATCCAAAGAGAGAGAAGAAGCCATCTAGCTACTAGCTATGGACCCGAAGGTCCGAAGTAAACTACTCACACATCACCGGAGAGGCCATGGAGTTGATGTAGAGGCCCTCCGTGATCAATGCCCCCTCCGGCGGAGCTCCGGAAAAGGCCCCAAGATGGGATCTCTCGGGTACATAAGGTTGCGGCGGTGGAATTAGGTTTTCGTGGTTCTCCTGGATGTTTGCGGGGTACGTGGACTTATATAGGAGGAAGAAGTAGGTCGGTGGAGCAATGAGGGGCCCATGAGGGTGGAGGGCGCGCCCAGGGGGATAGGCGCGCCCCCCTGCCTCGTGGCCTCCTTGATTGTTTCTTGACGCCCACTCCAAGTCTCCTGGATTATGTTTGTTGAGAAAATAACGTTCCCGAAGGTTTCATTCCGTTTGGACTTCGTTTGATATTCCTTTTCTGCGAAATACTGAAATAGGCAAAAAAAACAGCAATTTGGGCTGGGCCTCCGGTTAATAGGTTAGTCCCAAATATGATATAAAAGTGTAAAATAAAGCCCATTAACATCCAAAACAGATAATATAATAGCATGGAGCAATGAAAACTTATAGATACGTTGGAGACGTATCAGGCCCGAACCTGGGTAAATCTCTGTGTTCATCTCTTTCCCCGCTCGCACGAACTCGACTAGGCCAAGCCATGAGGCGATGAGCTTGGGGTCGCGGCTAGGTTAGATCTTCGCACACGCCCTAGAGTTTTTGGGTCCGTGGAGCCCCGATTCTGACAGCCTCTCCACTCCGGTATGAGGAAACTGCAGCGTCACCCCAGAACACACACCTGATATGCCCCATATCCGTGCCCACTATAACAGTTGATGACCCAATTTTCTACAATATAGAGTCGGGCCTGCTATCTCCTACAACCTAGTCACCACCTCCAAGTCCAACAACAAGGCGCGAGACCTTGGCAAACAGAGATGGCATCTCGCCCAAGCGTGCCAGCATCAGACTCAACTCCAATCCAAAGGGAACGCCAATTGTCGTGTTGGCTGAGAAACTGCTCTATCATCGCATGGGCATTGTGCAGTAGAGTGAGATGGTCATCGAGGCAACGATCACTAAATTTGTGGACCTCTTTCAGGGGAAGCTGCCCACTATCACAACAAACACCTTACGTGCCCTCTTCTGGCCTAACTGCAACCTTGCAACAGCTATTGAGGACGCCCTTGTCAGCCATGGTGGAGGCGCTGCCATTGATCACTCCCAGGCGGGTTCATGCCAGGAGTAGTAGCTCGTGTGCACTTTCATGAAGATCGAAGCTCTTTTAGTTATCAATGTTAGAACAAATAAATTTGAAGCATTTCGTAGACTTTGTAAGGCCAACTGTACCCACTGGTATTGCAACGTACTCCAATTCATGCGTTCGCAAGATTCGGCTAGCTCATGTTACTTGTGTCTTTGGTGCATACAACACTACCTTTGCTCCTGTGTTTGTGATTGTGACTTCGCGATCTCCCATCGCAATTTGATGTCTACTATTCAACCTTCTTCTTGCAGATTCGTGTTGGGCCTCCAAGCGCAGAGTTTTGTAGGACAGTATCAATTTTCCCTCAAGTGGATGACCTATGGTTTATCAATCCATGGGAGGCGTAGGATGAAGATGGTCTCTCTCAAACAACCCTGCAACCAAATAACAAAGAGTTTCTTGTGTCCCCAACACACCCAATACAATGGTAAATTGTATAGGTGCACTAGTTCGGCGAAGAGATGGTGATACAAGTGTAATATGGATAGTAGATGTAGGTTTTCGTAATCTAAAAATATAAAAACAGCAAGGTAACTAGTAACAAAAGTGAGCGAAAACGGTATTGCAATGCTTAAAAACAAGGCCTAGGGTTCATACTTTCACTAGTGAAAGTTCTCTCAAGAAGGATAACATAATTAAATCATATGGCAATCCCTCAACGTGTGACAAAAGTCACTCCAAAGTTCCTATCACGGAGAACATAAGATGAAATTGCTTGTAGGGTATGAAACCACCTCAAAGTTATTCTTTCCGATCAATCCATTGAGCTATTCCTATAAGTGTCACAAACGGCCCTAGTGTTCGTAGTAAAATAACACCATATGGTACACATCAATCAGCCCTAATGTCACCTAGATACTCCAATGCCACCACAAGTATATGTGGCTCAATTATACGATATGCATCAAACAACTTCAGATTCATAATATTCAATCCAACACAAAAAACCTCAAAGAGTGCCCCAAGATTCCTATCGGAGAAACAAGGACGAAAACGTGCATCAACCCCTATGCATAGATTACCCCATGTCACCTCGGGAATCCGTGAGTTGAGTACCGAAACATACAACAAGTGAATCAATAGAACACCCCATTGTCACCACGGGTATCCCATGCAAGACATACATCAAGTGTTCTCAAATCCATAATAGTATTCAATCCGATAATAATGAAACCTCAAAGGTAAAACTCAATTCATCACAAGAAGGTAGAGGGGGGGGGGAAACACCATATGATCCAACTATAATAACAAAGCTCGCGGTACATCAAAATCGTGCCAAATCAAGAACACGAGAGAGAGAGAGAGAGAGAGAGAGAGAGAGAGAGATAGAGAGATCAAACACATAGCTAGTGGTACATACCCTCAGTCCCGAGGGTGAACTACTCCCTCCTCGTCATGGAGACCGTTGGGTTGATGAAGATGGCAACCGGTGATGGTTTCCCCCTCCGACAGGGTGCCGGAACGGGCTCCCGGTGATGGTTTCCCCCTCCGACAGGGTGCCGGAACGGGCTCCCGGTTAGTTTTTCGTGGCTACAGAGGCTTGCGGCGGTGGAACTTCCGATCTACTCCCTCTGTTCCTAAATATTTGTCTTTTTAGAGATTTCAACAAGTGACTACATACAGAGCAAAATGAGTGAATCTACACTTTAAAATATGTCTATATACATCCGTATGTGGTAACCATTTGAGATATCTAAAAAGACAAATATTTAGGAACGGAGGGAGTAGGATTCTTTCTGGAGGTTTCTCTATTTATAGAAATTTTTGGCGTCGTTTCACATCAGGGGGGTTCCCGAGGGACCCACAAGCCAGGGGCGCCCCCTACCCTTGTGGTCGCCTCGGGACTCTTCTGGCCCAATCCGATGCATTGTAGGTCTCTTCTGGTCCATAAAAAATCACCGTAAATTTTCAGCTCGTTTGGACTCTGTTTGATATTCCTTTTGTGTATAACTCAAAAACAGGAAAAACAGAAACTAACACTGGGCTCTGGGTTAATAAGTTAGTCCCAAAAATAATATAAAATAGCATATTAATTCATATAAAAGATCCAAAATAGATAATATAATAGCATGAAACAATCAAAAATTATAGATACGTTGGAGACGTATCACAATTATCAAGGATGCCTCCAGTAATACAACTGCTATTGTGCTTATGTTTGTACCCTTGCTGATTAGCTGCTTCAATGGGCAATGTCTGGTTTCAAAATGAATGCACACTCAAACACACTATGCTGGAACGTCCGAGGTTTAAATTCGCTTAACAGAATAACAACTCTCAATGCCACCATCGCTGCAACATCCTGTGACATGGTCTGTCTTTAGGAATCCAAATTAGAGAACATTAATGATCTTTCTGTGGCTTACCTGGGAGGCCATAAGCTTTGCCCAGAGGCTGGCAAAATAGGATGTGTGGGGGCATTCTGATGTTGTGGAATGAGGAGGTTGTACAAGTTTCTCACATAACTTTTGTTGACTTCTTCCTATCGGCAATGGTCAATGTCCTAGAAGATGATAGTTCCTTCAAGATAACACATGTTTATGGCCTGACCGACTATGCCCGGAAGGACAATTTTTTCAATGAGCTCAAGGTCCAGAAACCACATCAGGGAGTGAAGTGGCTTGTAATCGGAGATTTTAACCAAATATATAGAGCCCGAGACAAGAACAGAGGCAACATCAACAGAAGCGGACTGATTCGTTTCAAAGAGGCCTTAAACGATTGTGAGCTTAAAGAGATCCACTTGCAAAACAGGCGGTTCACTTGGTCGAACGAGCGCCTAAACCCAACTTTGAGCAAGCTGGATGGCTTTTGATGCAATGAAGACTAGGATATCCACTTGAGCAGCCAAATCCTTCATGCAGTATTATCCTCGCCCTCGGATCACTGTCCACTTCTGCTTGCCTCGGACCGAGGACCAAAGAGGGCGCCTTCTTACATGTTTGAAATTTTTTGGGTCAAGATGTCGGGATTCAAGGAAATAGTGCAAAAGTCCTGGAATGAGGAAATCACCCACTCCAAACCTTGTCAGATTTTATTCCTCAAGTTGCAAAGATTTGGACGCCACCTCAACTCTTGGGTAAAAGCATGTTCTCGACTGCTAACTTCCATCTTCACATGGCCCTTGAGGTGATCCTAAGATTTGATTTGGCCATGGAGCATAGCACCATGTCTCATGCTAAGGCTGACATTGATACAGACTAAAACAGAGGGTTGTTAGTCTGGCAGTGCTTGAGCGGACTAGGAAGAAACAATGCTCTAGACTTAACAAGCTCATAAAAGGGTGGTGCTAATATTAAGTTCTTCCACCTACGGTTCAACGGAAGGCGTCGGAAAAATCACATACATCACCTTAAGCACAACATTGGGAGGTTAACTAGGCATGATGAAAAGGAGGAAATCACACGCAACCACTTCGCCAACATGATGGGGAGACCGCTGCGCCAAAAAAATGACTTTAATTGGCCAAACCTTGACCTACCCAACTGTGACCTCACAGGTATAGATGCACCAATTACAAAGGAAGAGGTAAAGGCAACGGTCATGAGCATGCATAGTGGGAAGGCACCCGGCCTGGATGGCTTCACTGGGTTGTTTTCCAAAACTTGTTGGGACATTGTTGCTCTAGACATCTTGGCTATTGTGTGCGTGTTCTCGGATAGGCAAACATCCAATTTCCAGTGGCTCAATTCGGAGAACGGTGCTAAGGATATTGTTGACTATAGGCCCATTAGCCTCATCCACGCCGTTGCAAAAATCATTTCCAAAATCCTGGCTGCCCAACTAGCTCCCTTCATGAGCACCTTGGTCTCCATTGCACAAAGTGCGTTCATCAAGAAAAGAAGTATTCATGACAACTTCATGTTTGTGAGGAACTGCGCCACCAGGTAGCATAACTGCAAGAAGGCTACCCTACTAATGAAGGTGGATATCAAAAAGGTGTTTGCCACTATTTGATGGGACTACTTGCTTGATCTTTTGCAACATAGAGGGTTCCTCATGAAATTCAAAGATTGGATCACTGTGCTGCTTTCCATTGCCTCCACTAGGGTGGTGCTCAATGGAGTACCCGGAAGTGCCATATCTCATGGGACGGGGCTCTGACAGGGAGATCTGTTATCTCCGTTGCTATTCATCATTGCCATCGATCCCAGCTAGTGCATCCTTGATCTGGCCACCACTCAAGGCAGATTGCACTAGTTGCACGGTCGTGGGGTGCAATTCCGAATCTCGCTTTACGCGGATGATGCAGCGATATTTGTGGCGCCTATTAAAGAGGACATCACCGCCCTGTCTACCATTTTGAGGGGTTCTGGCCAAGTGACCGGTCTGGTTACCAACTTCCGTAAGAGTCAAGTGGTGCCAATTAGATGTTGTGGCATCAACCTTTAGGACATCCTTAGTGACTTCCCTGCAATAGTTACTAGTTTTCCAGTGAAGTACCTAGGCTTTCCATTGTTCATCAAAAAGTTGAACCAGATCCACTATCAATACCTTGAGGACAAAGACATCGCGAAGTTAAACCCTTAGCAGGGCCGCCACTTCACGATGGTCAGGAGACGTGCCCTTGTGCAGTATGTGCTCACCTCGCAAGCAATTTATCACCTCACTTCCCTTGAGCTGGCCCCGGGCACAAAGATTGCCTTCGACAGGCTACGAAGGGCCTTCCTTTCGGCGGCTGCTAACAAAGTATCTGGTGGCAAGTGCAAGGTAAACTAGGAGTTGGTTTGCCGACCAACCAAGCTTGGTGGCCTTGGCATCTTACAAATCGACAATTTTGCGCTCTCTCTAAGGCTCCAATGCCCTTGCTTGGAATGGGTTGCTCCTGAAAAAACTTGGGTGGGCTTGGGAAACCCATGCACCACCGACGATATGGACCTATTTCATGCCATAACAAAGGCCGGAGTGGGCAATGGGAAGGCGGCTTCCTTTTGGGACTCCCCTTGGCTCGATGGAGAAAGATCAAAACAAATTGCCCCCAACATTTTTGAGCTCTCCAAAATGAATAAATGGAATGTGCAACAAGCTTTCGATCGTGATGCTTGGGTGGAGAAAATTGACTTATCTGATGGATTGTCCACGATACACATTGGGGGATTCATTGGTCTCTGGACACGGACAAGGGAGATCCAACTTAACAGCGAAGACGACACCATCATTTGGAAGCTCACATCTGATGCTTGATACTCCACCCCTTCGGCATATGACGCCCAATTTCTTGGATTGACATCATCTATTACCAAGCCATGCATTTGAAAAGCTTGGGCGCCTCCAAAGTGCATTTTTTTGCTTGGCTCATAACTCAAAACCGGTTTGGACAAATGACAAATTGAAAAAAAAAGGGTGGCCAAATGATGGCGTATGTCAACTTTGCAAATGCCACCCAGAGAAGGCAGCTCACCTCCTTTTTCAATGCGGATACACAAAAAGGATTTGGTCCGTGATCAAGGATTGGCTTGGCAGAAGACCTTGACCCCTCAAACTGACAACATTTCAACGATGTCCACACTTGGTGGATCGAAACAGTTAGCCCCAACACGCAACCAAACAAGGCCTTCGATTCACTTTTCATGCTCGTGTCTTTGGTGATATGGAATGAGAGAAATGCTAGAGTATTTCGTAAATTTGCTTCTTTGCCATTGTTTGTATTTGACAACATCAAGAGAGAGGCTAGGTTGTGGTGTATCGCTGGGGCAAAACATTTAGGAGCGAATATCCTGGGGGAGTAATCCGTTTGTGCTTTGGGCTTCGGCCTTGTATATACTTTTCTCCTTGCTTAATTAATGAAAAGGCAAAACTTTTGCCTTGTTTAGAAAAAAGAATGATAACATTTTCTTTTCATCAAGGAAATTGTAGGGTTTTCTTTGTCCTGCCAGATTTTTGTCACAAAAAAAGTGGTTTTAGCCGTTATAACATGTCCAAACCATGTGATCGTCAATATTCGCCGCAAACGAAGAATAATCTACATATTTCTCCAACAAAGAAGAATAGACATGTACGAGGCTCATGCCACACGAGTGTAGCAGCAAATAGAGTGGTTGATCAAATGATTGAAGGAAAAGAATATGTGATATTTATGGTCTAAAACTACACATGAAGGACGAATGGTAAAGCATTGACTCACAATTTTTTTTATTGTTACACTGATGCACAAAATAAAGCGCTACACATTTACTTAAACCATTTTGAGGTTGACTCGTTACACAGAAATATGTACTTGCCATGGTTGACAAGCGATGTTTATATCCAAACTCAACTACTAGTTGTACTACTCCATGAATAATGGAACTCCTTACAAAATGGTTGATACCGAATCGGCGAAGAAGAACACACACTGTTGATGCATTTTCCAAATGAACAAATCCCAACCGCTGCTTAATGATCACCAGCGGGCAGCAGCATGGCTCGGCATCACCGTGCAGGAGCATTTACGTACAATGCCACACCTTGTAACTCCTCCATGTGCACCGGCAATTACTACTACTACGATTGGTGTCACTGGATGTTTAGCTCTTAGCTTTTCACCACGGACCACACCACAGGGGCGTTCTAGTTTAGTGGCTGGGACCAGTTGGTGCTACCGACGCAGCCACACACGAGGAAGCACGATGAGCACGTGCGGCGGCTGGGAGTGGAGGCCACGTCGGACGGCCATAGATGGATCGACCTTCTTTGGCTACGTGTACGGCCCTGATCTGTGTCGGCCATTCCAGGGCCAGTATATTCCCTCGCATCGCATCGACAGGTGGGCACCAGCGGCTGAGCTGTTCTCTTCCATTTCTTCCGATCTTTGGACGGAACGAGCAAGCATCGAGAGAAATTCGGCACGGGTTGGATCCAGTTTGAAACTAAATACAAATACATGAGCCCCCTTATTCGTGGTGGCCATTTGTGTCCTGAAGTAGTAGTGGTACCAGGATCATAATTCGCACACACTGAGTACGTACTAGTGCCTGATCGCAGCCTAGCCTGGTGTGTCTTTCAGCAGAGGCCGAAGGGAAGTGGAAATTTCGTTGACAAACATCCAAACAGCCTGTGTGTGCGGTTGCAGGAAAAAGGCCGTGCTACTGCTGTCAATGAGTCCAGGAGACGACGACTCTACTCCACTAGTAAGATATAGATAAAGCCAACGAAACAGTAAACGTAATTAATTTGTCATTGCTCGTGAGCAGCTGTCCATGTCTGTCCATGAGCAGGACGATTAAAGACTAGTAACTGCCCCGAAAAAAAAAAGACTAGTAACTGAACTGAAAAGGAAACGTGTGCATGATGGGGTAAAAAGCGGGAGGGGGTAAAAGAAGAAGAAAAATCTGCGGCGATTGCAAAGAAAGAAAGAAAGCGCTTCTGTTCTGTTCTGGCGGTGTGAAAACGGCAGCGCGTCCTTTTGCGTGAGGTGAGCGTGCGTGCGTGAGAAGCTACACTACACAGCCTGGGGATGTGGGGCACCACGCGTGGGCCCCGCCCATAAGGCAGCACGTGGTCGTGCTTCAAGTTCCGCTCCGCCTACGCTGCGGCGGCGGCTACGGATTTCAAGGCCGTCAAAGTTAACCAGATTTGATGATGATGAGAAAATGGCTCCATGCCCATTTTGCCCCGCGGGGCACAAAGCAGCCTGGTACCGCTGGAGCTGATCCTATGCATACTATTTCGCTATAGCCATCTTTATCCAAGGGCCACATGCATACGCTCAAAGGCGCAAGGTCACACAAATTAAGATTTTTTCCCCAAGGACCAGATAATTGTCCGTGCCTTACAACGGGTGTAAATAGTTTACAGTATTATGTTAGCCTCATGATTACCTTCTATATTAGTGTGATTGTCAAAATTATAATTTATCAAATAATGCCGGTGATTTACCTACCTAAATAAAATTTAGGATTTTATTTGGTGAATAATTATTGTCTTGTCAATGAAAAAACATAATTTTATTTGGTAAGTCAACAAAAGACGAGAGGGAAGGGGGACACGATGAATGACAAAACTTTACGTTATTTTTAAGTAGGAGGGATGATATCCGTGATTTATGTTAGCCCATGATTACCTTCCATATTGTGTGATTGTCTAAACAATTGTTTATTAAATAATGCATGTGATTTACCTCCTAAATAAATTTTAGGATTTTATTTGGTAAAAACTTATTGTCTTGCCAAAGAAAACATAATTTTATTTGGTAAGTCAACACAAGACGAGATATAATGGGGTTTGTTCAACCAAGGACGAGATGACCTACAAATTTTTACGTTTTTTAAGTAGGAAAGATAATGTCTATGATTTATGTTAGCCCATGATTACCTTCCATATTTAGTGTGATTGTCTAAACAATTGATTATTAAATAATGCATGTGATTTACCTATCTAAATAAATTTTAGGATTTTATTTGGTAAAAACTTATTGTCTTGCCAAAGAAATCATAATTTTATTTGGTAAGTCAACACAAGGCGAGACATAATGGGGAATGTTCAACCAAGGACGAGATGAACTACAAAATTTTATGTTTTTTAAGTAGGAAAGATAATGTCTATGATTTATGTTAGCCCATGATTACCTTCCATATTTAGTGTGATTGTCTAAACAATTGTTTATTAAATAATGCATGTAATTTACCTATCTAAATAAATTTTAGTATTTTATTTGGTAAAACTTACTGTCTTGCCAAAGAAAACATAATTTTATATGATAAGTCAACACAAGACGAGAGGGAAGGAGGAATGTTCGACCAAGGACGAGATGAATGACAAAACTTTACATTTTTTAAGTAGGAGAGATAATGTCCATGTTTATGTTGGCCCATGATAACCTTCCATATTAGTGTGATTGTCTAAACAATTGTTTATTAAATAATGCATGTGATTTACTACTAAATAAATTTTATGATTTTATTTGGTAAAAACTTACTGTCTTGCCAAAGTAAACATAATTTTATTTGGTAAGTCAACACAAGACAAGACAGAAGGGGGAATGTTCAACCAAGGACGAGATGAACTACAAAACTTTATGTTTTTTAAGTAGGAAAGATAAATTCTATGATTTATGTTAGCTCATGATTACCTTCCATATTTAGTGTGATTGTCTAAACAATTGTTTATTAAATAATGCATGTGATTTACCTATCTAATTAATTTTTAGAATTTTATTTGGTAAAAACTTATTGTCTTCCAAAGAAAACATAATTTTATTTGGTAAGTCAACACAAGAGGAGAGGGAGGGAGGAATGTTCGACTAAGGACGAGATGAATGACAAAACTTTACGTTTTTTTAGTAGGAGAGATAATGTCCATGATTTATGTTGGCCCGTGATTACCTTCCATATTGGTGTGATTGTCTAAACAATTGTTTATTAAATAATGCATGTGATTTACGTCCTAAATAAATTTTAGGATTTTATTTGGTAAAACCTTACTGTCTTGCCAAAGAATACATACATTTATTTGGTAAGTCAACACAAGACGAGACAGAAGGGGGAATGTTCAACCAACGACGAGATGAACTACAAAACTTTACGTTTTTTAAGTAGGAAAGATAATGTCTATGATTTATGTTAGCCCATGATTACCTTCCATATTTAGTGTAATTGTCTAAACAATATTAAATAATGCATGTGATTTACCTATCTAAATAAAATTTAGGATTTTATTTGGTAAAAACTTACTGTTTTGCCAAAGAAAACATAATTTTATTTGGTAAGTCAACACAAGACGAGAGGGAAGGAGGAATGTTCGACAAAGGACGAGATGAATGACAAAACTTTACGTATTTTAAGTAGGAGAGATAATGTCCATGGTTTATGTTGGCCCATGATTACCTTCCATATTAGTGTGATTGTCTCAACAATTATTTATTAAATAATGCATGTGATTTACCTACCTCAATAAATTTTATGATTTTATTTGGCAAAAACTTATTGTCTTTCCTAATAAAACATTATTTTATTTGGTAAGTGAACACAAGACAAGAGGGAAGGGGAGTGTTCGACCAAGGACGAGATGAACGACGAAACTTTAGGTTTTTTTAGTAGGAGAGACAATGTCCGTGATATATGTTAGCCCATAATTACATTTCATATTAGTGTGGTTACCTAAATAATTTTTCGAAATATGTATGTGGCAACTGTGTGGCAGATTGTAAAAACTACCACACGCATTCAACATCGTCAGATCCGATCGCGCGCACCTGCCCCGCCATTCCGATTTCCTTCCTTCTATAGCTTTCCCGCATGTCCTCCCGATTTTATCGCGCATCCGCACCCGCATGTACCTCCCTAATTTTCGCGCCTCCCGATTTTTAGGAGATCCGATCGCGCGCGCCCGCCTCGCCCTTCCGATTTCCTTCCTTCTTTAGTTTTCGATTTTTGGGAAAAAATAGTGTTTGCAATGGGATTTAATCTCTGGTCTGCAGGTAATCAATGAAGGGAGCTGACCATCTCACCTACAACTCATTGTTGAACAAGCTAAGAAAAATACGGTTTTGATATGTTCTGCCTTTAATATGTTAGCACAGAAAATCTTTTCGTTTCACCTATCAAACCCGACACATAAACTTTTCCCGTGGTAAATTCTCCATCACCACCATGATAACTAACGCACCACCAATATGATAACTTTTGTATACCACACATTACATTATGTGTAAGAGCATGGTCATATAAGCACCGGAGGCGTGATAACTTTGGTGAAAGCATCGTGATAACTTTGATCATTGGGGAAGAAATTTGTTGAACACCCCCCCAACCCTTCGGTAATTTCAGTAAATAGCATGATAACTTTCACGCCATAGACTTGATAATTTAGATACAAACATCATCGTACCTTTAAACATTGGGGAAGAAAAACGTGAAAATATACCCGATAATTTCTGTGTAAATAGATGATAATATACGTAGCGCACATCTGATAACTGAGATAGAAACACCATGGTAACTTCGACCATAGGAAAGAAAATTATTGAAAAGATACTCCGGTAACTTATATGTAAATAACACGGTAGTATACCTCCCTCCCCTGGTATTTTTCTGTGTAATAGCATGAAAACATATGCACTGCGATAACTAAACACCATGATAAATTTTGACCCATGGGGGAAATTTTTGCAGAAATATACCCCTGATAAATTTTGTTTAAATAGCATGATTTTTTAAGCATGGCGGGCTTGATAGGTTACCTAGAATCACCATGATAACTTTTTGACCCGGGGAAAAGTTGTTCAAAACATTCCCGATAAATATTTTTGTGTAAATAACATGATAATACAAGCACCCATAACCGATAACTTACATATAAGCATCATGGTAACATTTTACCAAAGGAAAAGAAAGTTGTTAAAAACATACACTCGCCTCGCGGGGGCTCTTGGATGAACACAACACATGGTGTGCCACGAGAAAGTCACATAATGTTTAGTGTCATGAGGGGCACACGTGCTTGTGAGTTGGCCGAAAAAAAAACGGTCCACTTTGACCCGCTATAGGCATGATAAGTTAAGTTACGCAAAAATTTCGTTGTAATTTTTTACGTATGGAAAAAGCTAATGAAACACACCCGGGTTTTTAGGTATAAGTACCATGATAATATACGAACCGTAGAATCAGTAACTCATGTACAATCCCCCATGGTAACTTTGACCGGAGGAGGTTGATGTAAACATATCTTGATAATTTATGTGTTAGTACCACGGTATATTACGCATCGAGGAGCTGAATAACTTGTGTATAAAACACAGTGGTAACTTTGAAAGAGGGTGTAGTTGTTGAAACATAGTACCTGATAAGTTCTATGTAAATAACATGATAAGTTACGCAACATAGGCCTGATAACTTGCATACGAATACCATAGTAACTTTGACCCGAGGGAAAGTCGTGGTAATTTCCTGTAATAACACAATTGTAAAAAAGCGTCAAAAGGAATAGTTTTCTTTAGTTGAGCAACAAATCCCTAAGGGTGAGTTGGTTGTGATGGTGCGCTTTGGTGCCTGAGGGTTGTGGGTTCGAATCCCACATGCTCAATTTTTTTTATCACGTGGGAGACGAGAAGAAGTGACAGTTTTCCTGGGGGTGGGCGAGCGAGATGTGCGGGAAAAGTAGGTTTCTCGTGCGAGCCTGCGGGGTTGTTCGGGAGGAGGAGGGATCGAAGAGAGGGGAAGTTGTTTTGTACTTAGAGGGAAATGGATAAGGTGTGTGTGGTAGTTTTAGCTATGTGGCACACGTGTGCCAAATATCACAGTTCATAATTTTTATCAAATAATGCCTATGATTTACCTATCTAAATAAATTTTAGGATTTTATTTGGTAAAAACTTATTGTCTTGCTAAAGAAAACATAATTTATGCGGTAAGTCAACACAAGATGAGAGGGAAAGGGGAATGTTAGACCAAGGACGAGATGAACGACAAAACTTCACGTTTTTTAAGTAGGAGAGATAATGTTCGTGATTTATGTTAGCCCATGTTTTCCTTCCAAATTAGTGTGATTATCTATATATTTTTTATCAAATAATGCCTGTGATTTACCTACCTAAATAAATTTTAGCATTTTTATGATAAAAACTTATTGTCTTGTCAAAGAAAACATTTTTTTGGTAAGTCAACAAAAGACAAGAGGGAGGGGCAATGTTGGACGAATGACGAGATGGACGACAAAACCTTACGTTCATTTTAAGTATGATGAGAGAAGAGAAGATACACCGTGTAGAGGTGTACCAGTTAAGTTAACCTAGACAAATTGTGCAAGCAATATTTCATTTTGTTTGAAAGGAGGCAAAAACCTTTGCATCATCATTAGCATTTTTAGAGTAAAAATTTACATATTGAGAAATGCCGCAAATGGACTACTCTTTCGACATAGTGCAACTCAAAACACACCGTGACACACCAATTTATTGCGTCTTCCTTAATCTTGGCAGGGATAGCTCTTGGCATGGTGGATATGTTGTGGACCACTCGATTGTTGCATTCACCATTGTTCTTCAAAACGGTGAGCATGAAAAGGAAAGAAACCACCTTTTCCTATGCCCATGCAGGAAGACGACAGAAATTCACCACTCCTTGACCGATATATCGTACTTCAAGCGAGCATATCCAAGATGAATGGAGACAAGATTTAATCATGATCTACACCCGCACCGAGAACCGACATTTGAATAGGATATGTAAGCGACAATATGCCTCTCTCTTGCTTAATTGGAAAAGACCACAGTTTGGCCACCTTGCGCCATTGAAGCCAGTTCAATGATCATACCCGGTCTTGAATGACAAGGCAAGTGAATAATTTGCACTTGGGCGCACAACTCTTCCAAATCACTAGAATTAGGATGGTGGTGGGAGGGGTCACTCAAAATGCACCTTATATGCTGACTTGATTTGATACACGCTGGATGCATGAGATCCCAAAGGGTCACAAAGTTGAGGCAGTGTCGCGCCATCGATATTTTGGATGTTTCAATCTTTTATGAACCCATATGTTGTCCTCATCTGAACCACAACATTGGTGGTCGTGGAAATGAGGAAAGTGGAAGGAGCAACATCGTAGTCGCTCCCCCTGTCTGGTAGCCTCCTAGAAAAGGTCATGCATGTTGTCTCATCATATGGTGTTCTTCCAAGACCGACCCATGCCATAGTCTGGTAATTCCACCCCCACCATTTTGATAACCTCCAAGTACAGAAAAATCTTGTGGTACTTTCCAATGGGGATGTGAAAGTATGGAGTGCCAATACCCTGTAGGAGCTAAAGGTAGGAACCATCTTCTCTCAAGCTCTATCTGCGAGTCATACAATCTTTTGTGCACTTTAATGTTTACTGGACATATATTCTCTAACAAAATACAATTTACAAGTGTGACATATGAAGTGTACGAGGTTATAAAGTGCAAATAAATAAATGTTAGGCACTGAAATTTGAAGTTGTAAGTAAAAAAGAACGCACACACACACCTGTAGTAGTAGTTATGGTTGTGAAATGATCCCTATGTAATTGACTACGATAATATTGATAGATATACATGTGGTTGATGTGTGGGAGAAGCCTATGCTAACATGCTACAAAATCCACCGACTCACATTTTCTTATGATCGAAATCTTAGCAAACATCCACATGTACTAAGTTATTAATGTAAAGTAAACCCAACCATAACATTAAGTTCTATGGGCTTTCTTTATCCCACATGCTATGCCTCCTCTACATCATGATAAAAAAGAAAGTCAAAATTGTCATTTGTGTTCTAGCCCGACCAAGTTAAAGGAAGATTCAGGTCCACCCGACTGACGCCTCTAAGACGACGGAGATCAAAGTTGACATGGATCTGAAAAGAAAAAGCGCGCTTAGTGACTCCATGAGAAATGGAAAATCTTTGCGTGACAACCATCTGATGTGCCTGAAGTTCCAGTGGAGCTCGCTGAGCACACCCTCAATATCTGAACAAGTACCCAACCAAAAAAGCAAACCATCTGCCGGTTTTCGGAGCTGAAGAGGTAGTCAATGGGCGGGAAGATAGCTAAACTGCTTGAGGCCGGCTTCATAAAAAAGTCAAACATCTGGACTAATTGGCTAATCCAGTTATGGCACACAAGAAGGATAAAACCTTGCGCATGTGCATGAGGGGGGGGGGGGCGTTTTGGCTCCCGGGAGCACATGCTCCCAAGTGAACAATAACGCGAAAAATAATAGTAAATATTTTCAAAAAATTATTATTATTTTGTGTATATTTGTGTTAGTGTCGCAAGCATGCTTGACAATTTTCATGTGAATCGGAGCAACAGTGTTTCGTTGGTGAAAAAAAATTGGATGCCATTTGGGGGTAACAATCGGGGTTCAATTTGGTTTTTTACACAAGCCAAAATGCTTAACCTTTTTGCCTCAACATTTGCATGTAGCATTTGAATGTGACTAAGAACACATAAAAAACTGTCTTGATTTTTTTGACATTTCGAAAATTATTTTTGGGCCCGGGAGCACACGCTCCCGGGAGCCGAATTGAATTTCCGCATGTGCGTTGATTACACAAATCTCAACAAAGTGTGCCCGAAGGATCTGCTTCCTTTGCCTCGCATTGATCAGGTGATCAACTCCATCACGGGTTGTGAGCTACTGTTTTTTTCTGGACGCGTACTCCAAGTACCACCAGATCTGTATGAGGGAGTCCACTATAGGTTGCTAGCGGAGATTGCTAGATCTACATACTACTGGTGAATGGAACACAATACTCATACCCGCATACCCGCATACCCATATGCTCATTCATTCTGACAGGTAGACCTTCTATGTCATTCACTAAAAATGTGAAAACCC
>NC_041386.1:169510507-169526081 GCF_002162155.2 Triticum dicoccoides
AGAAACCCCCTCGCCCCCATCTCTTTCTCGCCACAAACCCTAGAGGGGAGGGGCCATCACCGCCGGCGTTGTTTGCAGCGACATGACCATCAACCTTCCTGATCTCCTCGTCTGCTCTTTCCACCTCATGTCCTTCATGCGACCAGCAGAGCAAGCTATCTCCTCCCTCCACCTCCTCCTCTCCACCCATCCCCTCCACACGAGCATGTCGGGCTGACGGAGTACCTCCTTCCGCCATGCCTCGAGCTTCAGTGGACAAGCGCATGGATCTTGGCCACGAGGATCGCGAGGAGGCGCATCACTCCATCGTAGATGAAATCGCGGTGGATGGGGAAGAATTTGGAGAAGATGGCACCAAGATTCGGCCTTGGGCGCCACGCCTTCGCCCTTGCCTATCCATGCTCCTGACTCTTCAACCACCTTTAATGGGGCAGGTTCCCGGGCGCAGTTCCTCTCTGCCGATTACAAGGTGGAGCATGGTCGTGGCCGTGACAACGCTGCACATGCGACGGTGGTACCAAGCACCCGGCGGCGTCCGAGACCAACTCCGGCTGTTCCTACGAGGAACACTTCTACTGCGGCAGCAAATCTTCCAATTCGGTGAAGAGTTCATTACCTTTTTTAATGTGTTGATTTGATTTGTTAACGAATGATCGAGTGTGTTGAATAGTTAATCTATCTTTTGTAGATGTTCACACAGGAGAAACTAGCTTTTGGACTTGCCTTCAAGACATTCAAGAAGGGATGCAGGTTTGTACTTAGTGGTACTTAAGAATTGCAAATTAAACATAACTTATATACATAAAACTCCCTGCTAGCATCCACATAGACCCCAAATGAGCGACTTGCATTCAAGACATTCAAGAAGGGATGCATATTAGTACTCCATACGTGTTCAAAATAAGTTAACTCATTTATTTTGGAACCGAGGGAGTAGTAGTTAAGAATTGCAGATCAAACATATCTTATACACATAAAACTCCTGGCTAGCATCCACATAGACCCCAAATGAGTAAAATTGTGTAAGAAAACATCCTCTAGGAAAAAATATCTTACCGCGTGCTGTGCGCAGAAGATCATGACCTTTGTCTTTGGACACGCCCACGCAGCCCCGCAGCCCCGCAGCCAACCAATTCTCGAGAGGGCAAAACAGTAAACTTGGCTCTCAACTTGTAGCGGCTTTGTCCGTAGCTCACGCGCCCCCCCGGTCCTCTCCAACCCCACGTTACGGAGCGCACCGACTGGGACCCCACGCGTCACAGGGAGAGAGGCCACCCGGCCTTTCTTTAACCTCGCCGAGGCCGGGCGGCGCGCTGTCGCGGCCGTGATTTTTTTTACTTAGCAGCGAGATTCACATCGCAGCGGCGGTTCCTGCGTGGGACTAGTACCATTTTTTCCCTTTCCCCATCATAATATAAGGGGGCGATTACAAGATGGAAGGGGTCCCTGTCGCTGTTGCGCCCGAGCGCCACCCACACCCACTTGCCTATTAGCTGCTGCTACTTTGTGCTCTTGCGCCGTAGTCTCCTCCCCCCTTCCCTTCGCCTGTTCTTATCTGATCTCCACCCCTCTCCCCTCCCCTCCCCTCCCTCGTGCCTTCTTCTCCCCACCTTTCCCCCACCCTCCCGCCGCTGTTTTTCTCTTCCTAGCTCTCCCAGGTCATGGCAAAGGTGAAAAGCGGATAAAACTAGCAAGTGGGAGATCGACGCAGGTGAGCTCATGCTGCCCTGCCATCTCCCTTTTCTGTTCATGCGTTCCTGCTGCGTACGCTTCTTCTTCCTCATCTATCCTTTTACCATGTGTTTTGTCCGTGCTCTTGATTGGCTAGGGCTAGAGGGCCTGAGGTAGGCTAGCTATGCGACCATGCCTTGTTCTTTTGGGTATTTTTTCTCTCTGGATAGATGGATATTTTCGGGGGTCCTATAGAGTTGCTTCTGCAGCAGTTATCAATTCCAGTTTGTGCTTTCTTTGCTCTTCTTTTTCATTGCTCCAGGGAGATATTTTTGGATGAGTCCAATTCCCAGAGTTCCCTTCTTACTTTTGTTCTGGAAATCTGGAATACATAGCACCTAGCGTTTTTGGAAGGATTTTTATTTTGTTTTGTCAGGGAGGAATGGAATGCTATTCCTGTTTTCTCTTATCAATCAGGAGATGGAAAATTTCCCGTCTCTTCTCCGTTTTGATGCCTGCTTCATCCATTTTCTCTATTGTTTTCTTCCCCTTTTGTGGGCTATACTACTACTTTGTTTCCTTTTGGGTGAGCACATGGGTACATGTTCTTGTTTCCAACTGTCGATACCTGTTTTACATAAAACATGGCTTTCTTCCCTTGAAAAGGGTTCCCACTGCTTTCTCATCATTTTGGCCAACCCCTGCGAGTGATTGGATCAAAGCAATCCTTCATGAGGACGCTTAGACATGATTCAATTATTCTCGTAGGATTATATGGAAACAGTTCTAGTATTTGGTAAAACCCTGTGTGGGCGGACAGATGTGTTCAACTTTCTGCCTTATTCTTCCATTAGTGTATTACTCCTATATTTTTTTAGTGGTCATGCATAACACACCCATTTCCGTTAGTTATGCCGTCCGATATGATCATGTCACAGAGAAAAACAAGATAAGGCTTCTGTTAGATCAGTTGCCTCTGCTAGTTGCGTGCGCTGCCTTCTTGACTTGATGATCTATAATTGTGAAGGAGAGGATCATAGCAGAGGTGTGTGTGGTGTGGGTTAGATAAGATCGACTGCGTTTTGATTAGCCAGACACATGCAGGCCGGGCCTTCCGGTGCTTGCTTCAATTGCCAAACTTGCTTTTATGCCACATGATTGTCTCGGCTCCGGGTTAATAGATCTGGGATGTTTTGTGAACTAATACAGCTGTTTACTTTAAGGAGAAGATAGGAACTGGAGCACATATGTGTTAAGTCACCGTCTAATTACCTGATTAAGTTCCCTCAAAGAAAACTAGTACCTCATTAAGATAACTACTACTAGTAGTATTATGGCTATTTTAAGCTTTATTGCTCTTAACTGTAATTGCCTCTTTAACACTAATCTTGTTGCACATGTTGCCTAGTTATTGCGTTTAGACTCAGCAAGCAATAAGCCTTGTAATTAACCTGGCCTCTTTGCTTGCTTCTGTGCAGGTGAACACCACCACAGCTACAAGTAGTAGTGGAAGGAAGTGGAATTTCTTGTGTGGAGAAAAAGAGCTGCTTGAGTGACCATGATGGGAGGTGGGCTGCTGATGGATCAGGGCATGGCGTTCTCCGGCGTGCACAACTTCGTGGATCTGCTCCAGCAGAACGGCGCCGACAAGAACCTCGGCTTCGGCTCCCTTATGCCGCAGACATCCTCCGGCGACCAGTGCGTCATGGGCGAGGGCGACCTCGTGGACCCCCCCACGAACAACTTCCCGGACGCCGGTGAGGACGACAGCGACGACGATGTGGATGACATCGAGGAGCTGGAGCGCCGCATGTGGCGCGACCGCATGAAGCTCAAGCGCCTCAAGGAGCTGCAGCAGAGCCGCGGCAAGGAGCAGGCCGCCGGCGGCGGCGGGGCTGGCGACGGACTGAAGCCGCGGCAGTCGCAGGAGCAGGCGCGCCGCAAGAAGATGTCGCGCGCGCAGGACGGCATCCTCAAGTACATGCTCAAGATGATGGAGGTGTGCCGCGCCCAGGGGTTCGTCTACGGCATCATTCCGGAGAAGGGCAAGCCCGTGAGCGGCGCCTCTGACAACCTCCGTGCCTGGTGGAAGGAGAAGGTCCGCTTCGACCGGAACGGCCCGGCCGCCATCGCCAAGTACCAGGCCGACAACGCCGTGCCGGGCTCCGAGAGCGAGCTGGCTTCCGGCACCGCCAGCCCGCACTCGCTGCAGGAGCTGCAGGACACCACGCTGGGCTCGCTGCTCTCGGCGCTCATGCAGCACTGCGATCCACCGCAGCGAAGGTTCCCGCTCGAGAAGGGCATCTCTCCTCCATGGTGGCCGTCCGGCGACGAGGAGTGGTGGCCGGAGCTTGGCATCCCCAAGGACCAGGGCCCGCCCCCGTACAAGAAGCCCCATGACCTGAAGAAGGCCTGGAAGGTCAGCGTGCTCACCGCTGTCATCAAGCACATGTCGCCGGACATCGAGAAGATCCGGCGCCTCGTTCGCCAGTCCAAATGCCTCCAGGACAAGATGACCGCCAAGGAGATCTCCACCTGGCTGGCCGTGGTGAAGCAGGAAGAGGAGCTGTTCATGAGGCTGCACCCGGGCGTTCGCCCTCCAGCGTCTGCCGGCGGCATCGCCAGTGCCATATCATTCAACGCCAGCTCGAGTGAGTACGACGTTGACCTCGCCGACGACTGCAAGGGCGATGAGGCCGGCACCCACAAGATGGCCATGGACGATCCAACCGCCTTCAACCTCGGCGCGGCCATCCTGAATGACAAGTTCCTCATGCAAGCGCCCATGAAAGAGGAGACCGGCGATATGGAGTATGTCCAGAAGAGGAGCGCGGTGGCCGCCGAGCCGGAGCTGATGCTGAACAACCGCGTCTACACCTGCAACAACGTCCAGTGCCCACACAGCGACTACGGGTACGGCTTCCTTGACCGGAATGCGCGCAACAGCCACCGGTACACCTGCAAGTACAATGATCCCCTCCCGCCAAGCGCGGAGAACAAGGCAACGCCACCTGCGCCGCCGCAAGTCTTCCCGGCAGCCTACAACCAGCAGAACCATGGGCTCAACAACCTGGATCTCGGCCTCCCCATGGACGGCCAGAGGTCCATCGCCGAGCTGATGAACATGTACGACACCACCTTCCCGGCCACCAACAAGAACATGGGCAACGACGACGTCACCATTATAGAGAGGCCCAATGCCATCACCCCAGTAATGGACGAGGGTTTCTTTGGACAGGGCAATGGAATTGGAGGCAATGGCGACAGTATGTTCAGTGATGTGAGTAACATGATGCAGCAGCAGCAAGCACAACAGCCACAGCAGCAGCAGCAGCAGCAGCAGCAGGCCCCGGCGCAGCAGCAGTTCTTCATCGGTGACGACGCGCAGGCGCAGTTCGGCAACCAGATGGGCAGCATCTCCGGCGCATCGGATTTCAGGTTCGGCTCTGGCTTCAACATGTCTGGCACCGTCGACTACCCGCAGAAGAACGACGGCCCCAACTGGTACTACTGAATGAAGAATAAACTCCTAGGGTCATAAGCTTTCTTCGTGGCAAAACCAACCTTGTGTTTCCATGGGGAAGTGTCGTCGTCGTCCTCCTAAGAAGTGGGTAATTCTATAGGTCTTCTCTTAATTTTCATATAGGTTTTGCAGTAGTTGCAAATAGGCTGGAACTTGGAACTGGTTATATACATGTATGTCCATCCAGCTGGTGAACCTCTTCTCTTATGGAAAACTTAATTTTATTCCTAGTTGAACTTGTTAGTTAAAATGCTGTTCATATGACTGGCTGGCTGTCAAATTGCTTGTGTATTTGTTGATTCCGTTCCTTGTGATTGGTGAATGTATGAACTGGTGCTCTCTTATGTGATCTCTCTCTGGTGATGACTTTCAGTTGGATTTTTTTTGTGTGCAAAACTTCCAATTTTCAATTGGATTTTTTTTTTGTTTGCAAAACTTCCATGCCGGGGAATTTTGTTAAATAGTTAGGCAGCTACGTTTGTTTGCCAGGCTGGTGGAAATTTTGCCTGAATTAGGTTCACTTTGGATGTCGGTATAGAAACGGACCAACCGAGATCTTTTTCTTCCCCTGAACTTTTGCCGTAAAATAAATTCATCCTGTTGAGTTGCTTCTTTTTATGTGGTGTGAGAGATCTAGTGACTTTCACATCAAGACGCTTAGAAAGCTGGTATTTGATCCTCACTTTGCCTAAAGCCAGGTGGGTCAATTCAAAGTGGCAAACCTAAGAAAAGTTAGGCAACGCTTTGAAGTGTTTTTTGGTGCTCGCCAGAAAATAGTCTTTGCTTGGTGATCTTAAAAAGAAAGAAACATGGATCGGGTTGGATTTGATGGTCCTCGCTTTGATAACCATCCCCTTTATTGCTTGGTGGCACCTATCATCCGTGGCCGTGCATCTTATCCCTTGGCCTGGCCTGTCAAGCCAAGGTAGTGGTGGGACTTGTGACCCCTCCTCACATGCTCTCAGTCTCACTCTCCGAGGTGCCCCTGTCGTGCTGATTTTCATGGAGGCAGCGGATCGGCGCGCTAACAACCATCCGATCGAGTGTTTGATGACTGAGGCTGAGGTGCGTGTGTATGAGGAGTGACAGGTGACGAGTTTCTTCGCTTCGCTGGGCGATTAAGTCTCTGTGGGCATGTACAATGGTGGTATATGGATACATATGCCTCATGATAAAAAGTAATTTGAGGTATCTATATTTATTTGTTTTTCCCAATGCAAGCTACTATTAGTGGGCCTCATTAAAAAATAGAAAATAAGGATTTTAGTACACATGCATCTCTACTTTTCATTCAACCTTTCAGCTTTTGTCACCGTACCATACTTTTTCTCTTCAAGCACCCGCCTTCTGGAGAGGATCCCGCTTTCCTATCCGAACCTACTTTACGTCATATTCGAACCTACATGACGTGCGAGGCATCACCTTGACACTATGCATTGTACATGCCCTGAATGACCCAATGTGTGCGAGAAATTGACAAGTTTCTGAATGACCCAGTGTGTTTCCAGTCGTAATCCTCGCTTGAAGATCATGTGATGTATCGTACTACTATACCACGGAGCTGGAGTACATGCTGAAAAACATCTCAAACTGGATAAAGATACATGTTGAAAAGGGCCACAAGCAAGTCTCTCTTACCAAGAGTTTTTGGCTGGGGGGGCTATAATAAAATTAAACACCGAGGGAAAGGGTTAACGGTTGAGTTAGATGTAAGCCAAGGTTAAGCGTTTTATGAGGACGCCGAAATCCGGCGATGTGGGCTCAAAATCGTTCTCGAGATGTGCCTAATCTGCCCCTTAAAATAGGTTCCAGACAACGAGCAAGATAATATAAGAAAAACAAGTGGCTTATGTGACTCTAAATGGTCAATTTGTCCCTTGGATATTATTGTAGAACGCGGAAGCTGGCCTGTAGTTTCTTGACCAAGAATTGTCCGCAAAGCCTAAGCTAAAAAACCTGTAAACTATCTACTACTCTTTTGGTGAAGTGACGTGCAACGATGGTGAGAGGAAGGAGCAAACCACTCGTGAAATTAACTACTCCAGTAGAGCAAAGATGCACTTGAAACATATGCTCAAGAACCTTTTTTTGTTGTTGTTTTTGGGTCACCAATTTGTGAAGTTGGACTGGGTAAAGAGCATCCGTGCTAAAAGGAAAGGAGAAAGTAAACAACCCCCTAATTAACCATGGTTTGGTCTCAACTCGCAAGTGGCACTAATGAAATAAGCATAACAATACTATTAAGAGAATCATCATCGTCATCATCAGGTGATAAAAAAGTGAGTTATGAATCGATTGGCTGTTGAAGAAGGGCCTTGATTGGGTGGGGAAACAAAGCGCACCTAACAAAAGCTAGCACCATCAACATCAACTGGACACAGCTTAGCGTCAGTGCAAAACCGAGAATTATTTGAATTTCCGGGAAGGTTTATATATAGTAATAACACATGAAACAGTAGGGTTTCTGGTGGAAACCCCAAATGATCCGCACCCTGGTCCCTACACGGCATGGCATCTCATACAGAGACAGGGTGCCGCGCAGCACAGTGCGGTAGGACACCGAGGACGGAGATGGTTCCACGGGACCGGAGGAAGAAGATGATGAACAGGATGACAGAGAGTGGTGGCCGAATTGGGTGCATGCACCAAGTCCAAGTGGCATGGGTGGTGGGGGGTGGCGTGGCTGCCTGCCTTGCCTGAAAGCAACGGGTGAGGGGAGGAGGCCAGCGGCGTGGGCACCGGAGGGGAGGCCGGCCGCGCCGCGCGGAGGAGAGCCGCGATCCGCGTCGCCGTGTCCAGCCAGCCTGGCTCGATAACTCAGTACGACCCGACCCGACGGAGTCAGGACTGTGGACGCTGAAATCAATTCATTCATTGCGATCAGTGTGGCTCCGACATGGGCTCGTCAGTCATCAATCGGATGATGGGCGATTCCATCGTGGCCTGACAGGGATGTGCCAGTGTTGTACATGTACATCACTGGCTACTGACCAACTCTTAAGCTGCTCAGATCCGTGTAGCAGTATTTAGCTTTTCATTCTGTTAAAAATCTATTGATTTGAGTTGCAAAGCCGCCTACAATTTGTGCCACACAGCTTCCATGTACTGGCCAGTGGATGCGGTGTGGTTGGCCTTGCCCGATGATCCCAGATTTGAGGGCAAGGCTGGGACTGCCGAAACAGGGAAGGGAAGGGACGCCGGATGAACTGTTCGTGGGGGACTCGGATCAACTTGTGCGGGCCAGGATATTCTGTGATCATGATGCGTACGCGCAATGTCTGTCTATACGATACGATACGACAAGAGCATCTGGATTCCCCTGCCTGTGACATGACGGATGCCCAGTCCGCGCCTCTGCCTGCGTTGTAGATCTTCCTGTTTTGAGGAGCGTCTCAGTGTATGTGTGTAAGAGATGTCGCCAAAGCCTTGGGAAGCTTTGCCAGTATTAGGGGATTTTTTGTCTAAAGAGACCTTCTGTCCAGTGGATTTGCCAGAAAAGACTCCAATTGACAAAAAGAGCCCCCTCATTCGTGGCGGCAGGCGCGACAAGCAACACGTGGCACTTGCCGCCACGGCAGGAGGCGGCCGCGCGGGGCAAAACGGTTTTCCGCACTGCGACGAAACGGGCCTGGCGATGTGGGCCACACCGCCACTAGGCGAGGCGGCGAGCACTACCACTGCCGCTCCCTGGCCGGCAGCCCCTATTGCGCGTGGGCCGAGGCGTGGGCCAGGCCGCCTCCGCGGGAGGCGGCACTGCTGTTCGTGCTGCACGCGCGACAAGGACTTAGACGGTGATGATTCCCGTGCAGCGCTGATTATCACGGGCGGGAATCTACGGATTTTGCCCCCTTGTGCCGACACTGGTTGCTTTTGCCATGCTAATGCCCTGGTGCTGCCCGGGAATCACTCCGGCTTTTGCTTCTTTTGCCTCAGCGAATGCGACGGCACCACGGGAATTACTCACACGATGCGGGAACCTGTAGGCTGTACCTCCGTTGTCGCTGCACGCACGACAACATCCCTGTTGCAGACTGCAGTGATTGTTTCTCACACGACTATTCCCACGCATGCGGCTCGACAACCTGTGTTGTGGCAGACAGCAAGGATTCCCACGTGACGACGCTCATTTCCACGGGCAGGAATCCGATGCTCGTGAGGCCAAGGCAGCAGAAGAAGCTGGCGATGGAAAAGAAAAATATCCACGCTGGACTCAGTAGATCCCTGTGGTAGTATATTAAATTTCGCAATCGTTTGTATCTTAATTCCTGCAGTTTAATGTAGCTTTATTTCAGTAGTTAAATGTAGCTTCATTTCAGTAGTACGATGTATCTTATTTTCAGTTGTACCGTGTCGTAATAAAAAATATATAGTTTTAGAACATGATTATCGAACATCATGCAACAACTACAAAATGAAATTAAGATAGAACATAATGCCCTACAATAAGAGAGTACAAACTAATAATGCAATTACATCTAAATTAAATGGTAGAACTGGAATACAGCTTAAAAACTACATGAAGACATCATCGTCATCCTCCGTCGATGCAGAACTCTCGCCCTTCGAGGATGCAGAACTCTTACCCTTGGACGATGCAGAACTCTTGCCCTTCGAGGATGCAGTACTCTTGCCCTTGGACGATACAGAACTCTTGCCCTTTGATGATGCAGAACCCGAAAGCGGCGACATGAAGATATCATCTTCGTCCTCGCTCTCCTTAGTCCATAAAAATGGATGCTTTTCTATAGTCCTTCTGAAAGTTTCACTCTTCGGCTCCACTACCTTCTTCCACCTTGCATGCAACCTAAGAAGTTCTTTACGTACCTCCTCATAGGTCCTTTCAGGTCACCCAGACCTACGTAATTCGTGAGCCAACTCATTCATTATGGTGTCACTACCGGTGAGTTCGTCCCATGGAATTATCCTATTGTCCATCCTGAAATCGGTGGCTAGCCTCAAAAGAGTCCTGCTCATCCCAGGGTGAAAACTATGATCGAAAGGATAATGGGACATCTCAACTATACTACACTCGAATGCTTATCCACCTCCGTCTGAAGGGGGTTTTATAGGTAGAGAGGAGAAAATGGCGGGAAAGAACGACTGCGGTATGGCGGGAAGGGGTTGGCGGGAAACGGGTGGCGGGAAGATATGGCGGGAAGGGGTTGGCGGGAAACGGGTGGCGGGAACATATGGAGGGAAAGCGTTGGCGGGAAAGTATTGAGGGGAAAGGGTTGTGCGAAAATATTTTTTTTCAATGCCTAAGATGGGCAATGGTTGCACAATATTCATCAGCCAAAATTAAAAAAAATCATTTTGGCCTAACATAAGCCGAAGAGTGAAGCGGGATAGTATGGCGGAACATATAGGCGGGAAAAATTGTTCCTGAATGGTGCATTTTTATTTCAGCATACATAGATGTTTAAATCGGAAAGTCTGATAGTGACATATGTAGATAAAATGGGCCGCGCGCGTGGATAGATGAATCACCCCAGTTTACAACGACCACCTGGCCTTTCCTTACGACCGGAAAGCGACAAGCGATTAAGTGGCCGAGTTACACGAAGACCGCGGCCGTATTCCAATTCAGCTTCATGTGTCTGTGACTCCTGTGTAGGTGGTGGAGTCGGGAATCCTTGTTGCGAACCTGAAGTGTAATTGTAGGCGTATGGTTGTGACTCCGCCGGGATAAAATATGGGCCAATAACGTCCCCTCCGAAGAACTCTGTAACTAATGATGTAACCGTGTCGCCATGATCATGTAATGCTCCTCGGACGCCTGTGTTGAGGCCACGTTGGGTGTCCTCATCGCCCCAATTAACATCATGTATGTCCTGCACATAGAAACATTGTAAACAAACTATTAGAAGATAATATATGATATCATTTTAAATGCATTAAAATGTAAACATGACTACCTGATAAGACCCCTCGCCTGTACTGTCTGGCCCTTGTACGTGGTACTGGTTTAAATCTGGTACACGAGTCTCCTCGGGCATGGAGATCCCTCGCGTGGAGAGATATGACTGAGATCCCTCACCTTGGGTGTATGCATCATATCCTATGTACGCATATGGGTTAGGGGAAAGAGTCTGCTCGGGCATCGAATCCAAGCCCGTGCCATGGTCCTGAGATGTCTGCCCCTGACGAAGCTGCACCAAAGAAGATTGATGTAGTGGCAGAGATGAGTCATGTCGTGGCAATGTCATTCTAATACTCGGACCCTCCCCCCACTGCGCATGGCTCGGACGCGCCTCGCTCGGTCTGGCTGACCTCGCTACCGGCATGTTGTACGCTCCAGTGACAACATCGTCGCCTCTATCGCATCTGAACTTTGTTGCCATGTATTCTTGAAAACGTTTCTGGAATGACTTGTGAGCTGGGCCCTGGGCCGGCATGCTTTCCTTAGCCATCTGCCCTACTTTGTTGCAACTTTCAAGCTGAACAATATTTGGATGTTATTTGGTTCAAATGATTATGAAATGATGAACCTAAAAAAGTTACAAGTGATTACCATCTGGTCACGATAGTAAGCTACATGCAGTTCAATATGTCTCTGCGCCCGCTCCTCCTGTGTGAGATGTGTTGGTATAGTAGCTGGCTGACTGGCCAAGCTAGTACGTGTGTTGATGCAGTACCACTACTTGTACGCTTGATCTGTACTTCCATCGTACGGTCTGCAAAATTAGATAATTACATAAACCGTTGTGATGAAAGCAAAGCATCTTCATGCATCGTATGATCATCGTAATAAAATAATGTAAATAAAATACACCTTAGTTGATGCACTGTATCTGCTAGCGCTTCATTTTCCCACTTGTGCCCCCATTGAATGTTGTGTTCCCTCCAATCGTATAAACTCCAACCCGTGCCCATATTGGTTAGCCCGCAAATTATGTAACAAAGTGTGACTTTAGTAAATTAAAAAAAGACACTAACTATTTAGGGAGGTCACATCTTACTTATGGGATTCCTCATCGATACATCTTGGAAAAGGTGGTGGAATCTCTTGATAGAGACCGAACTGTCTCATTACACGCTCTGGGTTGTAAGGCTCAACACACCACAGGAACAATAAGTTGCAGCGAGTCAGCCAGAAAGCACTATCACTCAAGATGCCTGCTGTGATGGGTCAAATATCAAAGACCATTTGTATCAGGTCCTGAGTCCACGAGTTCCATGTGACTTCTGCCTCACCAAGTATCTCAAACTGCTGGTGGTACACAGGGTAACAATTTTTCACAATATCTGGAGACCAACGTTCCCGTGCCTTTGTCCACTTGGTGGCCATAGTTGCACTGCTGCCCTCGCTAAAGTCGTATGGGTGTACGGGATTTACTATATGAGGTCATCTTACAGGGAGGTATTCGCAGGACCACAACTGTAGAAACTCGTAGGTGACACAATGTAATGGAGCTTTTTGTGCGAAAGAGGATTTTTGTGTGGCATCACACAAGCCTCTGTATGTATGACTTAGCATGGCAGAACCGAAGCTATATTTTGGCTGCTCGGGTAAAGGTTCATCTACCATATTCTCTACAATGTAGATGAGACTAGGGAGAACTACGTCCCCGTGTGAATTTGGAAACAGAGTCCCGAGGAGCCACAACAAATACGCAAACATATTTCTTTTTCTCGTCTCCGCATTGGCGAAGCTAGATAAAATACAAAAGTTATCATGAAGCCAGACGAGTGGGATGCCCCGAGGGCCACCTGAACGTTGTGATTCTGGCATTGCCATCCCAAGACGGGCTGCTATATCTAATGCCCAAGATGGATACACTCGTGGAGAGACTAACGGCTCACCTCTAATTGGTAGAGCAGTGATCATAGAAACATCTTTCAGTGTAGGTGCAAGCTCCCCAAAACGAGAGTGAAAGGTGTGGGTTTCAGGTCTCCACCGGTCAACGAGGGATGTCAAAAGGGATGGGTCCGGACGTACTTGGTCGTCGCATGATGTGAGCCTAGCAAAACCTTGTAGTCCATAAGCGTCAAGGTGAGCAAGGAAAGAATTGTGTATTGGCCATGTTTTCTTTATGGTTCGAAGTCTGAAAGGCCGATAATCATGCTTAGTATTTGGGTTCAAAAATAGGTGGCAACGGTGGTCGGCGTCATGGGGCCCCTGCAAAAGGACTGGCATTTCAGCCATAACCTGCACACAAACATACATATATAAATTATGAGGAAGACACAAATACAAATGTGTCAGGACCCCAACTCAATGCCACATCGATCTAGCATGTAACACCTCATATCACTTTGCGGCCTCACGCACGGTATTCCCACGGGTGTCGCCTTACCTTAGCCCGGGACCGTTTGCGCCTTTTGGCACACGTATATGACAGTGTCGCTAGCATCCATATGATAAGGAGCCCGGGCTGACATGGCTAGTCGTAAACCCAAAGTGGCACAGACTTACAGGGACAGGCATCCATGACCCAGCATCGAACGTGTCGGTCATCAGCGAGTGAATCCAGGCTGTAGCACTGGGCTAGCAGGACTCCGGTATTCATCGCGTGACATTTCCCCGAAGGGACAGACACAGGAACGAAGAAGGACACATGCCGGCCAGCCTAAGTGTTCCGGAGCAGTAGCAAGCTACCATGGCTCAGTGGAAACACTAGGAGACATTTCCCGGTAAGAGAGGCTACTAAGGATAAACAACTAGATAGTCAGATCCCACACATACCAAGCATTACAATAACATACACACAATATGCTCGATATGTGCAAATACAACATGGCATCACAAAATGACTCTACGACTCAAGTAGTTTATTCAATAGGCTCCGAGGAGCGAGACATTACAAACATGGGTCTCATGACCCAACACTCAGAGCATACAAATCAAAGCACAAGCGGAAGCTATCATGTCTGAGTACAGACGTCTATAAATGAAAAAGGCTGAAAAGCCTGACTATCTATCAGATCCTGCCGAGGGCACAAGATCGTAGCTGAGGTATCAAGCTAAACGTCGAAGTCCAAGCGGAACTACTAGTGAGACTGAAGTCTCTCTGCAAAAACATAAAATAGGCAAACGTGAGTACAAATGTACCCAGCAATACTTACATCAGATCTATCTACACATGCATCATTATCAACAAAGGGGATGGTGGAGTTTGACTGCAGCAAGCCAGCTTTGACTCGGTGGCTATCCTGAACTACGACTGCAAGTAACTCTTTTGAGGTGGCGCACACGAGTCCACATATTCACCATATCAATACACCACTATGGATCCGCTCCCGTCTCCCTACGAGAACGCCATCCATAGCACTCACGCTTATCTTGCGCATTTTAAAGTATCCACTTTCACTTGTCTATGAACTGATATAAGCAACCCAGAAGTCCTTTTCCGCGGACACGGCTATTCGAATAGATGATGTTAACCCTGCAGGGGTGTACTTCTTCATACATGTTTCCACCACTTAGCGTCTGCACACGACATGTGCTCGGCAGACTTCAAGCGAAAGCCGACGTGGGTGTAGACCACGACCTACCTAAACACCTAAGTCTCTAGTCCAGGTTTATCGCCTATTCGGGTTCCATCCATGAGGAGATCCGGCCGGAGTTTCGCTCACAGCCCCAAACGATGTGAACAGGGTTCCGTGACACCAAACGGGTGCCCGGTTTACCCGGCCACGTGCCTACCGCATCACAGCCCACCCCTACGGTTAGCGCTGTCCACGGCCTCCAGCATACTACAAACACCAGAAACTACTTGCAACTCCTGGACAGAGGACGAGGGTGAATAAGAAGTCGAGCGGGGTCATATTTCAGGGCCCAATGTATGGTAGTAGCTGAATCATGGATCACAAACACAGAACTCAGTTCCTGAGGACGGCTGCAATGAGACAACCCACCATGTACTCCTACATGGCCTCTCACCGCTACCTTTACCAAATCGTGTTCACACACTTAGCTCACACACAGTAGGACATGTTCACACACCTCTGATTCATCCCCGATGAATCAGACCTGACTCAACTCTAAGTAGTAGCAGGCATGACAAACAAGCATGAATGAGTAGGCACATCAGGGCTCAAACTACTCATGCTAGTGGGTTTCATCTATTTACTGTGGCAATGACAGGTCATGCAGAGGATAAAAGGGGTTCAACTACCGCAGCATGTAACAGTTGAATCGGTGTTGTCCTAATGCAGTAAAAGAGAGCAGGAGCGAGAGAGTGGGATTGTATCGGAATGAACAAGGGGGTTTTTGCTTGCCTGGCACTTCTGAAGATAGCATTGAGTCTTCATCAGTGTCAACGATCACATCATCGGTATCACGTCTATCGAGAGGGGACAAATACCGGCAACACAGAAGGGAACACAATCAATGCAATGCACAATATGATGCATGATCATGACATGGCAAAATGAATG
>NC_041386.1:169528057-169649323 GCF_002162155.2 Triticum dicoccoides
TTTGTTTTGGCATTGTTTTGAATTTAAACAAATTCAAACAATGACAAAAACTCCTCTGAATATTTTTATTTGCTAGATGGACTTTTCCAACAGCACATAAAGCATTTCAGAGTTATTTGAAAATATATCCCATATATTATGAATATAATTCCAAATTCAAATACAATAATGATTTAAATTCAGTGCTCAAAATATTCCTCAAAATGTTCATTATTTTTGGTTTGGTGCAAAACCCTTGCCAAAATATAACCAACATTATTTAAGGCCATTTTGGAACATTGAATGCATTTTCCAGGGTTCTTTGCCCCTCTTTTATTTAAGTTTTTGAGGCTTCTAAAATTCCTCAGTTCAAGTTTCAAAAATTTAAACATGATGCAAGCAAGATGCAACACTAGACAGCACCAGAAGCTAGGGATGTGACAACTCACCCCCACTAAACAAGAATCTCGTCTCGAGATTCAAGCGTAGAGTAAGATGAAGGGGAAACGCAAACTAGTATAATCTTCATGATCCAGGGTGCACTTCAAATGAACGTTGATTCGATCACCATCTTTGTCCCGTCGTCTTGCTCTGAGAACTCCAGCTAGCATGACAGCAAGAGGAAAAGGACAACTCCGGAAGAATCGATCTTCTCGAAGGTCGAACAACTCAGGATTAACTCCCGGAATGTGACATAGCAACATCTCTCGAGCTGAGAGGCGAAGCACACATCCATAGGAATGGAGTGAAGCAGATGACGAAGGTTCACTAGGTAGACAACGACTCCACACCTAAGAAGGTGGTAAACGATTGTCCACGTAGCGAGGAGTTGAGTTGCCATGATACCACGACGAAACATCCTGAAGGAGGGTGATTCGTAGATTATCCCCTTAAGTGGCAAAAAGAATTACCTTTGATTCAAAGATCATTGAAACTCTTTATACCAGCCTAAGGCGATCATTTGGAGGGGGTCGGTAGAATGGCATACTCGGACTTGGATGATGTGGATTACCTTGTTGAAGACAACGTAATGGATGAATTTGCTTATCACCGGAAATGGAGGAGACCCATGGTAGAATGACACATTGGCGGTGCAAGCTGGGAACAAAATGCAAATGTTGGGAATGATTCTGGTAACTGGGGAAGAACCCAATAATAGAGAGTGAATTCACTGTTTGAAAAGGTCATAGCATTGCCGAGGAAACTGAGAGCAAACCCGGTTAGTGCCGATGATAACACCTAGCGCTTGTGCGTGCTCTCAAGAACTTGAGCATTTCTATATTCATCAAGGTTTTACCAACATCCGTGTCAAGGATCCTGGCAACACAACATACCACCATGATGAACAACGATGGATGATGCAGATGCATAGGAAGATAACATCAACTCAGATTTCATCCTAGCGAGGCCAAGGAAATAAAATCTGGATGATCGACCGAGAGACATTTAGCACTCCGCTTCTAATGTTCTCCTTGATGTGCTAGTATAACCCATTCATAGATATGGTTTGATATCTAAAACATCAAGTAAAAGGTCGGACTTCGGGAACACAAAAATCCATAGGGGCAACTAGGGAGTAAATCCTACGAAATCCCTATGGGGAGGTGGCCAACTTCATCAATCAAGATATTATAATAACAGGTCTTCCGGCTGGGTGTGTTGGGCACGACATCCACTTTACCGGTTATTGCGCGACCAATATTATTGTTCTTGGGAAATGTTCCAACCATCATATCTGCCTGAGATTCAGATCTGGTTGGTGTCAGAATATTCCAGACCCATCGAGTCCAGGAAGAAAAACGAAAGTTTGCAACACAAATCGACGAGATGACGTTGCGAGATTCTCGGAAAATGAACTACGATAGTAAGCTCCAAAACATGAGCTGGTTCTGCTACAAACATGTGAACACGTTGTCCCAGACAAGCATGACCACGTGGTAGTCTTATAATAAAACACTACCGAGTTCAGGTGGGGAACCATCAACGAGGATATCAAAATCCTTGCATAAGGTATACTCTTAAGAAGGAACTTCTTCTCCTTGAACAAATCAATCAGTGGCTTGGTGTGCTAGGGATACATATAGATTGAAGGTTGCAAGTCTTCAAACCACAGAATTCTTCGCACGTGTGCATGACTGATTTGGAATGATTCCAAGAAAACAACATTGACTTTCTCGAATCCACGACGGCAACTTGCAACAGATGCACATGAATTAAAGGAAGTCACTACCTACATCCAACATATGCTTCATGAGCTAGCATGAACAAATGCTTTCAAAAGTTTCCAACACTAGCTTAATGTTCAACAACATCATGGAGGAGATAAGGATGTTGTCAATGGGCACAACAACAATTCATCTGGGTTTCCTTTTAAAAGGAATTCCATAGTTAAGTGAACAAGTGATAGCATTGGTCAAACCCAAAAGATATAATGGTGTATGCTCGAGGGATCAACCACGAGTAAGACAGCATTACGAATATCGTTGGTTCTGGTCTGATTGGATGATAGCCCATACTCCAATCAAAGGTTAGATAAAAATGATAGGTCCAGCAACTGATCACAGGGACCAATCGATGAAGATATCATCTTTCGTCAACACATACTACACAAGAATATCCCTTTGGAACGAACTAGGTCAGGCAAGCTTTTATCTTCCAACTCTCCAAGTTGTTGTCTAGCTTAACCAACTAGCTCAGGGATATCCAACACGGATTCTTGGAGAAAGGGTGGTTTACAGGATAAACCAACTTGATCACGAACTCAACATAGCGGTCAGGTGACAACCTGGTAATACTTCGGAGAAGACATTCAGAAAATCACGAACCACCGATATGTTACTAAGCTCGAGAACAATCTTGCTTTTTGGGGCAAGACGATATGATCAAATGAGTGAGGACTTGACAAGATCCTAACTCATCAATCGAAGGGTGCACCGAAATAAGGACTAGGTAGCACGATCAGTCTTAGAAGGATGATTCCAATAACCAACACACTAAGAATGAAATTATTGTCCTTTAACTACCAAGCAACGAGGTTGCTGGGAGTATTGATTTCACACATCACAATTCATTTGTCGGTATTCCGGTTGCATCAACACGAGGGCCGAGGATTGACTAATGATGGTGAGAAGTATCACTACGTCAAAATTCATGAGAGTTGGTGCAGTTCTCATGACAATTCTGACATAAAGGGGGTAATACTCCAAGGTAGAACAGAACCAAAAGCTGGATTGTAACTTGATCTGCGGGACACAATTGCTTTGACCCAATCCTAGATATGGATGAGGTACTGGAGTTTGTTTCTCCTATTCATTCTGAAATAGAATGGCTTGGCGGACCACAAGGGTAATAGGCATCGACGAACGAATGCACGCATACTCTTGACTATCAACTGATAGACGAGGGTCAGAATGCAACTAAAGAGAGCAACTCAAAGGAACATATAACTTTCTGAGTTGTGGATGCGTAGATTAGTATGTCGAACAAAGTTCAACATAATTCTTCCGGATAACCCATGCAGAAAGGTTGAGCTGGCAGAGTCACAATATAGCATGGAGAACTCATAGAGGGCCTGTTGTGATCTTTTGATCCAACAAACTTCTGCCATAATGGTTCATGGTATTTGGAAGAACGATATACCACGGACCTCGAGGACTATCGCAAAGGTTACTAATATACTAAAGGCACTAGCAAACACTATCAACATGAGGTAAGTAGAGTGAATCTCGGGTGCAAAGCCCAAGGAGTAGAATACCTACTACTAAGTGGCATCACGGGATGCTTTCGAGAATAAAAGCCAGAATCATCACACTGGGAACACAAATCATGGCTTAATTACTAGATGATCCCCTAAGACACCTAGGGTCATAATAATATCTCCAACATATATGTCAAGGTAACAGAGTACCTCAACTCACTAATTAGTGTGATTGAGCTGGCATAAAGGAGCATCGAAACCAGAGGGAAAGGATTTTGCAAATGCATCAGACTATTTAGAAACCTGGAATGACTCGGACAGCATAACGGCTGTAAATGCTCAGAAAAGATTTGAGACATTCACAAAAATGGTGGCATAACCACTCAGAAGCACAATATCAAGGTTTCGAGATCAACAATTTACATACAGAAGTAGTAGGAACTGAACTGAGACTTAAATCCAACAATCTTATAAGTCCACTGATAGTAACACGTGATCCTAATAGAAAGAGGAGAAAGCCTAGTTCCTTAATCCCCGTAGAAGAGAAGATGATGACTCAGATCAGAAGGCCATGAGGTATAAGGAGTAAAAAGAGCCTTACGTTCCATCCCACAATCAATTCCCCTACATATAACTAAAGAATTTCTAGACTCAACTTCGACCAGTTTGGCTTGGTAATCCTACAGGCAGTCAAGCTCTGATACCAACGCTGTCAGGACCCCGACTCAATGCCACATCGATCTAGCATGTAACACCTCATATCACTTTGCGGCCTCACGCACGGTATTCCTACGGGTGTCGCCTTACCTTAGCCCGGGACCGTTTGCGCCTTTTGGCACACGTATATGACAGTGTCGCTAGCATCCATATGATAAGGAGCCCGGGCTGACATGGCTAGTCGTAAACCCAAAGTGGCACAGACTTACAGGGACAGGCATCCATGACCCAGCATCGAACGTGTCGGTCATCAGCGAGTGAATCCAGGCTGTAGCACTGGGCTAGCAGGACTCCGGTGAACCGGGCTGTAGCGGGCTAACAGGACTCCGGTATTCATCGCGTGACATTTCCCCGAAGGGACAGACACAGGAACGAAGAAGGACACATGCCGGCCAGCCTAAGTGTTCCGGAGCAGTAGCAAGCTACCATGGCTCAGTGGAAACACTAGGAGACATTTCCCCGTAAGAGAGGCTACTAAAGATAAACAACTAGATGGTCAGATCCCACACATACCAAGCATTTCAATAACATACACACAATATGCTCGATATGTGCAAATGCAACATGGCATCACAACATGACTCTACGACTCAAGTAATTTATTCAATAGGCTCCGAGGAGCGAGATATTACAAACATGGGTCTCATGACCCAACAATCAGAGCATACAAATCAAAACACACGCGGAAGCTATCATGTCTGAGTACAGACATCTATAAATGAAAAAGGCTGAGAAGCCTGACTATCTATCAGATCCTGCCGAGGGCACAAGATCGTAGCTGAGGTATCAAGCTAAACGTCGAAGTCCACGCGAAACTACTAGTGAGACCGAAATCTCTCTGCAAAACATAAAATGGGAAAACGTGAGTACAAATGTACCCAGCAAGACTTACATCAGAACTAACTACATATGCATCATTATCAACAAAGGGATGGTGGGGTTTAACTGCAGCAAGCCAGCTTTGACTCGGTGGCTAACCTGAACTACGACTGCAAGTAACTCTTTTGAGGAGGCGCACACGAGTCCACATATTCACCATATCAATACACCACTATGGAACCACTCCCGTCTCCCTACGAGAATGCCATCCATAGCACTCACGCTTATCTTGCGTTTTTTTAGAGTATCCACTTTCACTTGTCTATGAACTGATATAAGCAACCCAGAAGTCCTTTACCGCGGACACGGCTATTCGAATAGATGATGTTAACCCTGCAGGGGTGTACTTCTTCATACATGTTTCCACCACTTAGCGTCTGCACACGACATGTGCTCGGCAGACTTCAAGCGAAAGCCGACGTGGGTGTAGACCACGACCTACCTAAACACTCAGGTCTCTAGTCCAGGTTTATCGCCTATTCGGGTTCCATCCATGAGGAGATCCGGCCGGAGTTTCGCTCACAGCCCCAAACGATGTGAACAGGGTTCCGTGACACCAAACGGGCGCCCGGTATACCCGGCCACGTGCCTACCGCATCACAGCCCACCCCTACGGTCAGCGCTGTCCACGGCCTCCAGCATACTACAAACACCAGAAACTACTTGCAACTCCTGGACAGAGGACGAGGGTGAATAAGAAGTCGAGCGGGGTCATATTTCAGGGCCCAATGTATGGTAGTAGCTGAATCATGGATCACAAACACAGAACTCAGTTCCTGAGGACGGCTGCAATGAGACAACCCACCATGTACTCCTACATGGCCTCTCACCGCTACCTTTACCAAATCGTGTTCACACACTTAGCTCACACACAGTAGGACATGTTCACACACCTCTGATTCATCCCCGATGAATCAGACCTGACTCAACTCTAAGTAGTAGCAGGCATGACAAACAAGCATGAATGAGTAGGCACATCAGGGCTCAAACTACTCATGCTAGTGGGTTTCATCTATTTACTGTGGCAATGACAGGTCATGCAGAGGATAAAAGGGGTTCAACTACCGCAGCATGTAACAGTTGAATCGGTGTTGTCCTAATGCAGTAAAAGAGAGCAGGAGCGAGAGAGTGGGATTGTATCGGAATGAACAAGGGGGTTTTTGCTTGCCTGGCACTTCTGAAGATAGCATTGAGTCTTCATCAGTGTCAACGATCACATCATCGGTATCACGTCTATCGAGAGGGGACAAATACCGGCAACACAGAAGGGAACACAATCAATGCAATGCACAATATGATGCATGATCATGACATGGCAAAATGAATGTGTTTTGGCTAATGCATCTAATAACAAGTTAAATGGGGTTGGTTTGAATACAAGATTCAAATTCAAACTCCATATGTGATTATTCAAATGCCATTTAAATGATTTGTGCTAAACAGCAGCTATAAGTTGTTCTAACATGCATGAAAATGGTACAGATGGATTCCTTGAATTTTTCTGATAATTTTTCATATATAAATTATTTAATTTGGAGTTACGGTTGAATTTCTATGATTTATTGAAGTTTTAGCTATTTTCTGGAATTTCCTGATTATTTTTAAATCCAGAAAATGATTTATTGCGTCAGCACTAGGTCATGCTGATGTCAGCAGGTCAACTAGGTGGGTCCAGGTCAAACCTGACCAATGGGGTCCACTGGTCAGTGACTGGGGCTGGATAGTGCCAATGACAGGTGGGGCCGGGTCAACAGACACGTCAGCACGGTCAAAGCTGACGTGTGGGCCCATGGTGGTTAGGTTAACACTTAACAGAAAATAATAAATTAACTAAGGGCGTGGGGCCCATACGTCAGTGGCTCTGGGGAGGGTTAGTTGGGTCATTAGTGGTTAACTAGACCGGGGTTAGGCCGACGGCTCGTCGCCGGCGAGGTCAGTGGCGGCGGAGCGCGTCGGGTTTCGCCCACAGGCGACCATTTGGACGGCGGATTGGTCCTACGCGTAGCTGGGGGTCGCGCGCGTCTGGTAGTGCAAGTGGGAGGAGCTGGGGTGGCCGGAGCTGCGGGCGGCGAGCTCTTTTGCGGCTGCCGGAGCTCGGGCAATCTCGGGGTGGCGTTACAGAGCACGGGAGGAGGCGTTGTGGGTGTCTACGGTTTCATGCGATCGTGCTGATCACGATGGTGGGCTCGGGAACGAGCTGCGGTGGCTGTGGCCACGGTCGCGCCATGGCCGGCGGCGAGAAGCTCTCGGCCGCGGTGGGAGATGGGGCTAGGGGGCGAGAACGGAGGGGGCGAGCACAGGAGAAGCAGCGGAGGCTCACAGCGGATCCATTCGAGGCGGGGACGAGGCCGGGGACGGTCCGGAGCCGACGAATCGGGCGACGGCGACCGGCGGGTCCGAGGAGGGGAAAAACGTCGGGGCGGCGCTTCGGGGGCTCCTGGAGGGGCGTGGCTCGGTGAAGTGGGTCGAGTATGGAGTGGCGGAGCTTGTGGGCTAGTCGGGGAAGCGAGGGAGGCCCGGTGGCCATGGTGGCAGTGGACGGCGGCGACGAGCTCCGCTCGGTGGCTGCGTGCAAGAAACAGAGGAGGGGGGGAGGAGCGAGGAGGGTGACAGAGAGGGAGCCAGGGGCTGCGTGGCGATGCTAGAAGGGCCGTGGCGTCGCGGTGGAAGCAGGAGGTGGCCGGGGAAGCAGGAGGTGGCCGAGGCAGCGTCGGCGCCCGTCGGCCACGCGCGCTGCCTACTGGCGCGGGGAAGACGACAGGGGGGAACGCGTGGTGGGCTGGGCCGCACCGGTGGGCTGCCAGCACAGGAGCTGGGCCGGTTGGCTGAGAGGTGAGCACCAGGTAAGTCCAGGTGGGCTCTCTCTCTCTCTCTTTTATATTTCTGTTTTCTATTTTTTTTTAATTTGTTTTGGCATTGTTTTGAATTTAAACAAATTCAAACAATGACAAAAACTCCTGTGAATATTTTTATTTGCTAGATGGACTTTTCCAACAGCACATAAAGCATTTCAGAGTTATTTGAAAATATATCCCATATATTATGAATATAATTCCAAATTCAAATACAATAATGATTTAAATTCAGTGCTCAAAATATTCCTCAAAATGTTCATTATTTTTGGTTTGGTGCAAAACCCTTGCCAAAATATAACCAACATTATTTAAGGCCATTTTGGAACATTGAATGCATTTTCCAGGGTTCTTTGCCCCTCTTTTATTTAAGTTTTTGAGGCTTCCAAAATTCCTCAGTTCAAGTTTCAAAAATTTAAACATGATGCAAGCAAGATGCAACACTAGACAGCACCAGAAGCTAGGGATGTGACAAAATGCATATCAAAATTAACTTAAAAAATACAAAGAGATATAATTTACATTAATTATTTGAAGTTAACATCACGAGTACAATAATACAAAGAGATTAAATTTAAACTTAATATAAGTACACATAACGAGTAGAAATATAAATAGACATAGCGAGTAGAGATATATCAACATCATGCAGTGTTGTTGGCTTGATACGAGCATTCTCTGCGTGAATGTCCAAGACACCTGCAAACGCGGCATCGCCTTGGTTCTCCCATATGGCTATGGTCCATGTCATTGCGATGATGCCTAGACTGACGTCGTCCCTTTGCGGTTCTCATCAAGTCGGCGTTCGGAACCCATTTCGGCCCATCTGGCCACAACATTTTGTAGTTCATATCAATGCCCCAAGCCCAGAACTCACGTTCCAAGTGTTGTACAGATTGTACATGTTGAAGTACGGCGATATGTATGGCTCGACACTGATATTTTAATCAGCAGCCGCCCGGAGCACATGACTGCAAGGGTAGCCCACAAGCTTGGGCTTGTTACAAGTGCACTCACAGGACGTTGGGCCAAGGGTGATAGCTTGCATTTTTGATCCTCTATGGTGACCCTTAACGTACTTGGCTCGCACATTGCCCTCCCACTTATTCCTAAGTGCGTCCACTTTCCTGCAGCCATGACTTTGGGACTTCTTTGCTTTCTCGTCTAGATGTCTTTGCATCTTCTCGGACCATGGCTTGCTCAATTCAACTTGTGCTTTGGCGACGGTGGCCCTGTCTGCAAAGTATGACAGGGTCCGGTTCCAAGTTTCTTCAATTAGGGCTGTGATAGGCAGTGCTCGCACCCCTTTAAGAACACCATTGTACACCTCTGACATGTTGCTGGTCATTATTCCATACCGAGCCCCGGTGTCGTGAGCCTGCACCCACTTGTCCACATGAGGGCAATTCTCGCGGATCCACTGGCTCAAATTTATGGGCATCCTACGACCCCTCCGGTCTTCTCTCTGCGGCAAGGCCGCGCGGTCGATCTCACCATTGATACCTACCCATATCGCATTCATTTTGGCTTCAGTTTTTTGCATGCACCACCTTCCCTCTAGATCGGGCCATCCCCACTCTTGTTCCGACGCCTTAATTATGTCAAGAGCACTTAATAATCCAGTGTTGCGATCAGAGATGATGCAAACACCTTCACGCTCTTTCACGACACCCATCTTCACGCAGCTCAGGAACCACAACCAGCTATCTTTGTTCTCGCTCTCGACAAGTGCATATGCAATAGGAAGAAGCTGATTATTTGCATCCGCTGCAATCGCCACCAATAGTGTGTCCTTGTACTTTCCAGTGAGAAAGGTACCATCAACTGATAATATCGGGCGACAGTGCCTGAAGGCTTGTATAGTCTGGGCGAATGCCCAGAATAAGCGGTCTAGGATTAGCTCACCCGGGTTCATTGGGTTTGGACATTCTCTCTGCCAAACTTGAGTCCCCCTATTAGCACTTGAAGCATTCTGGGGGCATAAGAATAGGCCTCCTCATAGGTACCATACAAGTTCTTGAATATATTTTTCCTTCGCATGCCTAGCCTTGCTATAGCTGACAGGGAAGCCAATTTGATCTTCTGCATATTTTTGCAGAGCCCTAACACTAATGTTGAGACTTCCCTGCACAATCGTTTCCATCGTCTGTGCCACATATCTTGCTGTCACATTGCAGTGATTTGAAAGAGTTCTAGTTTGCTCACAGCTATGCTCCACTATTTTTGTGATATGCCATGACTGACGTACCCCAGGCTTCAGTCTAGAAAGAACTCTTCTGCGGCAACCTTTCGCGGTGTGGGTGCATATGACCTTCAACTCTGTTTTATCAGACTGCTTCACTCTATGCTGGTGTTGGATGGCGATTGCATAGCTACTCATTGCCTGGTAAGTAGACTTCTTGTCTGGGAAAACTTGCCCAACCTCCAGGCTCCCCGCTCCTAGGCCAGAAACAGAGTGAAATTCATTGGTGATGCTCATATCCTGTAAAAACCCAGGTTGTAGTGCCGCCGCGACCACCCTCTGAGGAGGAACATCTTCTTCTTCGCTCGACTCCGAAGACACAGAAGAATGATCATCATCATCTAGCGCCTCCAGCAATCCCTCCATTGTCATTTCCCCCCCTCCATCCCTGGGCCAAACACCGCTCGAATGCACCTTCTGACTGCTGTGTAACCCATGTTGACCATGTCTCTCACTACAACTGTAGTCGACTCACACAAGGACACATCCACCCTGAAAGGACCGTCGCGTAAGACGTTCCCATAGTACACTACTAAATTTTTCATAGTACCTAACCAACATACACGTTTACATTTCAAACAATTAGTAGCTGAACATTTAGTAGTAGTACGATGAAAATATTTACATATCATACGACTAAAATAATAACCGTATTTTCGTTACAAATATTTGGTTTGTTTTTAGAATCATTTGCTTAGACTTTCCGGGGTTGTTTGGTTAACGGGTATTTAGAGATCTATTTTTTCTCAAACTTGTCTACGAGCGTCACAAACTAAAACTCTGTTTGCTTTTCTCTAACTACCCCAAAAATATCCTAAATTGGTTCTCGTAACATGCAAAAACTGAGCTTTTGGAAACACGACTATTAGTAAAAACTTATTTTCTTACAACAGGTTATGACAAAACCGATGGTAATTACTCGCTATCCAAACAACCACTAAACATAATAGTATGATAACAACATTATAATATCATATGAGTAAAACATTTAATTTCTTCCGGCTTTATATAATTTTTTCATATCATACGATAACAATCATTTATTTATAAATAATAATATTTGCAGCAGCATGCACATTATTCACAACAGTACATCAATATAAAAAATATTAACAAAATTACAACGTCATTTTATACCTTAGCTCCAATATGGATGTGCTTGCAAATGCAATTAAGCGTCAAAATAATTCGAATAAATATCCGTCACCAGTACTATATGAACGGAGTCAACCTATTATCACATGAACATCAATATTACACACAGATTTTTCTTTCTGCTATCAAAAGTATGAAAATAGCACATGCATGTATGTGGTCATCACCTCAAAAGGGACAACGAAGATGGATACACAATTTCTTCAATCACGTCATCTCCTCCTTGTTTGTTACTAAGATGAATTGTTTTACCTAATTACATACATCATCAAGTACATTAGCACCTAATATTAACATATAAAATTTAGATTATTGCGACATAACAAAGTAGTCCTACGGTTTCCTAACTATAGACTTATTAATAAACATACCACATGCAATGAACAATTACAGTACAAGTTTTTCTTAATTACCGTATTAAGACTTCCCGCATGTCAATACTAATGGACGCACCTAACATTGATACAACATCTTCAACCTACTCTTCTAAAAAATGGTATATATGCTACATCTGTCGTCTGAAATTATTTCTAACCTCTAAGCACTAACATTGCATAGCTAATGACGAGCTAAAAGACTAACTAATTACCACCCTGCATGCACAAAAAAATCAATGTATTGCAAAGCTCATACCTTGCTCTTCAACTTCGTAGTTCACTTCGCTAGGCAAATCGTACTTCTGAAGCTCTAAATGACTCCAAAAAGTGATGAAATAATGCCTAACAAAACAGATAACACATAGTTATGAACTAAACAAAAAGAGTAAAAACATCATGCATGCAAACGAAACAAAAAAAATGGATAGATCTTACCTTTGTCTATCTTTTCTTCAACTTCAACATATTCAAAATCCTACTCTAAATCGCCCTAAATCACGAGTGAAAGTGCCTAGTGAGTTTTTTTTCTCTCTGTTCTTACACACTCAGAGGGTAGAAGAGGAGGCCAGTGTGCTTGCGCACGGAGCAGAAGCATACTATATAAAAGGAAGAGGATCCCTGTAGTGTCGGCACAACAGGTTCCCGCAGCCCCGGATTCCCGCAGCGAGTGAGTCATTCCCGCAGTGCCATCGCATCCGCTGAAGCAATAGCCAGAGCAATTCCCGCAGTGCCGTCGCATCCGCTGAGGCAAAAGAAGCAAAAGCCGGAGTGATTCCCGGGCAGCAGCAGGACATCAATGTTTCCACTCATTGTATTCCCGCCCGTGAAATTCGTCGTCCTCCGCGCGTGGGAATCAGCCTAGTCTGCAATAGCCGGCCCGTGAAATTCATCGTCGTCGCGTGCACGGGAATCATCCACAGGCTGTCGGGCCGCATGCAGCACAAACAGTGCGGCCGCCTGCTGCGGTGGCGGCATGGCCCGCAGTCTCGTCGCCCGTGCAGCTGTACCTGTCGGCCTAGGCGCGGCATGGGCAGTTAAGGCCGCCTCACCCGGTGGCGGCAGGGCCCACCTGGCCTCGCCCGTTCCGTCCTGGCTCGGGGCACTGTACGAGAAACGTTTTACCCGGGCGGCCTCCTCCTAGCGTGGCGACAGGTCTGGCCGCCTCCAGGCGTGGCGGCAGGTGCCACGTGTCGCCTGCCGCGCCTGCCGCCACTAGTTAGGGGGTCCTTTTTGTTAATGTTTTCGACAAGTGGTCCTTTTTGGCAATTCTGTTGGCTAGGGGTCCTTTTGGACAAAAAATCGTATTAGGGCCACTCTAACGAATTTCGTCTATTCATGGCAGAAAAAGGACACATCCATTAGCTTGCGGTCGTGCGGCTGTCGCTGCGTCCAACCGGCCCGCCGCATCCCAAACAATCCATTTTTGGACTTGAAATTTTATCCAAAATGAACCCAAATAAACATTGCAAGTTATATAAAAACATTAATATAAACATTAACACAACATTAATATAAACGTAAACTTAAAAAACATTGAAATAAAACTAGATAAAGGCCCGTAATTTCACCGTAAGAAGGGTGAAATTGTACCAGATTTAATTTTCACTTTAAGAGCATAATTTCACCATAATTTAATTGCTGCTATTTTAAATTGTACCGGATTTGAATTTGAATGTATGCTATAGCTTTATTCATATCCATCAGGTTCAAACAACCAATGCATTATTTGATTCATAGGTACATATGTTCAAGAATTACATAAGAACCAAATAAAGAATGATGAACCACCGTTGTATACTTGTACTATTAAAGACGGTAAAGAAAGAGGCGAAATACATTCTAGTTGCTGAACAAGGTGAAGCGGAATGCCCATATTGTGCCCTCCTCCATGCAGATGGCACACATGACGCTATGAAAGTGCAACTAATCCCCGGGTGGTTTTGGTAATTCATAACAACATATAGCTCATTGAACTAATATCCATTCAAGTTAAATATTTCATAAAGTTCAATAATTGACATATCATGGACTAGAGATGTGGACCCCTCAAAATGTGTCGTGGTGGGCGCACGACAGATGCCAAGGGATGGCTAAAGAGAGGAGGAGACTCGAGGGCACTGGTGGGCTCCAGAGGCGAGGTTGCATGAGTGAGCGCGGGACGCCAGACATACCCAGGTTCGGGGCTCTCCGGAGAGATAATACCCTAGTCCTGCCGAGTGTGGTTTATGTGTGATAGTGCAGAGTTGCTCCTTGAGCTGTATCGGGGAGGAAGGAAGGCAGGCCAAGGCTTAGGCTGCTCCCTCTCCGTGTGTGTGTGTTCTACTGATCGGATCTCTTCACCCCCGTGCATGGAGGCCTCCTAGGGGGTTTTATAGGTCAACCCCCAGGGGTACAATGGTAATGTTACAAGTCCATGGGGCTGGGTTGTCATCACCCGGGAAGCCGGTGCTGGGACCCGCAAGGTGACAGGGCTCACCGGGTTCTCCAGGCATGGGACCCGCCGGGTGTAGGGGCACTGTTTGCCGTCTTGTCGATCGTCAGGGAGTGGCCGGGTTGAGTCCGCTGCAATGGCGCTCCGTCAGGTCGCCGCTTGCTGGCGTCAGCAGTGAAGACGGGCGCACTGTAGCCACGCTAGCCCTCATCAGCGGGTAGGTGAGCCACTGTTGCCACTACCCGGCCGACCAGAGGCATGGGAGGGGCACTGTTGCCTTGCTCATCTCTTGATTGAGGACTCGTCCCATCTACGGCCTGGATGGGATGGGAGCTGACCCATGGCCGGGTTGGGGAGCACGCCAAGGGGAAGCTGGCTTGTTGGGAAGTCTTGGTGCACCGGGTTCGGCTGCCTTGCGCCGGCCGTCGGGGCCGGGTCGAGCGACCCGGACAAGCGTGAGCCGACTTGAGGGGCATTGCTAGCTTCGTTGTTTTTGAAAAGGATCCGGGTTCCGTTGCCTGCCTGCGGTTCATCCCCCCGACAGTAGTCCCTGAAGCTGTGAAGGTCTGACCTCTTCGAGCGGGAGGGCCTTCGCAGTTTCCCCCCTGAGGAGGAGAATTTTGTGACCGCTGGGTTTGGCAACACCCACTGTGTGCGGGCTTCCGAAAGCCGGATCATGGCACCCCGGTAGGGGCGGGAAACCGAAGAGTCCGTTGAATCTTGGGGCAATCTTTGGGCTTCGCGCGGTCGCCACGTGGCGCCCGAGAGCCGGAGGGGCCTGACAGGCCACGCGCGCGATAGGATGGGGCGGCACGCTAGGGCCTGCCACTGCGCACCCTCGGCCCACGTGCGCGGATTTATTGCGGCATCCACGGGCCGGTTGCCATTCTCGATGCAGTTACTGCACGCGTACGTGCGCAATTATTGCGGGGAAGTGGGAGGGGCGAGCGCAAACGATCCCACTTCCCCATGTTTCGAATCATGGGTTATAAATTGGGGGAGACTAGCAGCGGAAATCATTCTCGCCCGCACTCCCCTGCCTCCTCATCCTTCCTCTGCCCTTAGCGTCCACCGCGTGCTGCGACGCCCGCCGCTTCGAGCAGAGCTTCACCGCCGTTCTTCCTTCTTTCCTTTCTTCGTCTTCGTCGATGGCTCTTCCGTCGGGCTCGTAGATGGGCTCGACTGTCACCTTAGACGACATTGCCTACCTCCGCACCACCAGGCGCTTGCCAGGGGATACGGTGGTCACCATGCGCCTGCCGCAGGGGGGGCGGGAGCCGCGGCTCGAGGGCACGGAATGTGTGGTCTTATTTTCACACTTCAAGCGCGGGTTCGGTCTTCTAGTGAGCGCTTTCTTCCGTGGCTTCCTGGAGTTCTTCGGGCTCCAGCCGCATCACCTTGGCACGGGTGCTATCATGCAGCTTTCGGGCTTCGTCACCCTTTGTGAGGGGTACCTGGGGGTCGAGCCCTCCATCGATCTCTGGGTGCACTTCTTCTCCTTGAAGCAGTAGGGGCCGAGGGCCGGGGAGATGTCCGACCGCGGGCCGGCGTCATCTCCAAGCGGTCGGGCGCAGACTGCCCCAAGATGCCGCTGGAGGATTCTGCCAAGAAGTGGTAGAATTCTTTCTTCTACGTCTGCAACCTCGGCGCGGACCGCATCAATCTGCCGCCCTTCACCGACGCGCCGCCGTGGGCGAAGTAGAACTGGGGTTACTACCCCAAGCACCCGTCGCAGGAGGTGCTGAACCTGTGCGCGCGAGTGTCGCAGATGAGGGAGCAGGAGGGGCTCACTGGCACCAACATCATCACCGCCTTCATCAGGCTCCGCGTGCTGCCGCTGCATGATAACCCACAAGTATAGGGGATCGCAACAGTTTTCGAGGTTAGAGTATTCAACCCAAATTTATTGATTCGACACAAGGGGAGCCAAAGAATATTCTCAAGTATTAGCTGCTGAGTTGTCAATGGGACCACACCTGGAAAACTTAATATCTGCAGCAAAGTATTTAGTAGCAAAGTAATATGATAGTAGAGGCAACGGTAGCAAAAGTAACAGTAGCAGTTTTATAGTGATTGTAATAGTGGCAACGGAAAAGTAACTAAGCAAAGATCAATATGTGAAAAGCTCGTAGGCAGTGGACCAGTGATGGATAATTATGTCGGATGCGATTCCTCATGCAACAGTTATAACATAGGGTGACACAGAACTAGCTCCAGTTCATCAATGTAATGTAGGCATGTATTCCGAATATAGTCATACGTGCTTATGGAAAAGAACTTGCATGACATCTTTTGTCCTACCCTCCCGTGGCAGTGGGGTCCTATTGGAAACTAAGGGATATTAAGGCCTCCTTTTAATAGAGTACCGGACCAAAGCATTAACAGTTAGTGAATACATGAACTCCTCAAACTACGGTCATCACCGGTAAGTATCCCGATTATTGTCACTTCGGGGTTATCGGATCATAACACATAATAAGGTGACTATAGACTTGCAAGATAGGATCAAGAACTCACATATATTCATGAAAACATAATAGGTTCAGATCTGAAATCATGGCACTCAGGCCCTAGTGACAAGCATTAAGCATAGCAAAGTCATAGCAACATCAATCTCAGAACATAATGAATACTGGGGATCAAACCCTAACAAAGCTAACTCGATTACATGATAAATCTCATCCAACCCATCACCGTCCAGCAAGCCTACGATGGAATTACTCACGCACGGCGGTGAGCATCATGAAATTGGTGATGGAGGAAGGTTGATGATGACGATGGTGACAGATTCCCCTCTCCGGAGCCCCGAGGGGACTCCAGATCAACCCTCCCGAGAGAGATTAGGGCTTGGCGGCGGCTCTGTATCGTAAAACGCGATGAATCCTTCTCTTTGATTTTTTCTCCCCGAACGTGAATATATAGAGTTAGAGTTGAGGTCGGTGGAGCACCAGGGGGGCCCACGAGGTAGGGGGGCGCCCCCACCCTCGTGGACAGGGTGTGCCCCCTGGCATTGCTTCTTTCTCCAGTATTTTTATATATTCCAAAAATAGTCTTCGTTGATTTTCAGGTCATTCCGAGAACTTTTATTTCTGCACAAAAATAACACCATGGCAATTCTGCTGAAAACAGCGTCAGTTCGGGTTAGTTCCATTCAAATCATGCAAGTTAGAATCCAAAACAAGGGCAAAAGTGTTTAGAAAAGTAGATACGTTGGAGACGTATCACTGTAGCAGCGCAGCTACCTCATCGGTCAGATGACCAGGCTTCATGACCCCGACCACATGTCGAACTTGCGGTTGGCGGCGGACCAGGTCGCGCGCCGGGTCAATGACATCTCCAAGGCTGGGCTGCAGGACGACTGGGAGTTTGGCAAGCCTCCGTATAGCCAGGCGAACCCGGCACCCGTGGTGAGTCCTCGGTCTTCATACTTTGTCGTTGCTCATCTTCTTGTTCGCCCCGACGCGACGCGGGAAGTGCTTCTAAAGGCCATCCGGCATCCTTACAACCGGGCGCCGATGCAGGTGGTGCGGGCCGTATCAGAAGAACCCGCGGCCCACGGCAGAGGGGTGGAGGCGGCCGACGACGTCGGTGCCGGACGCCGTGCGGGTAAGTTTTGTCTTGTTTCTTGAGCCGCCGTTTGCGAGGCGGCACTAGGCGTGCTGACGTGAATCGTTGATGTAGCAGCGCCAGGCGGAGGAGGCGGCACGGCAGGAGCCAGGTCGTCTCGGGGAGTGCCGGTAGCCAGTCGGCCGCACGAGAAGGACAACGTCGCGCCACGGGCTCCGACCGTGAAGCGCGCGGCGAACCCGATCGGGGGCGCGAAACCTCCAGCCAAGAGGAGGCGAGGCGCTCCGCAGGAGAGCCTGTCGAGGCCCGTCATGCCGGTGGTACCTGGGTAAGTTCCTCCCTTTTATTTTGTTGACTTTGATCGATCGAGCGGCTTCTGCTCGGTTCTTGTATGTTTACTTTTCTATGCCTTAGGTCACCGATTTCGCTGGCGCTGGCGGCGGCGGACACCGCGTCCTCTGAGGGCACCACGTTCCGGAGGACCCGGACTAGCGCCGACGAGGAAGAGGAGGCGGAGGCGGTGGATCCGGACCTTGGCCCAGACCCGACCGACACCGAAGGCTAGGCCTGGCGGGACCGAAACAGGGCCATGGCAGAGCTGGAGGCGGCATCGACCCAGGCCTGGGTCAACGCCGTGACGACGTGGGCGCAAGCCGGCGAGGAGCCGGCGTGGCCGGAGATGCCGGCAGGGACGGTGGCGACAGCGAAGGTCTTTGTGCCGGCGTCGGGGGGAGAGCACGACTGAGGCGGCCGCGTGGACATGATGGACCTCGATTAGGAGGTCGTGGTAGTTGAGGACAGCACCCCGCCGCGGACCGACGTGGTTGAGCGGGCGAGGGCCGACGGACGTGGCGGTGATGCCGTCTTGGAGGATGCACCATGGACGGCGCCGGAGGGGGCGCCTCAGGTGCCGATGAGCGAGGCACCGCTGGTGGTTGAGCCGCAGGCCACCCCGGCTACCGAACCGGCGACGGTGCCGGAGAAGGCGCTGGCCGCCGGGGAGGTGTCCAGCGGAGAGCACGCCCTGGTGCTCAGGCCAGGGGGTCACCGGGCCGTCGGGTCGCATCCGGCGCGGAGCGGGACCAGTGAAGTCTTCTTCAGGCCTCTGACCCAGGAGGAGGCAGCGATTGCCGCGGTGACCCGGCGTCTGTGAGGGCGGACGGACCGGATCCAGGCCTTCGCCCAGGCCGAGGTGGAGCAGACATGGGAGCTGGAGCGCGTCGTGTTCGTAAGTTTTTTCCTTGCCTTCTATTTTTCTCTTTCATTGCTTCTTTCGTGTGGGGGAGCGCCAGCGCACCCACTGGGTGTAGCCCCTGAGATTCGGGCCAACTGCATAGCAGTTGGGTCAAATCTTAAACTATTGCCTTTGTGTTGATCGTTACTTCCTGCAGCAACTGGACTCCTACCAGGTCGACGTCTTCAACCGGCTTCTGGAGAAGCACCGGCGGCTCAAGGAGCAGCTCGTGCCAAGGAGGAGGAGCTCCGTGCTGCCACAGGTATTTTTCTTGCATGCTCTTTTTAGTGGGGGCGTGCTAGCGCACCCACTGGGTGTAGCCCATAAGATTCGGGCCAACTGCGTAGCAGTTGGGTCAAATCTTAAAATGGTACTTTGTTTCTAATTCTTTCTTCTGCAGCCGAGGTGCTGTCTTGGAGGACCCGACTGATCCGAGCCGGCTTCCATTATGACCGGCTCGTTGCTGACATCGGTCGGCTCGGGGCCGAGGTGGCGGAGGTGAGGGCAGAGGCGACTGGAGCCCTGCAGGCGCTCGATGAAGCTGGCAGGCTGCAGGAGCGGCTGGTGGGCGACAAGACCCGCCCGGAGGCCGAGGTGGAGTGCCTCAAGGAGGAGACCGCCAAGGTCGTGGATGCGCAGCGGGCACTTGCCCAGGCCAACCAGCAATGTGACAAGCTGGCTGACGACAAGGGCCAGCTCCAGGCCGAGGTGGAGCGCCTGAAGACGCTGGTGGCCGTGGCGGAGGAGACCCGTCAGGGGGAAACCCGCCACCGTGAGGAGGCCGAGAAGGCAGCCGAGGCCAAGGACACCGAGCTGAAGGCGGCCCTTACCAAGGTCGCTGACCTGGAAAAGGCACTCTAGGAGCGCGACCGCACCATCGCCCGGGAGCGGCGTGGTACGTTGCTCGAAGCACAGCACCTGGAAGAGTCCTTCTCCAGTAAGTGCTTTTCTTGGATTTTGCCGGGCTAGGATCCCGGCTTCTTGCCCTTGGTGATTTTTTTTGACTTGCTCTACTTCTTGACAGGGGGACTTCTCGGAGATGCGCTAGCTGGCGGAGGAGGCCGTTCGCTTTCTGCGAGACCCGCAAGGAGTCGTCGACTCCAGGACTGACCCGTAGGGGTGGGCATAAAAATCGAGGAACCGAAGACTGAACCGAAGCCAAAACTGAAAAAACCAAATTTTTAGTTTTTAATACTGGTAATGAAAAATTCATTTTTTACTTTTGTTAACCGAACTCACTTTGATCGGTTCGGTATATGATTGGTAACCGAACAGAGAAACCAAACATGCGAGCACTACAACGCTAAGAAAGTCTCTCCCGTGCGCACATCACTAAAAGGATGCGCCAGGTTTTTTTTTGAGACAAAGGACGCGCCAGGTAACGACCACCACTGCGCTTGCGACAGGGATATTACTCCCATGGACCTAGCCTGTTTCTGTATGCACACACCTCTTCTTGGGCTTTTTGTGTAGTACTACGCGGCCCATGTAGTCTTCATGCACGCATGCAAACCAGCAGGATGCGGTGCCGCCATGAGTTTAGTCCCACCTCGACTGGCTACGTGAAGGGGCACAACAGCTAGTCTATTTAACAGGGTAAGTTGCAAGGGGTAGCTCATGTGCACGACACTGAACTAATTTCTTGGCATATACGGGCCCGAATACTGAACCAAATTATCAGTTAACCGAATTTTCAGTTTCCTAATTTTTCGAACCAATTAGCATTCTCAAAAACTGAATTTTAAAAAATACCGAAATGTGTTAACTGAAATTTCGGTTTATACCGAATGCCCAGGCCTACTGACCCGCAGGTAGCCTGGACCTTCTCGGAGATCGTGACTGCCGCCGAGGCTCGCCTGCGAGTCTTGGGCGAGCGGATGGGGTGGCTCTCTGAGGCCGGCGCGGCGATGACGGCGGCCCTTTGGCCGAGCTCCGTTGCGCCGAACAGCTTCTCGCGCTTGGCGCGATGGATTTTGTCGGGGCCGAATCGGCTCCACGAGTGGCGCGTTTCCGCCGCTCATGCCGGTGCTGAGATGGCGCTCAGGTTTGCGATGTCTTGGCATCCAGATCTGTCGCTTGACGCGCTGATGGGCCAGCGAGCCAGCGCGGAGAACCAGCTACGGGCGGAGGCCGGACGGATCACAGCCCGGCGCAGCTATATTGCCGAGTTCGCTATCCACGATGAGTTCTAGCTGGAGCGGACAGAAGACGGCGGAGCCATGCCTGCTGACGACTACGGCCTGCTTCTGAAGGACCCAGAGGGCAGCTCCAAGGAGACGAGCGCCTATGGTGACGACGATGCCGGAGAGGAGGACATCGGCACCTTGGCGAACCCGGAGGCCACCGAGGAGGAGCCGGCAGCTGCGCGACCCGGTGCTAGGGATGCCTGAGGCTATCGTGTTTTTAACTTGTAAACATTTCGGTTAGGTAGCAGGTCCACCCACCCACCGAGGGTACTTGGTTGTAATGAATTCTGGCCTTGGGCCTATTTAAATTTGAACTTGTGATGTATATATTTCCTGGGTGTTCGCGCTCTTGCCTTTTGTCTTTTGAGCCGTTTTCTTGCGATTTTCCCCTCTCGGGCCTCCCCCCGCGAGTCTGACGGCCGAGGCTCTGGTCCGTGACAAGGAGTTCGGCCTTTGAGAGAAGTGCGGGATACTTAGGCCTTCAAACGTTGAGCGCGAGCGAAACACCCACTGGGTCGGCTGGCGGCAATCCGGCGAAGCCGGTTGGCGAGCAACCGGTCATGCGGCATGTTATGGGTGGAGGGACTGGGTTGGGTAACCCGGCGGTCCTTAACTTAGTATTTGCAGCGTGTTGGTGCTTTGGTACATTGTGCTTGCTAGCCGACAACCAAAGCCGGTTCTGTGGCCTAGGGCGAAGTGGGGGACCGTGAAGACTGTCGGATTTCGGGTTCCGGCAAAACCCTTGAGGTTCGAACACTGGGGTGCGCACAAAGATCTCTCCCCCTCTCTAGCTCGCACTCAACACGATCTCACGGCCTAGCTCCATGAACCCAAAGAACAAGAGACACAAGATTTATACTGGTTCGGGCCACCGTTGTGGTGTAATACGCTACTCCAGTGTGGTGTGTTGGATTGCCTTTTGGGCTGAGGATGGACAGTTACAAGGGAAGAACAACCTCCTAAGGAGAGGTATTCTTGTGTTTGGCAAACTTGTGTGGTTCGGGATGATCTGGATGAGCTGATCCCCTCTCTATGGTGGTGGCTAGTCCTATATATAGAGGCCCTGGTCCTCTTCCCAAATACTGAGTGGGAAGGGATCCCACAACAGCCAAATTCGAAGGTAGACAACTAGTAAAAGTTATCCTGACAAAAGTAGTCTTCGACTGGCAAAGGCTCTAGTCGTGACGCCGTCTTGGGCTCCACGGTGACCTCCGCCCCGCTGTCCTACTAGTCTTGGTCTTGTTGCACCGATGTGGAAACCTTTGCCTGATGCCTCAGAACTCCTCGCCTGCGCTTGCCTCTTTAGCACCAAAGAGGAAACGATGACATTTCGCGTGCTGGCGCCCGCCTGGCTCTGGTCATCATGGCTTGCATCACACAAACCTTGCGAGGTGTCGCTTGCCTTGATATCTTCGCCCCTCGCGAGCCAGCCTGGTGGGGCCGCCCCTGAGGAGGTCTTGCGTCGTCCGCATCATGAGGCTTGGCCCCTTGCGAGGGTCTTGAGTGTTTGCTGGTGAAGATGGGCCGTACAGGGCCGCTAGTGGAGTCACGTTGTGGGCCACAGGTAGGCAAGTCTGGGGACCCCCGTTCCCAGAACGCCGACAGTAGCCCCCGGGCCCAAGGCGCGCTTGGGCTTGGCTTCAAGGCGAAGCCAAAGGGCAATTGCGGAGCGTCGCGGGCCCCAACAGCCGCGGCCCCGCTTGACACGTGGCGATTGATTGGACGTGGGCAGCCCTACTTCCCCACGCAGCCTTGGTATCCGCCTGGCTAGGCGGCCACGGCGTCCTACACAGTAATTTGCCCCTTGCTGGCAACACACTCCCCGACTCCTCCTCTTCTTACCTCAGCCTCCTCTCCATTCGATCTGAGCTCAATTCTCTCCATCGCCAAGGCGCCGAACCGGACGGAGAAAGGGAAGAAGCCCTTGTCCTCAACCAGCCCGCCTTTGGTCGTCGAGCCCGCTGTCGGCCGATCGCGGGTGCTCAATGAGGAAGCCATGGACAAGGTCCGCCTTGCGCTCGCCACCAGCTTCAACGAATGGGGACGGACGGCGGCCTGGCCTGCATCCCGAGCTTCTGTCGATAGGGCAGCCACCGAGGTCCAATTATTCATCGACGCCCTGTGGGCCGGTCTGGTCCCCCTTCTCTGCCTTCTTCAACGCCGTTCTCTCCCATTACCAGATTCATCTGCTGCACCCATATCCCCAATCTGTCGCTCTTCTTGTCGTCTTTGCCTTTGTCTATGAGGCCATGTGGGTGAGGGAGTCCTGGATTAGGGGGTATTCGGGTAGCCGAACTATACCTTCAGCCGGACTCCTAGACTATGAAGATACAAGATTGAAGACTTCGTCCCGTGTCCGGATGGGACTTTCCTTGGCGTGGAAGGCAAGCTTGGCGATGCGGATATTCAAGATCTCCTACCATTGTAACCGACTCTATGTAACCCTAACCCTATCCGATGTGTATATAAACCGGAGGGTTGTAGTCCGTAGGCAATCAACTCCATACACAACAATCATACCATAGGCTAGCTTCTAGGGTTTAGCCTCCTTGATCTCGTGGTAGATCTACTCTTGTACTACCCATATCATCAATATTAATCAAGCAGGACGTAGGGTTTTACCTCCATCAAGAGGGCCTGAACCTGGGTAAAACATCGTGTTCCCTGCCTCCTATTACCATCCGGCCTAGACGCACAGTTCGGGACCCACTACCCGAGATCCACCGGTTTTGACACTGACATTGGTGCTTTCATTGAGAGTTCCTCTGTGTCGTCGCCTTTAGGCCCGATGGCTCCTTTGATCATCAACAATGATGCGGTCCAGGGTGAGACTTTTCTCCCCGGACAGATCTTCGTCTTCGGCGGCTTCGCTCTGCGTGCCAATTCGCTCGGCCACCTGGAGCAGATCGAAAGCTACGCCCCTGGCCATCAAGTCGGGTTTGGAAGCTTAAACTACACGGCTGACATCCGCGGAGACTTGATCTTCGACGGGTTCGAGCCACGGCCAAGCGCGCCGCACTACCTTGAGGGGCATGATCTAGCTCTGCCCCCGGACAGTGTCCTGGAGGCCGCACACGCATCGGTTCCGACCCCTAACTCAGAGCCTATTGCGCCAATCGAGGATGAGCGGTTGGACGTCACCTCGGGGGCTGCGATCCCAAAAGCGATCGAGCCGAACGCTAGCCCCGCACTCTGCACGACCCGTCACTCCGAGGATCCGGACTCCTTCCCGGACTCCGAACCCCCCGCGCCCCTGCCAATCGAATCTGATTGGGCGCCGATAATGGAGTTCACCGTCGCAGACATCTTTCAGCATTCGCCTTTTGGCGACATCCTGAATTCTCTTAAGTATCTTTCTTCATCAGGAGAGCCCTTGCCGGACTACGGTCAGCGAGGGTGGGATATGGACGATGAGGAAATTCAAAGCCCACCCACCACCCACTTTGTAGCCACTGTCGACGATCTAACCGACATGCTTGACTTCGGCTCCGAAGACATCGACGGCATGGACGACGATGTAGGAGACGAACAGGAACCAGCACCTGTAGGGCGCTGGAAGGCCACCTCATCATATGACATATATATGGTGGATACTCCAAAAGATGGAGATGGCGATGGAACAGTGGGGGATGACGCCCCCAAGAAACAGCCAAAGCGCCGGCGTCAGCGGCGCCGCTCTAAATCCCGCCAAAGCAAAAACGGTGATTCCGGCACGGGAGATAATACTACCCTGGATAGCGCCGAAGAACACCCGCCTCAACAAGATTCGGCACAGGAAGATGGAGAAGCCAGCCCTCATGAGAGAACGGAAGACCGAGAGGTCGAGGATGATAACTATACGCCTCCCTCCGAAGATGAGCCAAGCCTCGATGACGACGAATTCGTCATACCATCAGACCCCGCCGAACAAGAGCGTTTTAAACGCAGGCTTTTAGCCACGACAAGCAGCCTCAAGAAAAAGCAGCAATAGCTTAGAGCTACCCAAGATTTGCTAGCTGACAGATGGACTGAAGTCCTTGCGGCCGAAGAGTATGAACTCGAACGCCCCTCCAAGAGTTACCCGAAGCGCAGGCCGCTACCCCGATCAGAGGAGGAAGCACCTACATCACCAACGCATGACATGGCAGACCGGACACCTCGCGGCCGCGACAGAGAGGCCTCTTCGCCCTCCACCCAAGCCATACCCCGACGCCGCTCAACTAAGGCACGAGAAAATGCGCCCGACCCGCGAGACATACTGGAGGATAAGGCAAGACAAACAAGATCGATCTACGGATCACGCAGGCGCCCTACGGCATGTGACAATGATCTTCACTCCGGATACAACAAATCCGGCCGGGCCGAACACAACAGACATAGCTCTTCCGAGCTGCGTCGTGATATAGCCCAGTACAGAGGCGCCGCACACCTGCTATGCTTCACGAATGAAGTAATGGATCATAAAACCCCAGAGGGTTTCAAACCCGTAAACATCGAATCATACGATGGCACAACAGATCCGGCGGTATGGATCGAGGATTGTCTCCTTCACATCCACATGGCACGCGGCGATGATCTACACGCCATCAAATACCTCCCGCTCAAACTTAAAGGACCGGCCCGACATTGGCTTAACAGCTTGCCAGCAGACTCAATCGGTTCTTGGGAGGACCTGGAAGCCGCATTCCTCGACAACTTCCAGGGCACTTACGTGCGACCACCAGATGCCGACGACTTAAGCCACATAATTCAGCAGCCAGAGGAATCGGCCAGACAATTCTGGACACGGTTCCTAACAAAGAAAAACCAGATAGTCGACTGTCCGGACACAGAGGCCCTAGCAACCTTCAAGCATAACATCCGCGACGAGTGGCTTGCCCGGCACCTGTGACAGGAAAAGCCGAAATCTATGGCAGCCCTCACGACACTCATGACCCGCTTTTGTGCGGGAGAAGACAGCTGGCTAGCTCACAGTAACAACTTATCAAAGAACCCTGGTAATTCGGATACCAAGGACAAAAGTGGCAGGACACGTTGGAATAAGCAAAAACGCCGCGTTAGCAGCGACAACAATGAAGACATGACAGTCAATGCCGGATTCAAAGGCTATAAATCCGGTCAGCGGAAAAAGCCATTCAAAAAGAATACTCAGGGCCCGTCCAGTTTGGACCAAATACTCGATCGCTTGTGCCAGATACATGGCACCCCCGAAAGGCCAGCCAATCACACTAACAAGGATTGTTGGGTGTTCAAGCAGGCAGGCAAGTTAAGGGCCGAAAACAGAGACAAGGGGCTGCACAGCAACGACGAGGAGCCCAAGCCGCCGAACAACAATGGACAGAAGGGCTTTCCCCCACAAGTGCGGACGGTGAACATGATATACGCAACCCACATTCCCAAGCGGGAGCGGAAGCATGCGCTACGGGACGTATACGCGATGGAGCCAGTCGCCCCAAAGTTCAACCCATGGTCCTCCTGCCCGATCACTTTTGATCGAAGGGACCATCCCACTAGCATCCGTCATGGCGGCTTCGCCGCATTGGTTCTCGACCCAATCATCGACAGATTTCATCTCACAAGAGTCCTCATGGACGGCGGCAGTAGCCTGAACCTGCTTTATCAGGATACAGTGCGGAAAATGGGCATAGATCCCTCAAGGATTAAGCCCACAAGAACGACCTTTAAAGGCGTTATACCAGGTGTAGAAGCCAACTGTACAGGCTCAGTAACACTTGACGTGGTCTTCGGATCCCCGGACAATTTTCAAAGCGAAGAGTTAATCTTCGATATAGTCCCGTTTCGCAGTGGCTATCACGCCCTGCTCGGACGAACCGCATTTGCAAAGTTTAATGCGGTGCCGCACTACGCATATCTCAAGCTCAAAATGCCAGGCCCTCGAGGAGTAATTACGGTCAACGGAAACACCAAACGCTCCCTCCGTACGGAGGAGCATACGGCGGCTCTCGCAGCGGAGGTACAAAGTAGCCTTCTCAGGCAATTCTCCAGTCCGGCCATTAAAAAGCCAGACACTGCCAAGCGCACCCGGAGTAACCCAGAGCAGGACCGCCTGGCACACTCTGAGCAAGCATAGCAATGCGGCCCCAACCCCAGCTTTCGCGACATAGCGAAACCAGTACCTCGCGTACATAACTACGCCCTTGAAATACCATGGGCACAGGGGAAGGGGCACAATATCGGCACGCCCAAAATACGGCTTAAAACGTTCTAGGGGCTGCCGGATTCTTTTTTTAATTTTTTCTTACTTTCAGGACTCCATACTTCGGACGACCTATTCGGCAATTCGACTGCCGCACAAACGATGCAAGATCCAGGGAGGCAGACAAGCCATGCCGCATTATGGAACTCCCAGGTGGTCTCTGTTACGAGCGGTATACCTGTTTTAAATACAATTCCGCGGCCTGCCCCTGGTCAGGACATACTGAATAGTCCAATATCTTTTGCTTACCGCACTATTTGTATTGTTCGGCTTTGATAAATAGCCTCTCTATAAACAATGCTTAGCTTCTTGTCTATTTTTTGCATTATCTTCTTTTCACATTTATGTTTATTAAATGACATGATTGCACCCATACACCATGGTACGGCAAACACGCCAGGGGTTTCAGTACCCCTCATAATGGTGTGAGAAGTCCGTACACTTTCACAAGTGCGGCACCCCGAACTTATAGCACTATATGCATCGGCTCCGAATCATGATTTGGGTCAATAGTTGGGTTTGCCCGGCTCCTATGTTTTGGTGCCTTACATTCTGCTCTATCGGCTAAGGTAGCACTAGGAGAACCACTGCGATTGTGCCCCGGTTCAGCAGGGTTAAGCACCTCAGTGGAGAAAGCTAAAACTGACTGTCATGATGTGGCGAGAGACCGGTCGCTGTTCGAGAGGTTTTTTGAGTCCCTAAAGGCTTATGCCGCTTCGAGCGAGGAGCTGGCTTTGTCCGGCCAAGGCGTGGATAGCGCCCCGAACTCGGTCTTCCGAAGTAGGGGCTTCGCCGAAATTTAAAATTATAGAGTTCTATGGCTAAGTGAGAGTGTTCAAGCATTATAGTCCGATTGCCTGGTTTGTTGTGCTGAGCGCCTCCCTCGAAGGACCCAACTATGGGAAAAAGAGCACTCAAGTTTATCCCGAACACCCCAGCACTAGTGGCACGGGGGCAGAAGCCGACGACTGGCCATCTCTCAATTTTTGATAAAAGGCCGCACAGAAAGTAATATTTTAAATTTAATAAGCATTGCTTAGTGCATATGAAAAAGTTTTCAGCGCACAGGATAAACACGAGCGAGTTCATTCAAATATCACATCCTTGGTACATTCATCCGCCAAAAGGCGGGCACCTGCAAGAACATCCTTGTAGTAGTTCTCGGGCTTGCGATGCTCCTTCCCCGGCGGCGGCCCGTCCTTCACAAGCTTCTCACCGTCCAGCTTACCCCAGTGCACCTTTGCACGGGAAAGGGCCCGACGGGCACCTTCGATGCAGACGGAGCGCTTGATGACCTCAAGCCTCGGACAGGCCTCCACCAGCCGCCGCACCACCGAAATAGCTCCCAGGCAGGGCCTCTCTGGGCCACAGCCGAACTATGAAGCCCTTCATGGCCTGCTCGGCCGCCTTGTGGAGCTCGACCAGCTGTTTCAGCTAGTCGCTCAAGGGCACAGGGTGTCCGGCCTCAGAATACTGAGACCAGAACACCTTCTCCGTCGAGCTACCCTCTTCAGCTCGGTAGAATGCGGCGGCGTCGGATACGCTGCGGGGAAGATCTGCGAATGCCCCTGGAGAGCTCCGGATTCGGGTAAGTAACAGGTAGTTCACTTTTATATTTCTGCTTTGCATAAAGAATGCCTTACCCGCTGCTATCTTCCTCATCTCCTCCAACTCTTGGAGGGCCTTTTGTGCTTCGGCCTTGGCAGACTTGGCAGCCTCTAGGGCCGTTGCAAGCTCGGATGCTTGCGCCTTCGACTCCAGCTCCAAACTCTCATGTTTTTCATGAGAGCCTGAAGCTCTTGCTGCACCTCGCCGACCTGAGCCCCAAGTCTGTCTCGCTCGGTGCGCTCCGCGGCCGTTTTCTTTTCAGCCTCAGACAGTGCCTGCTTAAGGGTTGCCACCTCAGTCGTGGCCCCTACAATAAGCAGTACAATCCTGTTACTCTTTTTGCAATCAAGCCTTTTTATAGGCACTTTTCCTGTAAGGTATTTCTTACCTTCTTCCTCCTCGAGCCGCCGCTTGGCAAGGCCGAGCTCTTGCTCGGTCCGCTCGAGGTCCTGCTTCAGGACACCCACCTCCGCAGTCAGTGCGGCGGTGGATAACAGCGAAGCCTGCATACGCATATTGACTCTTTTTTAGACTCCTGCGAAATTTAATAGATCCTCTATTCGGCTTTTCTTTCCGAACACCAAACAGAGCATCAGGGGCTACTGTCTATGCGGTAATATTTTTACATATTTTTACTTATCTCGAAGCCTGTTAGAAGGCTAGCATAAGATTCAGTCAGTCCGCTCTTGGCGGACTGAACCTTCTGGATCACCGTACTCATAATAGTACGGTGCCCCTCGTCGATGGAGGCGTCGTCAAGCACCTCCAGCAGATTGTCCGGCACCTCTGGTTGGACGGAGGCCGCCGGCTCAGAAGGCTTGCTCCTCTTGGAAGGAGTTCGCCTACCGCGGTCCGGAACTATGGAAGATTCCGGTGCGGTGTCCGGCACAAAGTCGGAATGAGAGCCCTGGGGAGCCTTATCCCCTTCGCTCCCGGAGTCCGGGAGGTTGCCTTGCGGCTCCTCCGGGACCACCTCCTCCTGCCCCGGAGCTTGTCGCGACGCCACTTCGGCATCGTCTGCAGTGCGGGGGGAGACAGCGGGAGGAACTGAGTTCACGTCCGATGAGTCCAGGGAGCCGCCCGACGATTCGTCAAATTCGGCCCGGGGTGGACTGCATAATTACATTCGACATCAGGGAAAGCTGTGCAACAAAGGAACATCATGAGTTACTCTGATATCCAAACTTACGATTTCGCCGGATGCTTGGCCCTGTTTGGCCGCTCCTCTTTGCCCTCTTCGGTGTTGGGGGCGTAGTCCGGCGGAGGGGTCTTCCTTTTCCTAGACCCCTCGGCCTCCCCCATTGGGGCGGCCTTCCTCTTCTCTCCTCCCTCCGCTGGGGGGGAAAGTTTTCTTCTTCCTCCTCCTTGTTTTCGCAGGAGGAGGGCGTCTCGGACTCGTCAGATGACGAGTCTGACACCACCACATTGCAGGCACTCTTTCGAGTCCCCGTGGTCTTCTTCTTCTTGGCCTTCTTCTCCGGCACCACATAAGGCGCCGGAACCAGCAACTTTGCTAGTAGAGCCGGGGCTGGGTCTTCGGGCAGCGGAGCCGGACAGTTAATCGGTCCGGATATCGCCCGCCAAGCCTGTCAAAGGTAAGGGAGTTTAGATCCCGCATAGAGTCAAACTATGAAAAAAGCTTAACATCCTGTAAAAGGAGTAGATGGCATACCTCGCTACCGTGACGCTGCGAGCTGTATCCGCGGTCCTTGGAAGCGGATGCGGGAGCCTCAGCGCCCTTGAATAGCATCTTCCAGGCATCTTCGTACGTCGTGTCGAAGAGCCTGCTGAGGGTTTGATGCTGCGCCGGGTCGAACCCCCACATATTAAAATCCCGTTGTTGGCACGGGAGGATCCGGCGGACGAGCATAACCTGGATTACATTAACAAGCCGGACTGGCTTGTTCACCAGGGACTGGATGCATGTTTGCAATCCGGTCACCTCTTTTTCGTCCCCCCATGACAGGCCCGTCTCTTTCCAGGACATAAGCCGCGTGGGGGGTCCGGATCGGAACTCGGGGGCTGCGGTCCATTTCAGATCACGCGGCTCGGTGATATAAAACCACCTGGATTGCCATCCCTTTAGGGTATCCACGAAAAAGCCCTCGAACCATAGGACGTTGGCCATCTTGCCCGCCATGGCGCCTCCGCACTCCGCCTGGCTGCCACGCACCACCTTGGGCTTGACGTTGAAGGTCTTGAGCCAGAGGCCAAAATGAGGGCGGATGCGGAGAAAAGCCTTGCAAACAATGATAAACGCCGAGATGTTGAGGATGAAGTTCGGAGCCAGATCGTGGAAATCCAGGCCGTAGTAGAACATGAGCCCCCAGACAAATGGGTGGAGTGGAAAACCCAGTCCGCAGAGGAAGTGGGGGAGAAATACTACCCTCTCATGGGGCCTTGGGGTGGGGAGAAGCTGCCCCTTTTCGGGAAGCCGGTGCGCGATGTCCTTGGACAGGTATCCGGCCTTCCTTAGCTTCTTGACTTTGCCCTCCGTGGCGGAGGAGACCATCCACTTGCCTCCCGCTCTGGACATTGCTGGAGAAGGTTGAGGTGGGAAGTGCGGGCTTGGGCGCTGGAGCTCGGGTGCGCAGGAGATGGATAGGCAAAGGAGGAAGAAGGCGTAGGTAAAAAGGTGGATCCTTGTCCCCTTATATGGGCGGACGCGGTTGTGCGTCCCCACCTGCCTAGTAAAACTCGCTTGCCTCCCAAGCGCCGTGATAAGTGGCGCGGTTGGGTTACCCACGTCCGTATTGATGAGAATCCCATAAAAGGGGGGGGTACACGATCTCTGCTTTGACAAGACGTGCCAAGGAAACCGCCTCGCAAAACATGCTGAGGTGGAAAAGTGAAAACGATTCGAGTGAAGGACTTGGCTGTAGTGTGATGACGCACTGCAGAATACGTCAGCAGATTTGATTTGTGTTAATATTATTCTCTCTACGGCAATATGTGGAAGCTTATTTTGCAGAGCCGTACACTACTCTTGGTGTTTACAATCTTCTATGAAGGACTTGGAGGAGGAACCCGCCTTGCAATGCCGAAGACAATTTGCGCGTCGGACTCGTCGTCATTGAAGCCTGGTTCAGGGGCTACTGAGGGAATCCTAGATTAGGGGGTGTTCGGGTAGCCGGACTATACCTTCAGCCGGACTCCTGGACTATGAAGATACAAGATTGAAGACTTCGTCCCGTGTCTGGATGGGACTTTCCTTGGCATGGAAGGCAATCTTGGCGATGCGGATATTCAAGATCTCCTATCATTGTAACCGACTCTATGTAACCCTAACCCTATCCGGTGTCTATATAAACCGGAGGGTTGTAGTTCGTAGGAAATCAACTCCATACACAACAATCATACCATAGGCTAGCTTCTAGGGTTTAGCCTCCTTGATCTCGTGGTAGATCTACTCTTTTACTACCCATATCATCAATATTAATCAAGCAGGACGTAGGGTTTTACCTCCATCAAGAGGGCCCGAACCTGGGTAAAACATCGTGTTCCCTGCCTCCTGTTACCATCCAGCCTAGACGCACAGTTCGGGACCCACTGCCCGAGATCCGCCGGTTTTGACACCGACAGTGGGCATTGCCCCCTCTGTGGCCCTTCTATGCCATTTCATCACGCTGCACCTGACCGACCCCCGGCAATGCTCGGGGTGCCTAAGCTTCCAGGCCGTGGCGGCGACGGCTGGCTGGCTCGGGGACTGACTTTGAACTCCCGTCGTCTGCGAACGGGTTCCAGACGCGGTGGGTGTATGTGGATGTCGGAGTGCTCAGCCCTTTGCTCTTGTGTCCGTCTGCGCCCGCCGTACCCAGTTCCGGCTAGGCTCACGAGAAGCTTACGAGCCCCCGCCTTGCCTTCGTCTAGCATCGGCTGAGGAGGTTGAAAGACCTTGGCTTGACCGCTCCCATGGTGATGAAGGAGTTCCTCCGACGCTGCGTCGCCCCGCTCCAGCGCCATTCTCAGCCGATGTGGGCCCTATCTGTTGGCCAGGATCGCATGAGGCTTCAGGAGTTAGAGTTTCCACTCGAGGCACGAAGAATGGTGCTTGAGGTCCTGGTGGGCGACCCCTCGCCAGCCAATATGCCACCAGAGGGATGTCTCTTGTACTGTTTCTCAAACAGGGTGGAGTTTGTGGGGAACATGCCCCCCTTTGATGAATGGGGGCTGCGTTCGGTTGGCCTTGAGGGGTCTCGTGAGAACTCAGTCACCGTGGTTCCCCTCCTTGTCGCCGGTGCCGAACTTGCCCCAAGAGTGGACGCAGGGGGGCAAGCACCACTGGAGGCCGGAGAAGCGGGAGCCGAGGCATCGAAGCCACCCGCGGTTCCTGAGGTGTCATCTTCGGGAGCCCGTAACCCTCGCTCCGGGGTGGCAGTTGAGGGGGCGACATAGTCCGCTGTTCCTAAGGTCGAAGCTCCTGAGGCCTCTAGAGGCTGTCGTGAAGAAAAACTTGATGGCTCTCCCATGCTTGGCGGTCCTGAGGTCGCCTCCTCAGGCACTTCACTAGCCGCGCCCTGCGCTGGTCGCCACGTCCAACGCTTCGGTCGGCTCCATGTAGACTTCGGCGTGCTCCGCAGAAGGAAGGGGTCCCCGAGCTGCAATAGCGGCGCCTTCTGGCCATTGAAACAGAGGAAGTACATCGCCATAGATGAGTCTATACCTTATCTTTGTAATCCCTCGAGTGCCGCTTCCCTTCCTGGCGATGGCTATTCAGGATCCCATTTGCTAAGGCCGTGAAGTCTCCCAGGAAGCAACCACCTCCTGCCTCGAGTCTCCCGCTGGCCTTGAGCGTCCCAGGCCAGCGTGCCGCCCCCAGCGCGAGGTCGGCTGGGGAGGCAGACGCGCTAGCCTGGCGCCTCGAGCCTGCACTCCCACCATCTCTTCTTCGTGGCCTTGTCGGGGGTGCGACGAGCGTGCTAAGGGCTCCTCCTCTGGTTGTGGGCGGCGGCTGGATGGCTCCGATCTTGGCTTCTACTTCGAGCATTGGACCCTCCCCCGTCCAGGCCTCCACCATGGCCCAGCTAATGATCAGGGAAGTGCCAGCCCCAGCCCCCTGCTGGAAGGGAGCGAGCCGCTTCAGGCCCCTTCAGCGACCCCTGCTGCGGAGGACGGAATCGGCCGTGCACTTAAGTTTGCGCACATACAGGGTGTCGTTCGCCACGAGCTCTTCTAGGAGGTGATGGGCGCGATGAGCCCGCTCGGCGTAGAACTCATGGATGTAGACGCGCGCCTCGAGGCCGAGGGTCTTCGGCTGATGGAAGAGCGACACAAACTAAAGGTGGCCATCAACCTCGGGCGCCACCAGCGCGAGCTTGACAAGGCGAAGGCCGAGGTGTCTCTTGCGGCCTCGCGTGAGGCCTGCGCTCGAGCCTTGGAAGAAGCCCGGGAAGTAGATCGTCGCCGCGACATCGCAGACAAATGCGCGTGGGAGCTCTAGGCCTGGAGCGCCTCCTTGGAGCAGCAAGTGGAGGCGCGCAAGGCCGCCCTAGCGTCGATGAAGGGGATGCCTGCCGAGGAGGAAGAGATCCTGAAGCGCGAGGAAGTGCTGGCGCTGGAAGCCACGGAGCACAGCCTTGAGGTTGAGCGGTTGGAGACGAGGGAGTGCCAAGTCGCCCAAGCGAAGGATGTTGTTGGTGCGCGCGAGGCCAGGGCTCAAGAGGAGGTCGACCGCCGTGTGGCCGAGGCTCACGCGGACCTTGAGGGCAGGTACAACCTGAAGCTGGAGTTGGTGGAAGCCGAAGCTGTGGGCAGGAATATGTCCTCAGGTCAGGGTTGGCTGAGGTGGAACGTCGCGAGAAAGCTGCCGCAGCCGCCCTGACCTCAGTGCAAGCTGAGTTGGCTTCCGCCCATGCCGAGCTGCTTTCTCTTCAGCAGCAGGTCGCCAACGTCGAGTCCTCCGCGCAGCAGAGCAGGGAGCAAGCGCTCCGACGGCGGACGCTGGAGCGCGGGCACGCCCCATGCTCCAAAGCCTCAGGATCAGAGCCAACGCGGCGCTAGGCGCCATTTGCGATGAAGATGCACCTCATCCCCACTCAATCGACTACGCCAGTCACCTCCTTTTCTTCATCGATGTGGTGACACGCCTAGAGAATCGATCCGAGAGGGCTCGCGTGCTTGTTGAGGAGAGGAGCCATGGCTTGCTCAAGCATGCGTTCTCCCGTGTCTTTAGCCACCTCCAGAACACCTACCCCAACTTCGTCTTTGACGCCGCCATTGCCCTTGCGCCTGAGGCCATCCGGGGAGACCTGGCGTGCTGGGTAGAGGACAATGTGGATGCTCTAGTCAGGGCTTCACCTCCGAGGATGACGTAGTGGTGGTCGCTGCAGATGAAGGCGATGTGGTGGACGATGGTGAGGGCGGCGCCGTCAATGGTGGCGATGACGCCGACGACGATGACGGTGATGCCAGCGATGGTGACGGCGACGCCAGCCACGTGTCTGACGGCAACCCGAAGGACGTGGCGAGCGATATGTCCGATTGAGCCCGTGCTTCCTTGTTGTTGACCCTGCATGTGAAAGCTCGGGCACGGCCTTGAAAGTTGTAAGAGCATTTTGGGAGGGGGAGCCCCTCATGTAAACAGATTATTGCTTCTATTTCTTTGGCCAAGCCGGAAATGTGTTTTTACGAGCCCACGAGTCCTGCCGCGAACTTACTGCTGCAGTTTACCTTAGTCAGGGTCAGTTCTCGCACGGCTTGTGGGGTCATGAGCTTCTGAGGGGCCTGTCGATCCGCCCGAGAGGGCCTCATGAGAAGCGAGCGCTAGCCATGGAAGGGCGTGCGCGCAGCGTGTGTGTGTCGCGCCCAGCTCCCGCTCGCGAGGGGCTCGCAAGGGGGGAGGCAGCAGGTGCGAACTCCGAATCAAGGCAAGGAACCAGATTGCAAGACACGAACGAGAAAAGGCACCCCCCGCGCATACCAACAAAAATTCAACTTCAACTTAAATCCAAAGCCAGAAAACAGGGCTACAGAAAGGATATTGAAAGCAAATGGCCGCGTCCGGCACCTAATCTAGTCTTCTTGTCTTCTCACCAGCGTGGAGCGAAGTGCTGCCACTAGGACGTGGGAGGGAGCCTCGAGGCCCAAGGGCGGCGCTCCTGAGACTCCGGGGCGTGTACAGCCCCATTTATTATTACGTGAGAGTGTCACGAGCGGAGATCTTCATAGGCGCGAGCCTTACTTCTTATCGCCAGACGAGGGCCCCGCCTTGCGTCACGCTCGACCACCATTGGGGGCGTCTGGAAACCAGGACGACACCAAGGGGAAAAGGGGACGCCAGCGGCGCCCTTGGTGACCACGGGTCCTCTGCCAGGGGAAGGCTCATCGGCATCTACCCGGCAAAGGGCCTACCTCCGGGGGACGCCTTGCTCCGCGCGATGTGTGGAGGGGCCTTGCTCCCGGTTCCTCCCCAGCAGCCCCCAGTGCGCTTCCCCTGGCGGAAGAGAGGCCGTCGAGCTGGGGCCGCCTTTCGCCATTGTGACCTGATCCTCCTGCAACCCATGGTTAGCGTAAGCTTGCTCCTGAGAGATTAGTGGTACCATGTAGACGTTGTCGTCGACATGGTTGGTGAGGCTCTGGGAGGCTCCTGGAAGGCCTCAACTTCTAGCTTCTCCTCCTCCTAGCCTGGCTCGAGGAATGAGCCAGAGTCGTCTTCCAACGCATACTCCTGGTCCATCATGCAGGGCAATTAGGCCTCCGAGGACGTCGCCCCGAAGACCTCGCCGAAGTGCCCCACGCTCCATGTTGCTTGGGCCAGCGCGCTGTCCTGAGGATGGTATGCCGGCACCCTGCTGGGTCCGCGAGTGGCGACGCTCGTGCCCGCGCTCATCGGAGGTGGCACGAGTGCGATTGGGCGTCCGGTGCTGCTGGTCGCGCCGATGTTGACGAAACCTCCTGGTGCTCCCGAGGGCGCGCGGGCGCGGCGAGGTCCGCCATGCGATCTGGCTGCAGCCTGGGGCGTGAGCAAGGAGCAGAAGGGTGGTGCTCCCGAGGCCGCGACGTCCAGTATCTCGGTGAAGCGCTCCAGTAGTGCATCACGGTCGTTCTCCATCAGCCGGCATCGCAGCAGCTCGCGAGCCATCGTGACCGCGGCCCTCATGTTTGCTTGTTCCCGTCGGGTGTGCGGCACCATGGCCGCAACGTAGCATGAGGCCCCTGCGGCTTCCCGCGCTTGTCGTGGAGTGAGGGTGGATGGCGCTTGACCGCGCCTCCCGCACCCTGCAGCATTCGGCGGTGCACGTGCCGCCTGGGTTGCAGGGTTAAGGTCTTCTTGGGCAGACGGCGCCGCCCGGGCTGGCCAAGCTGCCCAGCGGTCGGTGTTGGTCCTCGGGACGCCAGACATCAGAATTGCGGAGCGTCGGCGGATCAACTGGCGGAAGAGAGACTCTGACACACCCATACCTGGCGCGCCAAATGTTGTATTTCGGGTTCTGGCAAAACCCTTGAGGTTCGAACACTGGGGTGCTCACAAAGATCCATCCCCCTCTCTAGCTCGTAGTCAACACGATCTCATGGCCTAGATCGACGAACCCAAAGAGCAAGAGACGCAAGATTTATACTGGTTCGGGCCACCGTTGTGGTGTAATACGCTACTCCAGTGTGGTGTGGTGGATTGTCTTTTGGGATGAGGATGGACAGTTACAAGGGAAGAACAACCTCCTGAGGAGAGCTGTTCTTGTGTTTGGTGAACTTGTGTGGTTGGGGATGATCTGGATGAGCTGATCCCCTCTCTATGGTGGTGGCTAGTCCTATATATAGAGGCATTGGTCCTCTTCCCAAATACTGAGCGGGAAGGGATCCCACAATAGCCAAATTCGATGGTAGACAAGTAGTACAAGTTATCCTGACAAAAGTAGTCTTTGCCTGCCAAAGGCTTTGGTGGTGACGCCATCTTGGCCTCCACGGTGACGTCCATCCTGTTGTCCTGCTGGTCTTGGTCTTGTTGCACTGATGTGGAAACCTTTGCCTGATGCCTCGGAACTCCTCGCCTGCGCTTGCCTCTTTAGCACCAAAGAGGAAACAAGGACACTGCGCGTGCTGGTGCCCGCCTGGCTCCGGTCATCATGGCTTGCGTCACACAAACCTCACGAGGTGTCCCTTGCCTTGATCTCTCCGCCCCTCGCGAGCCAGCCTGGTGGGGACGCCCCTGAGGAGGTCTTGCGTCGTCCATCTCGCGAGGCTTGGCCCCTCACGAGGGTCTTGACTATTTGCTGGTGAAGATGGGCCATACAGGGCCGCTGGTGGAGCCGCGCTGTGGGCCGCAGGCAGGCAAGTCTGGGGACCCTCATTCCTAGAATGCCGACAACGACCTTAACGCATCGAGAATTACTAAGGAAGGTAATGGGTGGTTACCAAGCCGGCCAGCCCCCGAGCCCCTGGGTCGAGCAAGTCGAACCGGTGGTCGGGTTGGTCCAAGAGGATGATGATGCACAAAAGTAAAGGACGCAATAGCTTGGTCGAAAGGGGCAGCCTTCGAGCGTCGCTCGGGGACTCCATAATTTTCATACAATTACAAAAGGCAACGATATATATGTGCACACAACTAACTGTAAAGTGGGTGGAGGAGTTCCGCATTCCACAGCCGGGTTGTTTCTTCGCAGACGGTGTCTCTCTTGCGCTTGTTCGACTTGCGGGCGTCGATGAGGTAGTTGTCGAATTTCAGGTTCCGGCAAAACCCTTGAGGTTCAAACACTGGGGTGCGCACGAATATCTCCCCCCTCTCTAGCTCGCACACTCAACGATCTCACGGCCTAGCTTGGCGGTCCCAACGAACATGAGACACAAGATTTATATTAGTTCGGGCCACCGTTGTGGTGTAATACCCTACTCCAATGTGGTGTGGTGGATTGCCTCTTGGACTGAGGATGAACAGTTACAAGGTAAGAACAACCTCCCGAGGAGAGGTGTTCTTGTGCCTGGTGACTTGTGCGAGGCTATGGATGGAATGGCCCCGATCCAAGATCCGATCTCTCTCCCTTTCAGACCAATCTTTCTCCTACTATGGTGGATAGTCCTATTTATAGTGGCCTTGGTCCATGAGGGAGTCCTGGATTGGGGGGTCCTCGGACAGCCGGACTATATACTTTGGCCGGACTGTTGGACTATGAAGATACAAGATTGAAGACTTCATCCCGTGTCCGGATGGGACTCTCCTTTGCGTGGAAGGCAAGCTTGGCAATTCGGATATGTAGATCTCCTCCCTTGTAACCGACTCTGTGTAACCCTAGCTCCCTCCGGTGTCTATATAAACCGGAGGGTTTTAGTCCGTAGGACAACAACAATCATACCGTAGGCTAGCTTCTAGGGTTTAGCCTCTCCAATCTCGTGGTAGATCAACTCTTGTAATACTCATATCATCAAGATCAATCAAGCAGGAAGTAGGGTATTACCTCCATCAAGAGGGCCCGAACCTGTTTAAACATTGTGTCCCCTGCCTCCTGTTACCATCCGCCTTAGACGCACAGTTTGGGACCCCCTACCCGAGATCCGCCGGTTTTGACACCGACATTGGTGCTTTCATTGATAGTTCCACTGTGTCGTCATCATAAGGCTTGATGGCTCCTTCGATCATTGGCAACGATGCGATCCAGGGTGAGGTTTTCCTCCCTGGACAGATCTTCATATTTGGCGGCTTCGTACTGCGGGCCAACTCGCTCGGCCATCTGGAGCAGATCGAAAGCTACGCACTGGCCATCAGGTCAGCTTTGGAAGCTTGAACTATACCGGCGACATCCGCGGAGACTTGATCTTCGACGGATTCGAACCCATGTCAGGTACGCCGCACAGTCATGATGAGCATGATTTAGCTCTATCATCGGACAATGTTTGGGAGATCACACCTGTAACTACTCCGGCCCTCAATCTGGAACAGATCGCGCCGTCCGAGCACGGGTGGATGGACCCTGCCACGGAGGCCGCACACTCAGCAGTGATAGAGCCGAATACTGACTTCACCTCCTATGAGACCTCTGTTGCCAGACACTCAGATTCGTCCCCGGCCACAGACTCCGAACCGCTCGTGTCCGTGCCCATCCAATCTGATTGGGCACCGATCATGGAGTTCACCTTTGCGGATATTTTTCAGCACTCACCCCTAGGCGACGTGCTAAACTCATTATGGTCTCTCTCCTTGTCAGGAGACCCTTGGTCGAACTATGTCCGGCTCGAGTGGGAAGCGGACGGTGAAGAAATTCGTTCCCCACCCACCACCCACTTAGTAGCCACTGTCGACGACCTAACCGACGAATGATAAAAGTGAGCGTAAACGGTATTGCAATGCTAGGAAACAAGGCCTAGGGTTCATACTTTCACTAGTGTGAGTCCTCTCAACAATACTAACATAATTGGATCACATAACTATCCCTCAACATGCAACAAAGAGTCACTCCAAAGTCACTAATAGCGGAGAACGAACGAAGAGATTATGGTAGGGTACGAAACCACCTCAAAGTTATTCTTTCCAATCAATCCATTGGGCTATTCCTATAGGTGTCACAAACAGCCCTAGAGTTCGTACTAGAATAACACCTTAAGACACAAATCAACCAAAACCCTAATGTCACCTAGATACTCCAATGTCACCTCAAGTATCCGTGGGTATGATTATACGATATGTGTCACACAATCTCAGATTCATCTATTCAACCAACACAAAGGACCTCAAAGAGTGCCCCAAAGTTTCTACCGGAGAATCACGACGAAAACGTGTGCCAACTCCTATGCATAGGTTCCTGGGCAGAACCCACAAGTTGGTCACCAAAACATACATCAAGTGAATCACGTGATATCCCATTGTCACCACAGATATCCACGGCAAGACATACATCAAGTGTTCTCAAATCTTTAAAGACTCAATCCGATAAGATTACTTCAAAGGGGAAACTCAATTCATTACAAGAGAGTAGAGGGGGGAAGAAACATCATAGGATCCAAATATAATAGCAAAGCTCGCGATACATCAAGATCGTATCATCTCAAGAACATGAGAGAGAGAGAGATCAAACACATAGCTACCGGTACATACCCTCAGCCCCGAGGGAGAACTACTCCCTCCTCGTCATGGAGAGCATCGGAATGATGAAGATGGCCACCAGAGAAGGATTGCCCCCTCCGGCAGGGTGCCGGAACGGGTCTAGATTGGCTTTCGGTGGCTACGGAGGCTTCTGGCGGCGGAACTCCCGATCTATTGTGCTCCCCGATGTTTTTAGGGTATATGGAGATATATAGGCGGAAGAAGTACGTCAGGGGGGCCACGAGGGGCCCACGAGGGTGGAGGGCACGCCCCCTGCCTCGTGGCCTCCTCGAAGCTTCCCTTACATGCACTTCAAGTCTACTGGGCTTCTTTACTTCAAAAAATGAATTCCATGAAGTTTGAGGTCAATTGGATTCCGTTTGATTTTCCTTTTGTTCGAAACCCTAAAATAGGGTAAAAACAAAAACTGGCACTGGGCTCTGGGTTAATAGGTTAGTCCCAAAAATGATATAAAAGTGTATAATAAAGCCCATAAACATTCAAAACAGTAGATAATATAGCATGGAGCAATCAATAATTATAGATACATTGGAGACGTATCAGCATCCCCAAGCTTAATTCCTGCTCGTCCTCGAGTAGGTAAATGGTAAAAGAAAGAATTTTTGATGTGGAATGCTAGTTGGCATAATTTCAATGTAATTCTTCTTAATAGTGGTATGAATATTCAGATCCGAAAGATTCAAGACAAAAGTTCATATTGACATAAAAATGATAATACTTCAAGCATACTAACTAAGCAATTATGTCTTCTCAAAATAACATGGCCAAAGAAAGTTCATCCCTACAAAATCATATAGTTTAGTCATGTTTCATTTTCGTCACACAAGAATGCTCTCATCATGCACAACCCCGATGACAAGCCAAGCAATTGTTTCATACTTTAGTAATCTCAAACTCATAAACTTCCACACAATACATGAGCGCGAGCCATGGATATAGCACTATGGGTGGAATAGAATAATGAGGGGGTTATGTGGAGAGGACAAAAAGGAGAAAGTCTCACATCAATGAGGCTAATCAATGGGCTATGGAGATGCCCACCGATTGATGTTAGTGCAAGGAGTAGGGATTGCCATGCAACGGATGCACTAGAGCTATAAATGTATGAAAGCTCGACAAAAGAAACTAAGTGGGTGTGCATCCAACTTGCTTGCTCACGAAGACCTAGGGCACTTGAGGAGGCCCATTGTTGGAATATACAAGCCAAGTTCTATAATGAAAAATTCCCACTAGTATATGAAAGTGATAACATGAGAGACTCTCTACTATGAAGATCATGGTGCTACTTTGAAGCACAAGTGTGGTAAAAGGATAGTAACATTGTCCCTTCTCTCTTTTTCTCTCATTTTTTTATTTGGCCTTTCTATTTTTTATGGCCTTTATCTTTTTTTGGGCCTTCTCTTTTTTATGGCCTTTTTTTATTCCTCACTTGGGACAATGCTCTAATAATGATGATCATCACACTTCTATTTATTTACAACTCAATGATTACAACTTGATACTATAACAAAGATGACTCTATATGAATGCCTCCTGCGGTGTACCGGGATATGCAATGACTGAAGAGTGAAATGTATGGAAGAATTATGAACGGTGGCTTTGCCACAAATACGATGTCAACTACATGATCATGCAAAGCAATATGACAATGATGAATGTGTCATGATGAACGGAATGATGGAAAGTTGCATGGCAATATATCTCAGAATGGCTATGGAAATGCCATAATAGGTAGGTATGGTGGCTGTTTTGAGGAAGATATAAGGAGGTTTATGTGTGATAGAGCGTATCATATCACGGGGTTTGGATGCACCGGCGAAGTTTGCACCAACTCTCAATGTGAGAAAGGGCAATGCACGGTACCGAAGAGGCTAGCAAGGATGGAAGGGTGAGAGTGCGTATAATCCATGGACTCAACATTAGTCATAAGGAACTCACATACTTATTGCAAAAATCTACAAGTCATTAAAAACCTCGGCACTACGCGCATGCTCCTAGGGGGATAGATTGGTAGGAAAAGACCATCGCTCGTCCCCGACCGCCACTCATAAGGAGGACAATCAAATAACACCTCATGTTTCAAATTTGTTACACAACGTTTACCATACGTGCATGCTACAGGACTTGCAAACTTCAACACAAGCATTTCTCAAATTCACAACTACTCAACTAGCACGACTTTGATATTATTACCTCCATATCTCAAAACAATCATCAAGCATCAAACTTCTCTTAGTATTCAATACTCTATATGAAAGTTTTTACTAATCTTGTATACCTAGCATATTAGGATTTTAAGAAAATTACCATGCTATTTAAGGCTCTCAAAATAATCTAATTGAATCATGAGAGTTCATCTATTTCTTCAAAATAACACTACCACCATGCTCTAAAAGATATAAGTGAATCCCTAGAGCAAACGACAAACTACTCCGAAAGATATAAGTGAAGATCAATGAGTAGTGGAATAATTATGAAACTATGTGAAGACTCTCTAACATTTAATAATTTCAGATCTTGGTATTCTATTCAAACAGCAAGCAAATCAAAATAAAATGACATTCTAAGAATGGCAAACATCATGTGAAGAAGCAAAAACTTAGGATCAACCGAAACTAACCGATAATTGCTGAAGAAGAAAGGTGGGATGCCAACCGGGGCATCCCCAAGCTTAGATGCTTGAGACTTCTTGAAATATTATCTTGGGGTTCCTTGGGCATCCCCAAGCTTGAACTTTTGTGTCTCCTTAATTCCTCTCATATCAAGGTCTCCCTAAATCTCAAAAGCTTCATCCACACAAAACTCAACAAGGACTCGTGAGATAAGTTAGTATAAACCATTGCCAAAACCTTATCATACTCTACTGTAGCAAATCACTAAAATTATTATTCAACATTGCATACTAAATGCCTCTTCATATTTAATAGTCCTATCCTCAAATAGAATCATTAAAGAAGCAAACATATGCAAACAATGCAAACATAACAGCAATCTGCCTAAACAGGATAGTCTGTAAAGAATGCTGCAACATCCATACGTCCCTAGCTCCAAAAATTATGAAAGAAAATTACCACTGTAGTAAATTTATCATAGCTTAATATACAAAAGGTTTCAACATTTTATCACATTCTGAATTTTCTAGGGAATTATTGCAACAGCGGTGAACTTTCTGTTTTCAAACAGAAACATGTGGACTTCTAAAATAGGCATAGTAAAGGCTATCAATGCCACCCTCGTGAGCACCTCTTTCCTTCCTTGACGTGGGGACCAAGTCCATCAGATGTGTTTCCTTCCAAAAATAACTTCTCCAGTTGATTTCGTTCCATTTCGACTCCGTCTGATATTCCTTTTCTTCAAAACACTGAAATAGGCATAAAACAGCAAATATGTGCTGGGCCTCCGGTTAATAGGTTAGTCCCAATAATAATATAAAAGTGGATAATAAAGCCCAATATTGCCCAAAACAGTAGATAATATAGCATGGAGCAATCAAAAATTATAGATACGTTGGAGACATGTCAAGCATCCCCAAGCTTAATTCCTGCTCGTCCTCGAGTAGGTAAATGATAAAAAAGATAATTTTTGATGTGGAATGCTAGTTGGAATTATTTCAATGTAATTCTTCTTACTTGTGATATGAATATTCAGATCCGAAAGATTCAAGACAAAAGTTCATATTGACATAAAAATAATAATACTTCAAGCATACCAACTAAGCAATTATGTTTTCTCAAAATAACATGGCCAAAGAAAGTTATCCCTACAAAATCATATAGTCTGGCTATGCTCCATCTTCACCACATAAAATATTTAAATCATGCACAACCCCGATGACAAGCCAAGCAATTGTTTCATACTTTTGATGTTCTCAAACTTTTTCAATCTTCACGCAATACATGAGCGTGAGCCATGGACATAGCACTATAGGTGGAATAGAATGGTGATTATGGAGAATACAAAAAGGGAGAAGATAGTCTCACATCGACTAGGCGTATCAACGGGCTATGGAGATGCCCATCAATAGATATCAATGTGAGTGAGTATGGATTGCCACGCAACAGATGCACTAGAGCTATAAGTATATGAAAGCTCAACAAAAGAAACTAGTGGGTGTGCATCCAACTTGCTTGCTCACGAAGACCTAGGGCAATTTGTGGAAGCCCATCATTGGAATATACAAGCCAAGTTCTATAATGTAAAATTCCCACTAGTATATGAAAGTGCCAACATATGAGACTCTCTATATGAAGAACATGGTGCTACTTTGAAGCACAATATATGAGACTCGCTATATCATGGTGCTACTTTGAAGCACAAGTGTGGAAAAAAGGATAGTAGCATTGTCCCTTTTTATTTTATTTTTTATTTGGCCTTTTTTTGGGGACAATGCTCTATTGAATGATGATCATCACACTTCTATTTATTTACAACTCAATGATTACAACTCGATACTAAAATAAAGTATGACTCTATATGAATGCCTCCGGCGGTGTACCGGGATGTGCAATGAATCAAGAGTGATAAGTATGAAATAATTGTGAACGATGGTTTTGCCACAAATACAATGTCAACTACATGATCATGCTAGCAATATGACAATGATGAAGCGTGCCATAATAATGGAACGGTGGAAAGTTGCATGGCAATATATCTCGGAATGGCTATGGAAATGCCATAATAGGTAGGTATGGTGGCTGTTTTGAGGAAGGTATATGGTAGGTGTATGATACCGGCGAAAGGTGCACGGTATTAGAGAGGCTGGCAAAGGTGGAAGGGTGAGAGTGCGTATAATCCATGGACTCAACATTAGTCATAAAGAACTCATATACTTATTTCAAAAATCTAAAAGTTATCAAAGCAAAGTATTACGCGCATGCTCTTAGGGGGATAGATTGGTAGGAAAACACCATCGCTCGTCCTCGACCACCACTCATAAGGAAGACAATCAATAAATAAATCATGCTCCGACTTCGTAACATAACGGTTCACCATACGTGCATGCTACGGGAATCACAAACTTCAACGCAAGTATCTCTCAAATTCACAACTACTCAACTAGCATGACTCTAATATCACCATCTCCATATCTCAAAACAATCATCAAGCATCAAACTTCTCATAGTATTCAACACACTGATAAGAGAATTTTATTATTCTTGAATACCTAGCATATTAGGATTTTAAGCAAATTACCATGCTATTTAAGACTATCAAAATAATCTAAGTAAAGCATGAGAGTTCATCTATTTCTTCAAAATAAAACTACGACCATGCTCTAAAAGATATAAGTGAAGCACTAGAGCAAATGACAAACTACTCCGAAAGATATAAGTGAAGATCAATGAGTAGTCGAATAATTATGCAACTATGTGAAGACTCTCTAACATTTAATAATTTTAGATCTTGGTACTCTATTCAAACAGCAAGCAAAGCAAAATAAAATGACATCTAAGAATAGCAAACATCATGTTAAGAAGCAAAAACTTAGGATCAACCGATACTAACTGATAATTGTTGAAGAAGAAAGGTGGAATGCCAACCGGGGCATCCCCAAGCTTAGACGCTTGAGACTTCTTGAAATATTATCTTTGGGTGCCTTGGGCATCCCCAAGCTTGAGCTTTTGTGTCTCCTTAATTCCTCTCATATCATGGTCTCCCTAAATCTCAACAGCTTCGTCCACACAAAACTCAACAAGGACTCGTGAGATAAGTTAGTATAAACCATTGCCAAAACCTTATCATACTCTACTGTAGAAAATCACTAAAATTATTATTCAACATTGCATACTAAATGCCTCTTCATATTTAATAGTCCTATCCTCAAATAGAATCATTAAAGAAGCAAACATATGCAAACAATGCAAACATAACAGCAATCTTCCTAAACAGGATAGTCTGTAAAGAATGATGCAACATCCATACTTCCCTAGCTCCAAAAATTATGAAAGAAAATTAACACTTTAGTAAATTTATCATAGCTTAATATACAAAAGGTTTCAACATTTTATCACATTCTGAATTTTCTAGGGAATTATTGCAACAATGGTAAACTTTCTGTTTTCAAACAGCAACATGTGGACTTCTAAAATAGGCATAGTAAAGGCTATCAATGCCACTTTTATTGAAATAAAAGATGCAAAACATTGTTATAAATAACAGCAAGAAAATCCTAAAATAAATTGACGCTCCAAGCAAAACACATATCATGTGGTAAATAAAAATATAGCTCCAAGTAAAGTTACCGATGAACGAAGACGAAAGAGGGGATGCCTTCCGCGGCATCCCCAAGCTTAGGCTCTTGGATATCCTTGAATATTTCCTTGGGGTGCCTTGGGAATCCCCAAGATTAGGCTCTTGCCACTCCTTATTCCATAGTCCATCGAATCCTTACCCAAAACTTGAAAGCTTCACAACACAATACTTAAAGTAGAAAACTCGTAAGCTCCGTTAGTATAAAAAAGTAAATCACCACTTCAAAGTACTGTAATGAACTCATTATTTATTTATATTGGTGTTAAACCTACTGTATTAATACTTCTCTATGGTTTATAAACTATTTTACTAGCCATAGATTCATCAAAACAAGTAAGCAACACATGAAAGACAGAATCTGTCAAAAACAGAAGAGTCCGTAGTAATCTGAATCAAACGTATACATCTGGAACTCATAAAATTCACAAATAAATTTCTGGACCTGAGGAATTTATCTATTAATCATCTGAAAAAAGAATTAACTAAATAGCACTCTCCAAATAAAAATGGCAGCTATTCTCGTGAGTGCTAAAGTTTCTGTTTTTTACAGCATGATCGCAAAGACTTTCCCCGAGTCTTCCCAAAGGTTCTACTTGGCACAAACACTAATTAAACACATAAAACCACATATAAACAGAGTCTAGATGAATTATTTATTACTAAACAGGAGCAAAAAGCAAGGAACAAAAATAAATTTGGGTTGCCTCCCAACAAGCGCTATCGTTTAACGCCCCTAGCTAGGCATGATGATTTTAATGATGCTCACAAAAAGATAAGAGTTGAAACATAAAGAGAGCATCATGAAGAATATGACTAGCACATTTAAGTCTAACCCTCTTCCTATGCATAGGGATATTGTGAGCAAACAACTTGTGGGAACAATAATCAACTTGCATAGGGAGGTAAAACAAGCATAACTTCAAAACTTTAAGCACATAGAGAGGAAACTTGATATTATTGCAATTCGTACATGCACATGTTCCTCCCTCATAATAATTTTCAGTAGCATCATGAATGAATTCAACAATGTAACCAGCACCTAAAGCATTCTTTTCATGATCTACAAGCATAGGAAATTTACTACTCTCCACACAAGCAAAATTCTTCTCATTAATAGTAGTGGGAGCAAACTCAACAAAGTAACTATCATGGGATTGAAAATTGAAATCAAGATGACAAGTTTCATTGTTATTATTATTCCTTAAAGCATACGTGTCATCACAATAATCATCATAGATAATAGGCATGCTTTCATCATAATAAATTTGTTCATCAAAACTTGGGGGATAAAAAATATCATCTTCATCAAACATAGCTTCCCCAAGCTTGTGGCTTTGCATATCATTAGCATTATGGATATTCAAGGAATTCATACTAACAACATTGCAATCATGCTCATCATTCAAATATTTAGTGCCAAACATTTTATAGATTTCTTCTTCTAGCACTTGAGCACAATTATCCTTTCCATCATACTCACGAAAGATATTAAAAAGGTGAAGCGTATGAGACAAACTCAATTCCATTTTTTTGTAAATTTCTTTTATAAATTAAACTAGTGATAAAACAAGAAACTAAAAGACTCGATTGCAAGATCTAAAGATATAGCTTCAAGTGCTAACCTCCCCGGCAACGGCGCCAGAAAAGAGCTTGATGTCTACTACACAACCTTCTTCTTGTAGACGTTGTTGGGCCTCCAAGTGCAGAGGTTTGTAGGATAGTAGCAAATTTCCCTCAAGTGGATGACCTAAGGTTTATCAATCCGTAGGAGGCGGAGGATGAAGATGGTCTCTCTCAAGCAACCCTGCAACCAAATAACAAAGAGTCTCTTGTGTCCCCAACACACCCAATACAATGGTAAATTGTATAGGTGCACTAGTTCGGCGAAGAGATGGTGATACAAGTGGTATATGGATGGTAGATAATAGTTTTTGTAATATGAAATTATAAAAACAGCAAGGTAATGAATGATAAAAGTGAGCGTAAACGGTATTGCAATGCTAGGAAACAAGGCCTAGGGTTCATACTTTCACTAGTGTGAGTCCTCTCAACAATACTAACATAATTGGATCACATAACTATCCCTCAACATGCAACAAAGAGTCACTCCAAAGTCACTAATAGCCGAGAACGAACGAAGAGATTATGGTAGGGTACGAAACCACCTCAAAGTTATTCTTTCCAATCAATCCGTTGGGCTATTCCTATAGGTGTCACAAACAGCCCTAGAGTTCGTACTAGAATAACACCTTAAGACACAAATCAACCAAAACCCTAATGTCACCTAGATACTCCAATGTCACCTCAAGTATCGGTGGGTATGATTATACGATATGCGTCACACGATCTTAGATTCATCTATTCAACCAACACAAAGGACCTCAAAGAGTGCCCCAAAGTTTCTACCGGAGAATCACGACGAAAACGTGTGCCAACCCCTATGCATAGGTTCATGGGCGGAACCCGCAAGTTGGTCACCAAAACACACATCAAGTGAATCATGTGATATTCCATTGTCACCAAAGATATCCACGGCAAGACATACATCAAGTGTTCTCAAATCTTTAAAGACTCAATCCGATAAGATTACTTCAAAGGGGAAACTCAATTCATTACAAGAGAGTAGAGGGGGGAAGAAACATCATAGGATCCATAATAGCAAAGCTCGCGATACATCAAGATCGTGTCATCTCAAGAACACGAGAGAGAGAGATCAAACACATAGATACTGGTACATACCCTCAGCCCCGAGGGAGAACTACTCCCTCCTCGTCATGGAGAGCACCGGGATGATGAAGATGGCCACCGGAGAAGGATTGCCCCCTTCGGCAGGGTGCCGGAACGGGTCTAGATTGGCTTTCGGTGGCTACGGAGGCTTCTGGCGGCGGAACTCCCGATCTATTGTGCTCCCCAATGTTTTTAGGGTGTATGGAGATATATAGGCAGAAGAAGTACGTCAGGGGGGCCATGAGGGGCCCACGAGGGTGGAGGGCTCCCCCCCTACCTCGTGGCCTCCTTGAAGCTTCCCTTACATGCACTTCAAGTCTTCTGGGCTTCTTTCCTTCAAAAAATGAGTTCCGTGAAGTTTCAGGTCAATTGGACTCCGTTTGATTTTCCTTTTCTTTGAAACCCTAAAACAGGGTAAAAACAGAAACTGGCACTGGGCTCTGGGTTAATAGATTAGTCCCAAAAATGAGATAAAAGTGTATAATAAAGCCCATAAACATTCAAAACAGTAGATAATATAGCATGGAGCAATAAAAAATTATAGATACGTTGGAGACGTATCAACATGTAGCAGACGAAGAATCATAGGATGACAATTACATGCCTCTCTCCGAAGACGAGGTGAGCCTCGGCGATGAAGAATTTATCGTGCCTGAGGATCCCGTCGAACAGGCGCGCTTCAAGCGCTGACTCATTACCACAGCAAAAATCCTAAAGAAAAAGCAACAACAGCTTCAAGCTGAGCAAGATCTGCTAGCGGATAGATGGACTGAGGTCCTAGCAGCCGAGGAACATGAACTCGAGCGCCCAATCAAAAGTTTCCCAAAGCACAGGTTGCTACCCCAACTTGAAGAGGAAGCATTAAAGCCCGCGCTTCCAGCGTATGATGCGGCAGACCGGCCACCTCGTGGCCGACACAAAGTGGCATATAAGCCCGAAGTCCATCCCGCACCCCGTCGCTAGTAAAACAAGAACAACAAGGCCCGGTGTAACACGCAGGACCTGCGAGACGTATTGGAAAACAAAGCAGAACACAAAAGATCGATCTTCGGATCACGAGGGCGCGCCCCAACACATGACAACGACCGTCATGCCGGATATACCAAAAGCAAATCCGGCCGGGCCAAACACAGCAGACAAGACTCGACTATGTCGTGACATAGCCCGACACAGAGGTGCCGCACACCCCCTATGCTTCACTGATGAAGTAATGGATCTTAAATTCCCAGAAGGGTTTAAACCCGTGAACATTGAATCATACGATGGTACTACTGACCCCGCAGTATGGATAGAGGATTTCTTCCTCCACATTCACATGGCCCGCGGGGATGATCTACACGCCGTCAAGTACCTCCCGTTAAAACTCAAAGGACCAGCTCGGCATTGGCTAAATAGCTTGCCAGCAAACTCCATCGGAAGTTGGGAGAACCTGGCAAATGCATTCCTGGACAACTTCCAGGGCACTTATGTGCGACCACCGATGCTGATGATTTAAGTCACATAAATCAACAGCCCGGAGAGTCAGCCAGGAAATTTTGGACTCGGTTCCTAACCCAAAAAAACCAAATTGTGGACTGTCCGGATGCCGAAGCCTAGTGGCCTTTAAACATAATGTCTGTGACGAGTGGCTCGCCAGACATCTCGGCCAAGAGAAGCCAAAGTCCATGGCAGCCCTCACAGCACTCATGACCCGCTTCTGCGCGGGCGAGGATAGCTGGTTGGCCCGTAGCAACAACACAGCAAGCAACCTGGCACATCGGAGGCCATAAACAGCAACGACAAGCCACGTCGCAATAGATACAAGCGCCGCAACAACGGCGATAACGCCGAAGACACGGCAGTGAATGCCGGATTCAGTGGCCCTAAATCCGGTCAGCGGAAAAAGACGTTCAAAAGAAACAATCCGGGCCCGTCCAGTTTGGACCACATACTCGACCGCTCGTGTCAAATTCATGGCACTCCCGATAAGCCAGCCAACCACACCAACAGAGAATGCTGGGTATTCAAACAGGCTGGCAAGTTGAATGCCGAAAGCAAGGAAAAGGGGCCGCGTAGCAACGACGAGGAGGAGCCCCGGCCGCCAAACATAGGAGGACAGAAGAAATTTCCTCCCCAAGTGAAAACGGTGAACATGATATACAGAACCCATATCCCCAAGCAGGAATGGAAGCGTGCACTCAGGGACGTCTACACGATGGAGCCAGTCGCCCCAAAGTTCAACCCATGGTCTTCTTGTCCGATCAATTTTGATCGCAGGGACCACCCCACTAGTATCCATCATGGCGGTTCTGCCGCATTGGTCCTTGATCCTATCATTGACGGATTCCACCTCACTCGAGTCCTTATGGACGGTGGCAGCAGCCTGAACCTGCTTTATTAGGATACGGTGCGCAAAATGGGTATAGACCCCTTGAGGATCAAACCCACAAAAACCACCTTCAAATGTGTCATACCAGGTGTAGAGGCTTGTTGCACGGGCTCAATCACACTGGAAGTGGTCTTCGGATCTCCGGATAACTTCCGAAGCGAAGAGTTAATCTTCGATATTGTCCCCTTCTGCAGTGGCTATCACGCACTACTCGGATGAACCGCATTCGCTAGATTCAATGCGGTACCGCATTATGCATACCTCAAGCTCAAAATGCCAGGACCTCGCGGGGTTATAATAGTTAACGGAAACACAGAACGCTCGCTCCGCATGGAGGAGCACACTGCGGCCCTTGCAGCAGAAGTGCAAAGCAGCCTTTTGAGGCAAACCGTCAATTCGGCGACAAGGTCCACAGAAACATTCAAGCGAGTCCGGAATAACCTGCAATAGAATCACCAGGCGCGTTTAGAGCTCGCCTAGCAATTCGGCCTCCGTCCTAGTCCCAGTCAAGCGACGAAATTTGCACCGCGCGTACATAACTACACACTAAAGATACCATGAGTATAGGCGGAGGCACGTCTATGGCACGTCCCACAATGCGGTTCAACTGCCTCAGAACCAGTATATCTTTATCATTTTCTTCCTTTCAGGACCCTATTCTCTGGAGGCCCTCTCCGATAGCTAGATCATCGGACCCATCACGGGAGGGAAGCACCAAGGGAGCAAGAAGCTTTGACGTACAAGGGAATACCCAGGTGGTCTCTCGTACCGATCATTATACATGTTTTACATACCCGCACGCAGCTCGCCCTTGGATCAGACATGTCAGGTAGTCCTATTTTTGCTTATTGTACTACTTATACACATACGCTTTGACGTATCCTATAAATAACAATGCACAGCGTCAGCCTATTATTACATTTCTTCATCTTCTTCTTTTTTCCTTGTTTGTCTATTCAAGACAAGTTGCTCCCGTACATTCTGGTACGTTGAGTACGCCAGGGGCTTCAGTGTACCCCATAACATGGCAAGAAAAGTCTGAACACTTTCGACAGTGCGGCACCCCGAACTTGTAGCATTATATGCATCAGCTCGGAATCATGTCTTGGGTCAATAGTTGGGTTTGCCCGGCTCCCATGTTTTGGTGCCTTATGTTCCGCTATATCGGCTAGGGTAGCACTGGGAGAACTACTGCGATTGTGTCCCGGTTCTTCCGGATGAGCACCTGAGTAGAGAAAGCCGAAAACTGACTGTCATGATGTGGCGAGAGCTGGTCGCTGTTCGAGAGGTCCCAAATCCCTAAAGATTTTTTCCGCTTTAGGTGAGGAGTCGGCCTTGTCCAATTTAGGCGTTCATAGCACCCCAAGTTCGGCCTTTCGAATACCAGGGGCTTCGCCAAAATTTAAAATTGTAGACTTCTATGGCTAAGTGAGAGTGATAAAGCTTTATAGTCCGATTGTCTGGTTCGTTGTGCTGAACACCTCATTCGAAGGACCAAAAACTGGGATAAAGAGTGATCAGATTTATCCCGAACACCTCAGTACTAGCTACATGGGGGCAGAAGCTGACGACTAGCCAACTCTCAGATTTTATAAATGGCCGCACAGAAGGTAATATTTTAAATCAACAAGCATTATATAGCGCAGATGAACTCGTTTTCATATTAGAGGATCACATGAGTACATTCATTCAAATATTATATCCTTAGAACATTCCTCCGCCATAAGGCGGGCACCCTTCAGGATGCTGTCATAATACTTTTCGGGGCGACGATGCTCCTTGCCCTCCGGCGGCCCCTCCTTCACTAGCTTCTCGGTGTCCATCTTCGCCCAGTGCACTTTCGGTCGGGCAAAAGCCCTGCGCACACCCTCAATGTAGACGGACCGCTTTATGACTTCAAGCCGTGGGCAGGCATTCACAAGCCGCCTCACCAGGCTGAAGTAGCTGCCAGGCAGGGGCTCACCAGGCCACATCCGGACTATGAGGCCCTGCATGGCCTGTTCGGACGCCTTGTGGAGCTCGACCAATTGCTTCAACTGGTCGCTCAAGGGCATCGGATGTTCAGTCCCAGTATACTGAGACTAGAACAACTTCTTCGTCGAGCTCCCTTCCTGGGCCCGGTAAAATTCCGCGGCATCGGACACACTGCGGGGAAGATCTGCGAACGCTCCTAGAGAGCTCCGAACTCGGGTAAGTAAAAGGAAAGTTTCCTTCACATGCTTGCTTTGCATAATGAATTCCTTACCCGCCGCTATCTTCTGGACCGCCTGAAGCTCCTGGAAGGCCTTTTGGGCTTCGGCCTTGGCATTTTTTGCGTTCTTAAGGGCCCTCGCAAGCTCAGACCCTTGCCTCTTAGAGTCACGCTCTAAGGACTCGTATTTTTTGACGAAATCCTAGAGCTCTTGCTGCACCTCACCGACTCGAGCCTCTTGCTTCTCGCGCTCGCTGCGCTCCTTGGCCGCTTTGTCTTCGGCCTCGGACAGCGCCTCCTTTAGGGCCGCCACTTCGGTTGTGGCCCCTAGCAAAATTCATGATGATACTATGACTTAAAAACCACATTCTTTTTTATTCCTTATCAATATACGGACTGTATTACTTACCTTTGTTTTCTTCGAGCTGCCTCTTGGTAAGGCCGAGCTCTTTTTCAGAACGCTCAAGGTCCCGCTTCAGTGCGGAGACCTCCGCAGTGCGAGCGGCAGCGGCCAGCAGCGAAGCCTGCTTATTCACATAAGACACATTCTGATTAGACTCCTGTGATTATTATTTGATCCTCTGTTTGGCCTTTCTTTGCGAACGCCAAACAGAGCATCAGGGGCTACTTTCTATGCTACAACATTTTCTTATAAATTGATTACTTACCTCAAATCCTGTTAGGAGGCTGGCACAGGCTTCAGTCAGTCTACTTTTAGTGGATTGAACCTTCTCTACCGCCGCACTCATGACAGTTCGGTGCTCTTCGTCAATGGAAGCGCCGCGAAGCGCTTCCAGCAAGTTGTCCGGTGCCTCTAGATGGACAGAGGCCATCGGCATAGATGGCTCGCCCCCCTTAGTGAGGGGTCGCTCGACAGAGTCCGGAACCACGGGAGGTTCCGGTGCAGTATTCGGCCGGGGGTCGGACTTGCTGCCCCCGTCATTAGGGCCCATGGGAGCCTTGCCTCCCATGCGCCCAGCGTCTGGGAGGTCGCCTTGGGGCGCCCCCAGAACTACCTTCCCCTGGCTTGGTGCCCTTCGGGACAACACCTCGATGTCGTCCGTAGGGCGGGGGGAGGAGGTGGTCGGGAGCGAATCACTGTTCATCTTCGACAGCCCCAGAGCCCCATCCGAAGAGGATACGTCGAGACGGTCCTTGGGTGGGCTACATGATCATATTCGGCATGATAAGAAACAATAAAACGAAATATACCAGAACTGTTATGGTATCCGGATACTTACGACTTCGCCAGGGGCTTGTCCCTTGGCAACCACTCCTCGTCGTTGAACGCGGCCGTGGTGGAGCGGTCCGGAAGGAGGGCTCTTCCCTTCTTGGACCCTTCAGCCTCCCCGTATGGGGCGGCCTTCCTTTTCTTATCTCCCCCAGCTAGATGGGGAGAATTTTCCTCTTCCTCCTCCTCGTCTTTGGGGGAGGAGGGCGTCTCGGTGTTATCGGACGACGATTCCGATACAACCTTGCGCTGGAGACCTTTCCTAGTCCCCGCGGTCTTCTTCTTGGCCTTCTTCTCCGGCGCCTCATAGGGTGCCGGAACCAGCATCTCCGTCAGGAGAGTACTTGCTGGATCTTCGGGCAGTGGGGCTGGACAATTGATCCGCTCCGTTGTCGCGACCCATTCCTGTCAAATAATGTGGAGGTTCAGACCCCTCACATAATTATACTAGGGAAAGAAACATCTTATGAGATATAAGGAGCTTACCGGATTAGCAGGGCGCTTTGCGCTGAGCCCGCGGTCCTCGGTAACAGAAGGAGGTACCTCGGCAGACTTGAACAACACCCTCCAGATGTCCTGGTGCGTCGTGTCGAAGAGTTCTCGTAGCATCTGGTGCCTTGCCGAGTCAAACTCCGACATATTGGATGCCCGTCTTTGACACGGGAGGATCCAGCGGAAGAGCATGACCTGGACCACGTTGACAAGCTTGATTTTCTTGCTTATCATGTTTTTAACACAGTTCTGGAGTCCGGTCAGCTCCACCGATGGACCCCAAGATAAGCCCTTCTCTTTCCATGAGGTGAGCCGCATGGGGATGCCGGATCGGAATTCGGGGGCCGCCGCCCAGTTGGTGTTGCACGGCTTGGTGATGTAGAACCACCCCGATTGCCACCCCTTTACGGTCTCCATATAGGAGCCTTCGAGACATGTGACATTGGGCATTTTGCCCACCATGGCGCCTCCGCACTCCGCTTGCTGGCCGGCCAACACCTTCGGTTTGACATTGAAGGTCTTCAGTCACAGGCCGAAGTGGGGCTTGATGCGGAGGAAGGCCTCGCACACGACGATAAACACCAAGATGTTGAGGATGAAATTGGGGGCCAGATCATGAAAGTCCAGCCCATAGTAGAACATGAGCCCGCGAACAAATGGGTGGAGGGGAAATCCCAGCCCGCGAACGAAATGGGTAAGGAATACAACCCTTTCGTGGGGCTCGGGGGTAGGAACGATCTGCCCCGCGCCTGGGAGCCGATGCATGATATCTGCGGCCAGGTATCCGGCTTCCCGGAGCTTCATGATGTTCTCCTCCATAATGGAGGAGGCCATCCACCTGCCTCCCGCTTCGGACATGTTCGGAGTGCTTTTGCGGAGAAGATGCGAACTTTGGCGCTGGAGCTCGAGTGCGCGAGAATGGATGGGCAGGGAAGAAGAAGGTGTGGGTAAAAAAGAGGAGTCATTATCCCTTTATAAGGGCGGTAGAAACTGCGTGCCTCCCCACTTGCTTGGTAAAACTCGCTTATTCCCCAAGCGTCGTGATTGATGGCGCGGTTGGGTTATCCACACCCGTATTGATGAGGATCCCGGGATAAGGGGACACGATCTCTGCTTCGACAAGACATGCCAAGAAAACCACCTCGCAATGTGCGCAGTGGCTGGTTGAGAAAAACGGTTCGAATAATGACCGGGGCCAGGGCGCGATGTCACGTTATGAAAAGTTATTAGCAAATTATATTTGTGGAAATATTATACTCTCTACGGTGGTATGGGGAATTTGTTTTGCAGAGCTGGACACTATCCTTGTGTTCAAAACCTTCAATGGAGTATTCCAAGGAGGAACCCGCCTTGCAATGCCGAAGACAATCTGCGTGCCGGACTCATCGTCATTGAAGCCTGGTTCAGGGGCTACTGAGGGAGTCCTGGATTAGGGGGTCCTCGGACAGCCGGACTATATACTTTGGCAAGACTGTTGGACTATGAAGATACAAGATTGAAGACTTCGTCCCGTATCCGGGTGGGACTCTCCTTTGCATGGAAGGCAAGCTTGACAATTCGGATATGTAGATCTCCTCCCTTGTAACCGACCCTGTGTAACCCTAGCTCCCTCCGGTGTCTATATAAACCGGAGGGTTTTAGACCGTAGGACAACAACAATCATACCATAGGCTATCTTCTAGGGTTTAGCCTCTCCGATCTTGTGGTAGATCAACTCTTGTAATACTCATATCATCAAGATCAATCAAGCAGGAAGTAGGTTATTACCTCCATCGAGAGGGCCCAAACCTGGGTAAACATTGTGTCCCCACCTCCTATTACCATCCGCCTTAGACGCACAGTTCGGGACTCCCTACCTGAGATCCGCCGGTTTTGACACCGATAGTCCGTTTCCCAAATATTGAGCTGGAAGGGATCCCACAACGGCCAATTTGAAGGGGGACAGCTAGTACAAGCTATCCTGACAAAAGTAGTCTTCGCCTGCTAAAGGCTCTGGTGGTGACGCCATCTTGGGCTCCACAGTGACCTCTGTCCTGCCGTCCTGCTGGTCTTGGTCTTGTTGCACTGATATGGAAATCTTTGCCTGATGCCTCAGAACTCCTCGCCTACGCTTGCCTCCTTAACACCAAAGAGGGAGCGAGGACATTATGCTCGCTGGCGTCCGCCTGGTCTTGATCATCATGGCTTACGTTATTGGAACCTCGCGAGGTTCACCTTGCCTTGATCTCTCTGCCCCTCACGAGCCAGCCCGGTGAGGCCGCCCCTGAGGAGGTCTTGCGTCACCCGCCTCGCAAGGCTTGGCTGCTCGCGAGGGTCTTGGGTGTTTGCTGGTGAAGATGGGCCGTACGGGGCCGCTGGAGGAGCCACGCTGTGGGCCGCAGGCAGGCAAGACTGGGGACCCCCATTCCCAGAACACCGACAGTAGTAGGCGTTGCGGTTGCACAAGACCTTGCTAACGATGAAGGGGCCCTCCCATGGGGAGGACAACTTGTGCTGTTTGGCTTGCTGCTGGACGAGTCAGAGGACGAGGTCTCCTCTTGGAATGCGAGGAGTTTGATCTTCCTGTTGTGGTAGTGCCTTAGGCCTTGATGATAAATGGCTGACCGACTGAGCGCCAGGAGGCGTGCTTCTTCGAGTTTGTCGATGCCGTCTTCGCGGGCTTCTTTGGCTTCGGCTTTAGTGTACATCGCAACACGCGGTGATTCGAACTCGACGTCGGTCGGGATGACGGCTTCGGCTATGTAGACGAGGAAGAACATGGTGAACCCGGTTGACCGGTTGGGCGTGGTGCGGAGGCTCCAGAGGATGGCCGACAACTCGTCAAGCCAGCTGCCGGGCGAGCGGACGAGTGGCTCGACGAGCCATGGCTTGATGCCGGATAGGATGAGACCATTGGCCCACTCGACCTGGCCGCTGGACTGCGGGTGTGGAATGGACGCCAGGTCGAGGTGGATGCCGGAGACGGAGCAATACTGCGCAAGCGGGCCCTTGGCGAAGTTGGTGCCGTTGTCCGTGATGATGTTGGTCGGCAGGTCGTAACATATTGCGATGTCTTTCACGAACTAGACCGCCGTCGGTCCATCCAGATTCTTGATTGGCCTTGCTTCGATCCATTTGGTGAACTTGTCCACCGCCACCAACAGATGCGTCATGCCGCCTCGAGCGGTCTTGAAGGGACCCACCATGTCGAGTCCCTAGACCGTGAAGGGCCAGGCGATCGGGATGGTCCGGAGTGCTGAAGCCGGCTGGTGGCTATGCTTGCTGAAGCGCTGGCATCCCTCGCATTTGAGGATGAGCAACTCAACGTATTGGAGGGCGGTGGGCCAGTAAAAACCATGGCAGAAAGCCTTGGCTACCAGGGATTGCGAGGTAGCGTGGTGCCTGCACTCGCCCTGGTGTATGTAGAGGCAGATCTTAATGCCGTGGTCCTGCTCGACGCAGCGCTAAAAACCGCCAGTGGAGCTGCGCTTGACGAGCTCATTGTTGATGATGCTGTAGGAGGACGCCCGGTGTTGCACTTGCCGGGCCGGTCTCGTCCTTGGGAAGAACCCTGTTCTCTAGAAACTCTGATATGGGCAGGGCCCATGAGGGAGCCGTCACTACGGCGAAGACGTCCACCATGACGGGTTCTGGGGTGGCAGCCCCAAGCAAGGGTCGATAGCCCCCGGGTCAGGGACGGCGGCGGCCGGGTCGATGATGACGGCAGCCGGGTTGATGATGACGGCGGTCGGGCCGGGTTTGACAGGCCCCGGGCTAGGTTCGGCAGTCGCCGGGCCAGGCTCGGCAGTCCCCGCACCGGGTTGAGGTGCAACCGGGTTGTCCGGGACGTAGATGGACTCGGAGTCCAGAGACGGTTTGACAGATGGCTTGCGTAGGTGCTCGAGGGAGACGCCGGATGGAATGGACTACCTTGATGAGGTGATCTTGGCGAGCGTGTCAGCGGCCTCGTTTTCCATGCATGGGATGTGGAGGAATTCACAGCCCGTGTAGAATCCGGACAGCTTTTGGATGAGGAAGCGGTAGCTTGCCATGTTGGGGTCGCGGGCGTCCCATTTGCCGGAACACTGCTGTACCACCAAATTCGAGTCGCCATAGCATAGAATGCATCGGATGCTGAGTTCCTTGGCAAGCCGGAGACCATGCACAAGGGCTTCGTACTCGGCAACATTTGTTGGAGGCGGTGAAGTGGATCTGGAGCACGTATCGAAGCTAGTTGCCCTTCGGGGGGACAGCACGATGCCGGCCCCCAGCTGAGACGCATCTTGGAGCCGTCGAAGTGCATGCGCCAGTGCGTCGAATCCGGCGGTGGCGGCAGGTACTGGGTCTCGGTCCAGTCGACGAGGAAGTTGGCCAGAGCCTGAGACTTGATCGTAGTGCGGGGCTCGTAGAGGATGGTGTGGCCGGCTAGCTCGAGCGCCCGCTTGGCGACCCGGCCAGAGGCGTCTCGGCACCCAATGATTTCACCGTGGGGAGCCGTGCTAACCACGGTGACGATGCGCTCTTGGAAGTACCACTTTAGATTTTTGGCGGTGAAGTACACGCCATAACACATCTTCTGGTAGTGCGGGTAGTTTTGCTTGGAGGCGGAGAGCACCTCACTCAGGTAATACACCGGATGCTGGACATCTTGGATCTTGCCCTTCTTTGGTCGCTCGACCACCATCACCGTACTGACCGACCGCGAGGTTGCGGCAATGTAGAGTAGCAGCGGCTCCTTCTCGGCCGGAGCGGCCATGACGGGTGCGGTGGAGAGCATGCGCTTGAGGTCCATGAAAGCTTCATCCGCCTGGTCGTTCCACTCGAACGGCGTCGTCTTCTTGATCAGCTGATACAGGGGCAAGGCCCTCTGGCCCAGCCGGCTGAGAAACCGGCTGACCAAGGCCAAGCAGCCGGTGAACTTCTGGACATCGCGCAGCTGAGCCGCCTTGGGCATGCGTTTGATGGCCTTGATATTCTCCGGGTTTGCCTTAATGTCGTGCTCCGAGATGAGGAAGCCGAGTAGCTTCCCGGTTGGGACGCCAAAAACGCATTTCTCTGGGTTGAGCTTGACCTTGTATTTGCGTAGGTTGGCGAACATTTCCTTCAGGTTGTCAAGGAGCGTGAGGTGCTGCTTGGTCTTCACCACGATGTCGTCCATGTAGACATGGATGTTGCGGCCGAGTTGCGGCAGCAAGCATTTCTGCATGCAGCGCTGGAATGTGGTGACGACGTTCTTCAGGCCGAATGACATGGTGATGTAGCAATATGCCCCAAAGGGCATGATGAAGGATGTCTTCAAGGCGTCGGCCGGGTCCAGCTTTATCTGGTGATAGCCGGAGTAAGCATCTAGGAAGGACAGGAGCTCACAGCCGGCGGTGGAGTCGATGACTTGATCGATCCGCGGGAGGGCGAATGGATCCTTGGGGCATGCCTTGTTCAAGCTGGTGTAGTCGATACACATGCGCCAGGTCTTGTTCTTCTTCAGGACGAGGACTGGGTTGGTCAGCCACTCGGGGTGAAATACTTCCATGATGAAGCCGGCCGCCAAAAGCTAGGCGACCTCTTCACCAATGGTTCTTCTCTTCTCTTTGGAGAAATGTCGCAGGGGTTGATGGACAGGCTTGGCGTCCTTGCGGACGTGGAGTTTGTGCTCGGCGTACTTCCTCGGGATACCCGACATGTCCTTTGGGGTCCATGCAAAAATATCCCGATTCTCACAGAGGAAGTCGACGAGCTTGCCTTCCTATTTGTTGTCGAGGCGTGTGCCCACGACAACGTACTTGCTGCAGCTGGGTTCTTCCGGGTTCAGCTTCACCTTCTTGGTCTCCTTGGAGGGCTTGAACGAGGCCTCATCGGTCGGCTCCTCGGCCGGGATTGGTGCGGCCGACGTCCCGCTGGCCAGGGCGACGATCCGGTCGAGCTGGCGCCATTTCTCGGCTACGACCAGTGACTCGACCAGCTTGGTGCCATCCCGGGCGCACTCCCGGGACTTGCGATAGTCGCCAGTCATGGTGATGAGGCCCTTCGGACCCGGCAGCTTCATTTTCAGGTAAGCGTAGTGTGGAACCGCCATGAACATGGTGAGTGCGGGCCGGCCCAGCAGCGCATGGTATGCGCTAGACAGGTCCACCACTTCGAACCAGAGCGGCTCGCGTTGGAAATGGTCGCTGTCGCCGAACATGACATCGAGCCGGATCCGGCCGATCGGAGAGTAGGAAAGACCGGGAACAATGCCGTGGAAGACCGTCCCGGTTGGCTCTAGGTCTTTGGCTTCGAGGCCAAGCTTGGTCATGGTGTCGTAGTAGACGATGTTGATGATGCTGCCGCCATCGATGAGGACTCGGGAGAACATGCACGTGCGCCGAGGTGCAACAATGGTGGGGTTGAGGACGAGGGCGTAGTCACCCGGACTCGGCATGACAGCCGGGTGGTCTTCTCGAGTCCATGTGACCGGGCACTCCGACCAATGCATGTACTCCGGTTTGGCCGCGATGACGGTGTTCACCTCCTGCCGAAGCAGACGCTCGCTGCGCTTGTCGTTGCCGAGGCTGGTGAAGACGACGTAGGTGGCGTTCTGGGCCGGGTAGGCATCATCGTGCATCGCACCGCCGTCCGGGGGCAGAGGAGAAGGTGGAGGTGGCTGCCCCGCTCCTGGAGCTCGGGCCGGAGGAGGCGGGATGTCGCCCCTCATGAGGCGCTTGGTGATGGCGCACTGCCGAAGCGTGTGTGTGGATGGTCTTGCGCCGCTGTGGTGCTTGCAGGGAGCATTGAGCATCTCCTCGAAACTCATGGCGGGCTGCCACGCCGTTTTGCCGGTCTACTGGCGCTTGGCGGCTGGGTCGGTTGCGGGCGCCTGCTCGGCGGCCGCGACGAGGCGGTTGTCGTAGCGTTGGGCCGGTTGGTCGGCCTTGCGCTTGTTGTTCTGCTGGTTGTGCTGCTACCGGCTTCCTTCGCCGACCGGCTTCGGAGGGGGAACCGGCTTTGCTTTGCCGGTTTCATCTAGTGCCACCTGGATCTTCATGGTGGAGTCAGCGTTGGCGTACTTGTCCGCCGTCACCATGAGCGTGGCCATCGTGGCCGGCTCGGAGCGCAGGAGCTTGTGCTTGAGAAGGGTGCCATACCGGCACCCGTTGACGAAGTACTGGATTTCTTGGACTTCATAGACACCCTCGCAGCTGTTCCGGAGCTCGGTCCAGCATGCGAGGTACTCACGGCCGGTTTCCGTTGGTCCCTACACGCACATGGCGAGCTGGCTGGGACGGCCGGGTCGCCGGTAGGTCCCGGTGAAGTTGCGCATGAAAGCTTGCTCGAAGTCGACCCACACGTTGATGCTGCCCACTAGCAGCCTATTCAACCATGTGCGAGCCGATCCCTGGAGCATGAGCAGCGCGTAGCGCACGGCGAGGCGGTGGTTAACGCCGGCGATGCCGATGGCGGTGGTGCTGTCGGTGAGCCAGTCTTCCGGCTTCACGGTGCCGTTGTACTTGGGGGTGTTGCAGGGGAGCGTGAACCCTTTGGTAAAGGGCTCATCTCGGATGTGTGCTCCAAAGCACGCTGGGCCGACGGGTCCGCTTTCCTCCAGATCCTGGGAAAGGGCGAGTCAGTGGCGGGTGTCGGTGTCGTCGATGGCGCGCGGGCCCAGCTAGCCGGCGATCACGCTGCGGGCGGCCGGGTCGACCAAAGCCGGACGTCGGCCGGGTTGGAGAGGGGCATCGAGCCGGTGTCGGTCTTCCAAGGCCGGCTCGTCGCCCAAGGCGATGGCAGTCGTTGGGGCGGGGTTGCGCCGGGTCCGGGTGCGGCCGGAGTGCACCTCCCCGGGTGGCGAAGACGCCGTGTTCTACTGGTCGCCGGGTCCGTCGGCGCGGAGGGAGCCGGATCCCACCGGCTTGCGAGTTGGTTGAGGCGGTCCTGTTGCGCATTGGCCGCGTTGAGGAGGTTGTTCACCCGCTTGAGGCGATTCTTCAGCTCCTTGCCCATGAGTTGATCCAGGCCGACCGCAGCCACCTGGGGTACTCATCGGCCGCAGGTACATCGGAGACGTGCAACGTGGCAAAGGAGGCGGCGAGTGCGTCGATGACATCGTCAGAGTCAGAGAGGAGCCCTGTCTGAAGCATGCTCCCGGCCAGGACCTCGAGCTGCCCCATGGTGGGCGCCAACTATCGTGGTGGGCGCACAACAGATGCCAAGGGATGGCTAAAGAGAGGATGAGGCTCGAGGGCACTGGTGGGCTCCAGAGGCGAGGTTGGCTTGAGCGAGCGCGTGACACAAGACATACCCAGGTTCGGGGCTCTCTGAAGAGATAGTACCCCTAGTCCTGCCGAGTGTGGTTTATGTGTGATAGTACAGAGTTGCCCCTCGAGCTGTACCAGGGAGGAAGGAAGGCAGGCCAAGGCTTAGGCTGCTCCCTCTATATGTGTGTGTGTTCTACTGATCGGATCTCTTCATCCCCGTGCATGGAGGCCTCATGTGGGGGTTTTATAGGTTAACCCCCAGGGGTACAATGGTAATGTTACAAGGCCATGGGGCCGGGTTGTCATCGTCCGGGAAGCCGGTGCTGGGACCCGCCGGGTGACAGGGCTCGCCGGGTTCTCCGGGCATGGGACCCGCCGGGTGTAGGGGCACTGTTTGCCATCTTGTTGATCGTCAGGGAGTGGCTGGATTGAGTCCGCTACAGTGGCGCTCTGTCAGGTCGCCGCTTGCTGGCGTCAGCAGTGACGACGGGCGCACTGTAGCCACGTCGGCCCTGGTTAGCGGGTAGGTGAGGCACTGTTGCCACACCCCGGCTGACCAAAGGCTTGGGAGGGGCACTGTTGCCTTGCTCATCTCTTGATTGAAGACTCATCCATCGTACGACGTGGATGGGACGGGAGCTGACCCGTGGCCGGGTTGGGGAGCACGCCAAGGGGAAGCTGCCTTGTTGGGGAAGTCTTGGTGCGCCAGGTTCGGCTGCCTTGCGCAGGTCGTCGGGGCCGGGTCGAGGGGCTTGGCCGAGTCGAGCGACCCGACCAAGCGTGAGCCAACTTGAGGGGCGTTGCTAGCCCTGTTGTTTTTGAAAAGGATACGGGTTCCGTTGCCTGCCTGGGGTTCATCCCCCCGACAAAATGCTAAGGACAAAGATTGACAAAAGCTCAAGATTTCTCATTTCTATTTTAGTAATCCAATATCACACCGAGTCCATAGGAAAAGCCAATACTATTAAAAGGGGATGAGGTGTTGCTTAATGGTCTACTTGCTCAAAGTGCTTAGTGATATGCTCCAAAGCCCCTAAACACTTTCTCAATTCCAAATATGTCCAAAACCTAAAGTCAAACTCAGCCCCACTGATTTGATCTATCCGACGCCACCGAGTTCTTTTGACATAGCCACTGCCACAAACCCTAATCAATTCGGTCTCACTGATCGGGATCTCTGTCTCACCGAGATGGCAATGCAAACTCTCTGTTTCCCTTCGTAACGTTTCGGTCTTACCAAAATGAGCGATCGGTCCCACCGAGTTCGCAATGTAAACTCTCTGTTTCCCTCCGTAACGTTCGATCTTACCGAAATGAGCGATCGGTCCCACCGAGTTTGCCTTACCAACTCTTTGTTTGCTCGTTGCTGAAATCACTCTCACCGAGTTCATGCAATCGGTCACACCGAGATGAGGTTTTGCCCTAACCCTAGCACATTGGTCCCACCGAGTTGATCATATCGGTCCCACCGAGATTCCTAATGTTCACATTTTGAACTGAATCAGTCTCACCGAGTTCTTCTATCCGGTCTGTCCGAGTTGGGTCAAATGTGCGTAAAGGTTGGATTTTGTGTGGAGGCTATATATACCCCTCCACCCCCTTCTCTATTCAAGAGAGAGCCATTAGAATGTGCCTACACTTCCACTACTCATTTTCTGAGAGAGAACCACCTACTCATGTGTTGAGACCAAGACATTCCAATCCAACCACAAGAATCTTGATCATTAGCCTAACCCAAGTTGCTTTCCACTCAAATCATCTTTCCACCATAGCCAAATCTGTGAGAGAGAGTTCAGTGTTGGGGAGACTATCATTTGAAGCACAAGAGCAATGAGTTCATCATCATCACACCATCTATTACCATTTGGAGAGTGGTGTCTCCTAGATTGGTTAGGTGTCACTTGGGAGCCTCTGGCAAGATTGTGGAGTTGAACCAAGGAGTTTGTAAGGGCAAGGAGATCACCTACTTCGTGAAGATCTACCCAAGTGAGGCAAGTCCTGTTGGGAAACGTAGCATGCAATTAAAAAAATCCTACGCTCATGGAAGATCTATCTAGGAGATGCATAGCAACGAGAGGGGAAGAGTGTGTCGACGTACCCTTGTAGACCGAAAGCGGAAGCGTTAGGTTAACGCGGTTGATGTAGTCAAACGTCTTCACGATCCAAACGATCTAGGGCCGAACGTACGACACCTCCAAGTTTAGCACACATTCAGCTCGATGACGTTCCTCGAGCCCTTGATCCAGAAAAGTGTCGAGGGAGAGTTCCGTCAGCACGATGGCATGGTGACGGTGATGGTGAAGTGATCCGTGCAGGGCTTTGCCTAAGCACTACGTGAATATGACCGGAGGCGTAAACTGTGGAGGAGGGCACCGCACATGGCTAACAGTATTTGTTGTCTGTTCTAGCAGTGCCCCCCTCATATATATAGGCTGGAGGGGAGGAGAGGCAGCCAAGGGGGCGCCCCAAGTAGGAGGAATCCTACTTGGGCACCTCCCAATTCGGCCTCCCCCTTTCCTATTCCTATTCGGAGTAGGAAGGGAAGAGGGCGAAGGGGAAATCCTATTCCCTTTTTCCTTTCCTCGTTCCCCTGTCCTTCTCCAATTTGGTCAGCCCATATGGGAGGCGCGCACCAGCCCCTTTGTGGCTGGTGTGTTTCTCCTCTTGGCCCATAAGGCCCATATAGTTTGCCGAGGGTAGTCCGGAACCCCTTCCGGTGACCCGATACGTACCCGGTAACTCCAGAACACTTCCGTGTCCGAATACTATCGTCCTATATATGAATCTTTACCTCTCAACCATTTCGAGACTCCTCGTCATGTTCGTGATCGCATCCGGGACTCCGAACAACATTTGGTCACCAAATAACATAACTCATATAATACAAATCATCATCGAACGTTAAGTGTGCGGACCCTACGGGTTCAAGAACTATGCAGACATGACCGAGACACCTTTCCGGTCAATAACCAATAGTGGAACCTAGATGCTCATATTGGCTCCCACATATTCTATGAAGATCTTTATCGGTCGAACCGTTATGAGAACATACGTTATTCCCTTTGTAATCGGTATGTTACTTGCCTGAGATTCGATCGTCGGTATCTTCATACCTAGTTCAATATCGTTACTGGCAAGTCTCTTTACTCGTTCCATAATGCATCATCCCGTAACTAACTCATTAGTTACATTGCTTGCAAGGCTTATTATGATGTGCATTACCGAGAGGGCCCAGAGATACCTCTCCGATACTCGGAGTGACAAATCCTAATACCGATCTATGCCAACCCAACAAATACCTTCGGAGATACCTGTAGAGCATCTTTATAATAACCCAGTTACGTTGTGATGTTTGATAGCACACAAGGTATTCCTACGGTATCCGGGAGTTGCATAATCTCATAGTCAAAGGAATATGTATAAGTCATGAAGAAAGCAATAACAATACAACTTAATGATCATTATGCTAAGCTAACGGATGGGTCTTGCCCATCACATCATTCTCCTAATGATGTGATCCCATTCATCAAAAGACAACACATGTCTATGGTTATGAAACTTAACCATCTTTGATTAACGAGCTAGTCTAGTAGAGGCTTACTAGGGACACTGTGTTTTGTCTATGTATCCACACATGTATCAAGTTTCCGGTTAATACAATTCTAGCATGAATAATAAACATTTATCATGATATAAGGAAATATAAAATAACAACTTTATTATTCCCTCTAGGGCATATTTCCTTCAGTCTCCCACTTGCACTAGAGTTAATAATCTAGTTCACATTGCCACGTGATTTAACACTAATAGTTCACATCTTTATGTGATTAACACCCATAGTTCACATCGCCATGGGATCAACACCCAAAGCGTTTACTAAAGTCAATAATCTAGTTCACATTGCTATGTGATTAACACCCAAAGAGTACTAAGGTGTGATTAGGTTTTGCTTGTGAGAGAAGTTTAGTCAACGGGTCTGCCACATTCAGATCCGTATGTATTTTCCAAATTTCTATGTCTACAATGCTCTGCACATAGCTACTCTAGCTAATTGCTCCCACTTTCAATATGTATCCAGATTGAGACCCAGAGTCATCCATATGGGTGTCAAAGCTTGCATCGACGTAACTCTTTACTATGAACTCTTTATCACCTCCATAATTGAGATATATCTCCTTAGTATTCTAAGGATAATTTTGACCGCTGTCCAGTGATCTACTCCTCGATCACTATTGTACCCATTTACCAAACTCATGGCAAGGTACACAATAGGTCTGGTATACAACATGTCATACTTTATAGAACATATGGCTAAGGCATAGGGAATGACTTTCATTCTCTCTCTATCTTCTACCGTGGTCGGGTTTTTAGTCTTACTCAATTCCATACCTTACAACTCAGGCAAGAACTTCTTCTTTGACTGATCCATTTTGAACTCCTTCAAAATCTTATCAAGGTATGTACTCATCGAAAGTCTTATCAAGCGTCTTGATCTATCTCTATAGATCTTGATGCCCAATATATAAGTAGCTTCACTGAGGTCTTTCTTTGAAAAACTCCTTTGAAACACTCCTTTATGCTTTCCAAAAAATTCTACATCATTTCCGATCAACAATATGTCATTCACAGATATTTATCAGAAAGGCTGTAGTGCTCCCACTCACTTTCTTGTAAATACAGGCTTCACCACAAGTCTGTATAAAACCATATGCTTTGATCACCTTATCAAAGCGTATATTCCAACTCCAAGATGCTTGCACCAGTCCATAGATGGATCCCTGGAGTTTGCACACTTTGTTAGCACCCTTAGGATCGACAAAACCTTCTGGTTGCATCATATACAACTCTTCTTTAAGAAATCCATTAAGGAATGCAGTTTTGACATCCATTTGCCAGATTTCATAAAATGTGGCAATTGCTAACATGATTCGGACAGACTTACGCATCGCTAAGAGTGAGAAAATCTCATTGTAGTCAACACATTGAACTTGTCAAAAACCTTTTTCGACAAGTCTACATTTGTAGATAGTAACAGTACTATCAGCGTCCGTCTCCCTCTTGAAGATCCATTTATTCTCTATGGCTTTCCGATCATCGGGCAAGTCAACCAAACTCCATACTTTGTTCTCATACATGGATCATATCTCAGATTTCATGGCCTCAAGCCATTTTGCGGAATCTGGGCTCATCATCGCTTCCTCATAGTTCATAGGTTCATCATGGTCTAGTAACATGAGTTCCAGAACATGATAACTGTACCACTCTGGTGCGGAACATGCTCTGGTTGACCTACGAGGTTCGGTAGTAACTTGATCTGAAGTTTCATGATCATTATCATTAGCTTCCTCTCTAGTTTGTGTAGGCATCACTGGAACTAATTTTTGTGATGAGCTATTTTCCAATTCGAGACAAGGTACAATTACCTCATCAAGTTCTAGTTTCCTCCCACTCACTTCTTTCGAGAGAAACTCCTTCTCTAGAAAGGATCCATTTTTAGCAACAAAAATCTTGCCTTCGGATCTGTGATAGAAGGTGTACCCAACAATTTCTTTTGGGTATCCTATGGAGACGCACTTCTCCGATTTGGGTTCGAGCTTATCAGTTTGAAAGCTTTTCACATAAGCATCGCAACCCCAAACTTTAAGAAACGACATCTTTGGTTTCTTGCGAAACCATAGTTCATACGGTGTCGTCCCAATGGATTTAGATGGTGCCCTATTTAACGTGAATGCAACTGTCTCTAATGCATAACCCCAAAACGATAGTGGTAAATCACTAAGAGACATCATAGATCGCACCATATCTAATAAAGTACGGTTACGACGTTCGGACAAACCATTACGTTGTGGTGTTCCAGGTGGCGTGAGTTGTGAAACTATTCCACATTGTTTTAAACAAAGACCAAACTCATAACTCAAATATTAGCCTCCGCGATCAGATCATAGAAACTTTATTTTCTTGTTACAATGACTTTTCACTTCACTCTGAAATTCTTTGAACTTTTCAAATGTTTCAGACTTGTGTTTCATTAAGTAGATATACCCATATCTTCTCAAATCATCTGTGAAGGTTAGAAAATAACGATACCCGCAGCGAGCCTCAACACTCATGGGACCGCATACATCGATATGTATTATTTCCAATAAGTCAGTGGCACGCTCCATTGTTCCGGAGAATGGAGTCTTAGTGATCTTGCCCATGAGGCATGGTTCACAAGCATCAAATGATTCATAATCAAGTGATTCCAAAAGTCCATCCGCATGGAGTTTCTTCATGCGCTTTACACCAATATGACCTAAATGGCAGTGCCACAAATATGTTGCTCTATCATTATCAAATTTGCATCTTTTGGCATCAATATTATGAATATGTGTATAACCATGATCGAGATTCAACAAACCATTCACATTGGGTGTATGACCATTGAAAGTTTTATTCATTTAAATAGAACAACAATTATTCTCTGACTTAAATGAATAACTATATTGCAATAAACATGATCTAATCATATTCATGCTCAATGCAAACACCAAATAACATTTATTTAGGTTCAACACTAATCCCGAAGGTAGAGGGAGTGTGCGATGGTGATCGTATCAACCTTGGAATTACTTCCAACACACATCGTCGCCTCACCCTTAACTAGTCTCTGTTCATTCTACAACTCATGTTTCGAGTTACTAATCTCAGCAACTGAACCGGTATCAAATACCCATGAGCTACTGCAAACACTAGTAAAGTACACATCAATAATCTATATATCAAATATACCTTTGTTCACTTTGCCATCCTTCTTGTCCGCCAAGTATTTGGGGCAGTTCTGCTTCTAGTGATCATTCCCTTTGCAGTATAAGCACTTAGTTTCAGGCTTAGGTCCAGCTTTGGGCTTCTTCACGAGAGTGACAACTTGTTTGTCATTCTTCTTGAAGTTCCCTTTCTTTTCCTTGCCCCTTTCTTGAAACTAGCAGTCTTGATAACCATCAACATTTGATGCACTTTCTTGATTTCTCCTTCGTCTATTTCTGCATCGCGAAGAGCTTGGGAATCGTTTTCGTCATCCCTTGCATATTATAGTTCATCACAAGTTCTTGTAACTTGGTGATAGTGACTAGAGAACTTTGTCAATCACTATCTTATCTGGAAGATTAACTCCCACTTGATTCAACCGATTGTAGTGTCCAGACATTCTGAGTACATGCTCACTGGTTGAGCCATTCTCCTCCATGTAGGCAAAGTACTTGTCAGAGGTCTCATACGTGTTGAGATGGGCATGAGTCTGAAATACCAATTTCAACTCTTGGAACATCTTAGATGCTCCATGGCATTCAAAACATTTTTGAAGTCCTAGTTCTATGCCGTATAGCATGGTGCACTAAACTATCAAGTAGTCATCATACCGAGCTTGTCAAACGTTCATAACATCTGCATCTGCTCCTGCAATAGGTCTGTCACCTAGCGGTGCACCAAGGACATAATTCTTCTATGCAGCAATGAGGATAATCCTCAGATTATGGAGCCAGTCCGCATAATTGCTACTATCATCTTTCAACTTTTCTCAAAGAACATATCAAAAACATAGGGGAGCTACAACATGAGCTATTGATCGACAACATAGATATACTAATACTATCAGGACTAAGTTCATGATAAATTAAGGCCAATTAATCATATTACTTAAGAACTCCCACTTAGATAGACATCCCTCTAGTCATCTAAATGATCACGTGATCCATATCAACTAAATCATGTTCGATCATCACGTGAGATGAGTAGTTTTCAATGGTGAACATCTCTATGTTGATCATATCTACTATATGATTCATGTTCGATCTTCCAGTCTCAGTGTTGCGAGGCCATATCTGCATATGCTAGGCTCATTAAGTTTAACTCGAGTATTCTGCCTGTGCAAAACTGCCTTGCACCCGCTGTATGTGAACGTAGAGCTTATCACACCCGATCATCACGTGGTGTCTCGGCACAATGAACTGTAACAACGATGCATACTCAGGGAGAACACTTATACCTTGAAATTTAGTAAGGGATCATCTTATAATGCTACTGTCATACTAAGCAAAATAAGATGCATAAAAGATAAACATCACATGCAATCATAATATGTGACATGATATGGCCATCATCATCTTGTGCCTTTGATCTCCATCTCCAAAACACCGTCATGATCTCCATCGTCACTGGCTTGACACCTTGATCTCCATCGTAGTGTCGTTGTTGTCTCGCCAACTATTGCTTCTACGACTATCGCTACCGCTTAGTGATAAAGTAAAGCAATTACATGGTGATTGCATTTCATACAATAAAGCGACAACCATAAGGCTCCTGCCAATTGCCGATAACTTCTACAAAACATGATAATCTCATACAACAATTTATATCTCATCATGTCTTGACCATATCACATCACAAGATGCCCTGCAAAAACAAGTTAGACGTCCTCTACTTTGTTGTTGCAAGTTTTACATGGCTGCTACGGGCTTCTAGCAAGAACCGTTCTTACCTACGCATCAAAACCACAATGATTTTTTGTCATATGTGCTATTTTAACCTTCAACAAGGACCGCCCATAGTCAAATTCGATTGAACTAAAGTTGGAGAAACAGACACCCGCCAGCCACCTGTGTGCAAAAGCACGTAGGTAGAACCGGTCTCACGAACGTGGTCATGTAATGTTGGTCCGGGCGGCTTCATCCAACAATACCGCCGTATCAAAATAAGACATTGGTTGTAATCAGTATGACTATTATCACCCACAACTCTTTGTGTTCTACTCGTGCATATCATCTACGCATAGACATGACTCTGATACCACTGTTGGGAAACATAGCATGCAATTTCAAAAAAAAAATCATACACTCATGCCAGATCTATCTAGGAGATGCATAGCAACGAGAGGGGAAGAGTGTTTCGACGTACCCTCATAGACCGAAAGCGGAAGCGTTAGGTTAACTGTAACATCCCAAAATTCTAAATTTTGGAATGTTATATTAATAGATAGTTATGATTGATTGTTTGATTGATTGTGCGAAGTTGAGTGAAATTTGAAACTTTTAAAAGTTAAATGAGAGGGAATAAAAGGACTTTCCCAAACTTTCATCTTTGCTTTCTGATCTCCGTGAATTCAAATTCTTTTCAAATACAAAACCCTAGAGAGAAGATGACATGACTTCTTCCATTTAAAATAAATGCAAAGGGTTTTTGAAAAATATTTGAATTCATTTGGAAATATTTTCCAACTCAGAAACTTTATGCAACTCAATGATTTTCACGAGAGAAGATAAAATGACTTCTTCAAATTATACGAAATATGAGTTGGGAGTTTCGAAGTATCAAATTTAAACTCCTTTAGAAATTATTTTCAATTTGGAGTTATTTGGGTTTTATTCAAATTATTTTTCTCCAAAAATAAAATATATGGAAAATAGGGTAAAATGATTCCCTACATTAGAAAATTGGAGAGAATTTTTTTTGAATTAATTTTGGTATTTTCAAAATGATTTTTATTGGGGTTTTATTAGAGCAGAAGCACTCTTTGCTTTATTTGAATTCTTGTGGATTTTATTTGATGTTAGTAAAATGTTCAGGTTGTAGAAAATCGGTTTCTGGAAATTTTGATATATTATATGCCTAGGTTCTATTTTATTTTATTTTTTTTTATTTTATTTCTCGTTGTGTTCAAAAAAAGTTCTTCTGCTGACTGGGTCGGCCCAGCCAAAGCCAGGCCAAGGCCCAGCTCCTCGCCGCCTTCCACCTCCGTCACCGACCGAGACTCCTCCCCGGAGTCCGCCGCGCCGCCGCCTCCTCTGCCCCCTCGCCCACGCCTCGCGCCTCCTCCCCTCCTTAAAAAGCGGCCCCAGGCCCCGCCTCTCTTGCTGTTCACGCCGCCGTCCTGCCGCATCACGCCGCCGCCCCGCGCTGCAGAACGCCACCCGCCGCCGGCGAGATCCGCTGCGCCGTCGCCGCACTCGCCCCTTGCCACGCTATCGCCCGCTAGTGCCGCCGCCTGCCGTGCCACGCCGCCCTCCCATCACCGCGCCATACCCCGCCGCCTTCCGTCGCCTGTTGCCGTGCCGGAGACGCCATCTTAGCTCGCCCCGCTCGCCGGAGAAACGTCGCCCCGATCGTCGCCGGAGTTCATCGCCACCGTCGTCGGTTTTCTTCACTGGAACCGCCGTGGACCGGTATAAACCAAATCCTAGATCGGTTTCCTGGATTTTCTTTAAAAAACCGGTTTTTATTTTTTTAATCTAGTTATATAGAGAACGTTCGTCGTTTAGACCTCTGCAATGAACGGTTTTCGTTGGTTTAAGTTCTGTAGCGAGCGTTCGCTCAATATATTTTTTTCTTTTTCTTTTTCATTTCATCAAGGACCTATATGTAAATATTTATTTACAGATTGGCCCCTGGTTTTCAAACTCTCACTACTTTTTGCTCGTTAGTCAGAATTAGACGAAACCAATGCCCACTTATTTGTTATGAACTCCTCTATCCAGTAAAACAACTTAACCATGTTTTTGAAAGTATTAAAATTTGAATTCAAACAGTTTAGTATTTGAACTTCATTTGACCGTAACTTCAGTTTTATAACTCCGTTTTAGTTGATTCTCTTTTTGCAAATTGAAGCTCTTGACCTAAACTTTCTGATAAGGCCAAATTTACATAATTTTGGTACTATTAGAAATTGTTTTATGTTGCAAGAGTTATTTGCTTGGTTTTGATGTTTTTCGAATTGTCTTCTTCGTTCTTTCCGATCTTTTGAGTGATTTCTTATGTGTGGTTACCATTGCTTGCTTACGCTAGATTGACCGGAGTGTGACGAGTAGATCTATCAAGAGTTTCGAGTGCGGATCATCTTCATCAACAGTACAAGCAAGTTCACATTTTGATCATATCCCTTTCGCACCTAATTTTTATGCATTAGTTTCAACCCTCAAACACTGCATGGTTAGGACTTGATAACATGTGGGTATTGGGAAGTAGTTGATGAGGTAGGAACCTATTGCCCTGCATTCAAACCTTGGGAGTTACTATTATGTTATGCTTATATTGCCATGCTATGCTCGTAGACGTGGATTGGGTTTGAGTGTATTCCATGACAGATGTGAGATTGTTTACTTAATGGTTCAACTTAAGGTGGCTACTTTAATACACATCTGGTGGATTGGTTGCGGGCACCTGGAGAATCCAGTGTTGTCCTAGGATATCCTGGAGGACCCGTGTGATCATCCTACGGCTCGCCGCCCAGGCTCAAAGGGATCATAAGATTATTCATGCTAGAAACTTCCGTGTGCAGCCACAAGCCATTATGGGCTTTGGCATAGTTAAGTAAGTTGCGTGAAGCTCTCGAAGAGGTAGACTAGCAGATGTAGTGGGTTGTAGGTGGTACTATCTATCCAGAGTAGAGAGTTAATGTTTCTGAAAGACCGTGTCTCGGTCATCCGTTTCTCAAACACCCTGTAGTGCGAGAAATCCAACGGAGGAGATCGAGTCTTGTGGGGAAAAGTGCGCAAACCTCTGCAGAGTGTACAAAAAAATCATGGTTAGCCGTGTCCCCGGTTATGGACATCTTGAGTATCTAGTTCTTGGATTATCATGTTGATCTCAACACTTTATTTAATTAAGTTGATTGGGTTAATGATTATTATTTTGGGATTGAGTTGGAGGAACCTTCTCAATATTTATCAACCAACTTTGTAGTTAAATAAAATATATTCCTTCGTAGTAGGGAAAAATTGGCTTTTCGCAAAAACATTATAACCATAGAGCTTTTCCACCAGCCAAATATGCATGTAGTGATAGCTATTATTCATCATTATCCTATGGTGTGAATTTGTCAGTGCATTCAATGTACTGACCCTTTGTGGCTGCAATGTCTCATGTTGCAGGAATCTTACAACGAGTAAGTGATACGTTAGGGTTACGATTTCTACACTCAACTTTGCCATTGGTGTTGATGGGAATCCACAACCTTGTTGTTACTTCCGCTATTTGGATTGAGGTAATAGTATTTATGTTATTTTATACATGTGATTTATCTCTGTTATAAATCCTCGAGTACTGTGTGTGTCAGCGTATCGATCCAGGGATGACACTTAAGTACAGAGACTTGACCATCTAAGGTCGGGTCGCTACATTAACGCGGTTGATGTAGTCGAACATCTTCATGATCCAAATGATCTAGTACCGAACATACGACACCTCCGAGTTAAGCACACATTCAGTTCGATGACATCCCTCGAACTCTTGATCCAGCAAAGTGTCGAGGGAGAGTTCCGTCAGCACGACAGCATGGTGACAGTGATGGAAGTGATCCGCAGGGCTTCGCCTAAGCAATACGTGAATATGACCAGAGGCATAACCTGTGGAGGGGGGCGCCGCACACGGCTAACAATGTTTGTTGTCTCTTCTAGTGGTGCCCCTTTGTGGCTTGTATGTTTTCCCTCTTGGCCCATAAGGCCCATATAGTTTGCCGGGAGTAGCCTGAAACCCCTTCCGGTGACCCGATACATACCCGGTAACTCCAGAACACTTCCGGTGTCCGAATACTATCGTCCTATATATGAATCTTTACTTTTGGACCATTTCGAGAATCCTCGTCATGTTCGTGATTGATACATCTCTAACGTATCTATAATTTTTGATTGTTCCATGCTATTATTTTATCTATTTTGGATGTTTAATGGGCTTTAATATGCACTTTTATATTATTTTTGGGACTAACCTATTAACCGAAGGCCTAGTGCAAATTGCTGTTTTTGCCTATTTCAGTGTTTCGTAGAAAAGGCATACCAAACGGAATCCAAACGGAACGGAACCTTCACGAGGTTCTTTTTTGGAACAAACGCAATCCAGGAGACTTGGAGTGGAGGTCAAGGAAGCAACGAGACGACCACGAGATAGGGAGGCGCGCCCAGGGGGGTAGGCGCGCCCCCACCCTCATGGGCCCCTTGTAGCTCCACCGACCTACTTCCTTCGCCTATATATACTCTTATACCCTGAAAATATCCAAGGGAGCCACAAAACCACTTTTCCACTGCCGCAACCTTCTGTACCCGTGAGATCCCATCTTGTGGTCTTTTCTGGCGATCTGTCGGAGGTGGATTCGATCACGGAGAGCTTCTACATCAACACCATAGCCTCTCTAATGATGTGTGAGTTGTTTGCCACAGACCTTCGGGTCCATAGTTATTAGCTAGATGGCTTCTTCTCTCTCTCTCTTTGGTTCTCAATACAAAGTTCTCATTGATGTTCTTGGAGATCTATTCGATGTAATACATTTTGCGGTGTGTTTGTCGAGATCCGATGAATTGTGGGTTTATGATCAAGATTATCTATGAACAATATTTGATTCTTCTCTGAATTCTTATATGCATGATTTGATATCTTTGCAAGTCTCTTCGAATTATCAGTTTGGTTTGGCCTACTAGACTGATCTTTCTTGCAATGGGAGATGTGCTTAGCTTTGGGTTCAATCTTGTGGTGCTCGATCCCAGTGACAGAAAGGGAACCAAGACGTATTGTATTGTTGCAATCAAGGATAAAAAGATGGGGTTTATATCATATTTCTTGAGTTTATCCCTCTACATCATGTCATCTTGCCTAATGCGTTACTCCGTTCTTATGAACTTAATACTCTAGATTCATGCTGGATAGCGGTCGATGTGTGGAGTAATAGTAGTAGATGCTGAATCGTTTCGGTCTACGTGACACGGGCGTGATGCCTATGTTCATGATCATGCCTAGATATTCTCATAACTATGTGCTTTTCTATCAATTGCTCGTCAGTAATTTGTTCACCCAGCGTAATATATGCTATCTTGAGAGAAGCCACTAGTGAAACCTATGGCCCCCGGGTCTAGTTTACATCGTATAAGTTTTCGATCTATAATTCTAGTTTACTATTTATTTTATAATCTTTATTTTCCATTATATACAACAAAAATACCAAAAATATTTATCTTATTATCTTTATCAGATCTCACTTTTGCAAGTGGCCGTGAAGGGACTGACAACCCCTTTATCGCGTTGGTTGCAAGGTTCTTGATTGTTTGTGCAGGTACTAGGCGACTTGCGTGTAGTCTCCTACTGGATTGATACCTTGGTTCTCAAAAACTGAGGGAAATACTTACGCTACTTTGCTGCATCACCCTTTCTTTTTCATGGGAAAACCAACACATGCTCAAGAGGTAGCAAGAAGGATTTCTGGCGCCGTTGCCGGGGAGATTTGCACCAAGTCATGTCAAGATTTGATCTCCCGTTAACTAGCCATTTTTGGTGCTGTTGCCGGGGAGATCTACGCTCATGTCAAGACATACCAAGTACCCATCACAAACTCTTATCCCCTCGCATTACATTATTTGCCATTTGCCTCTTGTTTTCCTCTCCCCCACTTCATATTTGCCTTTTCTTTGCCTCTTTCCCATTTGCCTTTCTTTCGCCATGGCCGAATCAAAAAGGGCTGGGGGCTCTCTCCTGGGTTTTACTTTGGACAGTCCCTCTGCCCTTTTTAAGCCCACAAATAATGATGCTATGGAAAGAACTACCGGGGTTATCGATGAGAGTTTGAATAATTTGATGAGAATGACCCCAGAATTTTTCGTTATTTGCTTGATGAATCTTTGAAAGATGCTTGGGATAGACTGTTAAGGATCTGAGCCAGCTATGTACCCCAATATCAAATTGAGATATACTTGAAAAGCTTTTATGTTGGCTTGCCCTCTTCTTTCAAGCAAGTTTTAGATTCTATCTTTGAAGAAGGTTTTCTTGAGGGGGATGCCATTGATACCTATGAAAGGATGAAAACTACATTTGGGCACCCCATGAATGAGAAGGTTGAATCCAGCTCTCTTTTGTGCTTTTATCAAAATAAAATTATCAAAGAGATGAAGGCTAGCTTAGATGCAAATTTCCGTAGTGTGCTTAATCTTTATATCACCATTAATGGCCATGTGCTTTCTCAAAATATAAAGATAAATGCTATAGATAAGAATTTTTCTCTTTTCTTTCCCAACACCAAAGATGGCAATACCTATATCTATTCTTATTTTTATGCCTAGCTAGGGGCGTTAAACGATAGCGCTTGTTGGGAGGCAACCCAATTTTATTTTTGTTCCTTGCTTTTTGTTCCTGTTTAGTAATAAATAAATCATCTATCATCTATCCTCTGTTATGACTGTGTTTTTTATGTTTTAATTAGTGTTTGTGCCAAGTAAAGCCTTTAGGATCTTCTTGGGTGATTATTGTTTCATCTTGCTGTAAAAAAACAGAAAGTATGCGCTCACGAGAATAATTTCCATTTTTTACCAGAGAGTGATAAAATACTTATTCCAACTGAAGTATATCAATATACAAATTATTTAGGACGTCCTAATTTTTAAGAATTTTTGGAGTTACATAAGTATTCGAAACTTCCAGATTGCTACAGACTATTCTGTTTTTGACATATTCTGTTTTTCGTGTGTTGTTTGCTTATTTTTATGAATCTATGGCTAGTATCGGGGGGTATGAACCATAGAGAAGTTGGAATACAATAGGTTTAACACCAATATAAATAAAGAATGAGTTCATCACAGTACCTTGAACTGGTGGTTTGTTTTCTTATACTAACGGAGCTCATGAGATTTTCTGTTGAGTTTTGTGTGGTGAAGTTTTCAAGTTTTTGGGTAAAGATTTGATGGATGTTGGAACAAGGAGTGTAAAGAGCCTAAGATTGGGGATTCCCAAGGTACCCCAACTTAAAATTCAAGGACAACCAAAAGCCTAAGCTTGGGGATGCCCCAGAAGGCATCCCCTCTTTCGTCTTTGTCTATCGGTAACTTTACTTGAGGCTATATTTTTATTCACCACACGATATGTGTTTTGCTTGGAGCCTCTTGTATGATTTGATTCTTTGCTTTTTATTTTACCACAATCATCCTTGCTGTACACACCTTTTGGGAGAGACACGCATGAATCGGAATTTATTAGAATACTCTATGTGCTTCACTTATATCTTTTGAGCTAGATAATTTTGCTCTAGTACTTCACTTATATCTTTTTAGAGCACGGTGGTGGTTTTATTTGATAGAAATTATTGATCTCTCATGCTTCACTTTTTGTCTAGTTGATGTGAGACTATCTTCTCCTTTTTGTCTTCTCCACAACCACCATTCTATTCCACCTATAGTGCTATATCCATGGCTCACGCTCATGTATTGCGTGAAAGTTGAAAAAGTTTGAGAACACCAAAAGTATGAAACAATTGCTTGGCTTGTCATCGGGGTTGTGCATGATTTGAATATTTTGTGTGATGAAGATATAGCATAGCCAGACTATATGATTTTGTACGGATAACTTTCTTTGGCCATGTTATTTTGAGAAGACATGATTGCTTGGTTAGTATGCTTGAAGTATTATTATTTTTATGTCAATATTAAACTTTTGTTTTGAATCTTTCGGATCTGGACATTCATGCCACAGTAAATAATATTACATTGAAAATTATGTTAGGTAGCATTCCACATCAAAAATCCCGTTTTTATCATTTACCTACTCGAGGACGAGAAGGAATTAAGCTTGGGGATGCTGATACGTCTCCAACGTATCTATAATTTTTGATTGTTCCACACTATTATATTATCTATTTTGGATGTTTAATGGGATTTAATATGCATTTGATATTATTTTTGGGACTAACCTATTAATCGAAGGCCTAGTGCAAATTGCTGTTTTTTTGCCTATTTCAGTGTTTGGCAGTAAAGGAATATCAAACGGAATCCAAACGGAACGAAACCTTCACGAGGATCTTTTTTGGAACAAACGCAATCTAGGAGACTTGGAGTGGAGGTCAAGGAAGCAACGAGACGACCACGAGATAGGGAGGCGCGCCCAGGGGGGTAGGCGCGCCCCCACCCTCATGGGCCCCTTGTAGCTCCACCGACCTACTTCCTTCGCCTATATATACTCTTATACCCTGAAAATATCCAAGGGAGCCACGAAACCACTTTTCCACTGCCGCAACCTTCTGTACCCGTGAGGTCCCATCTTGTGGTCTTTTCTGGCGATCTGTCGGAGGTGGATTCGATCACGGAGAGCTTCTACATCAACACCATAGCCTCTCTAATGATGTGTGAGTTGTTTGCCACAGACCTTCGGGTCCATAGTTATTAGCTAGATGGCTTCTTCTCTCTCTCTCTTTGGTTCTCAATACAAAGTTCTCATTGATGTTCTTGGAGATCTATTCGATGTAATACGTTTTGCGGTGTGTTTTTCGAGATCCGATGAATTGTGGGTTTATGATCAAGATTATCTATGAACAATATTTGATTCTTCTCTGAATTCTTATATGCATGATTTGATATCTTTGCAAGTCTCTTCGAATTATCAATTTGGTTTGGCCTACTAGATTGATCTTTCTTGCAATGGGAGAAGTGCTTAGCTTTGGGTTCAATCTTGTGGTGCTCGATCCCGGTGATAGAAAGGGAACCGACACGTATTGTATTGTTGCCATCGAGGATAAAAAGATGGGGTTTATATCATATTGCTTGATTTTATACCTCTACATCATGTCATCTTGCCTAATGCGTTACTTTGTTCTTATGAACTTAATACTCTAAATGCATGCTAGATAGCGGTCGATGTGTGGAGTATTAGTAGTAGATGCAAAATTGTTTCGGTCTACTTGACACGGACGTGATGCCTATGTTCATGATCATGCCTAGATATTCTCATAACTATGCGCTTTTCTATCAATTGCTCGGCAGTAATTTGTTCACCCACCGTAATATATGCTATCTTGAGAGAAGCCACTAGTGAAACCTATGGCCCCCGGGTCTACTTTACATCATATAAGTTTCAGATCTATAATTCTAGTTTACTATTAATTTTGCAATCTTTATTTTCCAATCTATACAACCAAAATACCAAAAATATTTATCTTTATCAGATCTCACTTTTGCAAGTGGCCATGAAGGGATTGACAACCCCTTTATCGCGTTGGTTGCAAGGTTCTTGATTGTTTGTGCAGGTACTAGGCGACTTGCGTGTAGTTTCCTACTGGATTGCTACCTTGGTTCTCAAAAACTGAGGGAAATACTTACGCTACTTTGCTGCAGCACCCTTTCCTCTTCAAGGGAAAACCAACGCATGCTCAAGAGGTAGAAGTGGTCTCATCCAGGACTCGGAACAACGTTCGGTCACCAAATCACATAACTCATATAATACAAATCGTCATCGAATGTTAAGCGTGCGGACCCTACGGGTTCGAGAACTATGTAGACATGACCGAGACACCTTTCTGGTCAATAACCAATAGCCTGGATACTCATATTGGCTCCCACATATTCTATGAAGATCTTTATCGGTCGAACCATTATGACATCATACGTTATTCCCTTTGTCGTTGGTATCTTAGTTGCCCGAGATTCGATCTTCGGTATCTTCATACCTAGTTCAATATCGTTACCGGCAAGTCTCTTTACTCGTTCCGTAATGCATCATCCCATAACTAACTCATTAGTTACATTGCTTGCAAGGCTTATTATGATGTGCATTACCGAGAGGGCCCAGAGATACCTCTCCGATACTCGGAGTGACAAATCCTAATATCAATCTATGCCAACCCAACAAATACCTTCAGAGATACCTTTAGAGCATCTTTATAATCACCCAGTTACGTTGTGACGTTTGATAGCACACAAGGTATTCCTCCGGTATCCGGGAGTTGCTTAATCTCATAGTCAAAGGAATATGTATAAGTCATGAAGAAAGCAATAGCAATAAAACTTAACAATCATTAGGCTAAGCTAATGGATGGGTCTTGCTATTGGGGATCGCAGTCATTTCAAAAAAATTCCTATGCACACGCAAGATCCATCTAGGTGATGCATAGCAACAAGATGGGAGAGTGTTGTCCATGTACCCTCGTAGACCATAAGCGGAAGCGTTATGATAACACGGTTGATGTAGTCGTACGTCTTCACAATCTGAATGATCCTAGCACCGAAGGTACGGCAACTCCGCGATCTGCACACGTTCAGCTCGGTGACGTCCCACAAACTCTAGATCTAGCTGAGTGTTGAGGGAGAGCTTCGTCAGCACGACAACATGATGACGGTGATGATGAAGTTACCGACGCAGGGTTTCGCCTAAGCACTACAACGATATGACCGAGGTAAAAATCTGTGGAGGGGGGCACCGCACACGGCTAAACAATCAACTTGTGTGTCTATGGGGTGCCCCCTTCCCGTATATAAAGGAGCGGAGGAGGGGGAGGGCCGCCCCTCTATGGCGCGCCCAAGGGGGGAGTCCTACTCCTGGTGGGAGTAGGATTCCCCTTTCCCTTGTTGGAGTAGGAGAGAAGGAAGGGGAAGAGAGAGGGAAGGAAGGGGGGGCGTCCCCCCACCCAATTCGGATTGGGCTAGGGGGCGCGCCCTTCACCCCTGCCTTCCCCTCCTCTCTTCCACTAAGGCCAAATAAGGCCCATATACTCCCCGGGGGGTTCCGGTAACCCCCCGGTACTCCGGTAAATGCCCAAACTCACCCAGAACCATTCCGATATCCAAACAAAGCCTTTCGATCTTTATGTCTTGACCATTCCGAGACTCCTCGTCATGTCTGTGATCATATCCGGAACTCCGAACTACCTTTGGTACATCAAAACACATAAACTCATAATACTGATCTTCACCGAACGTTAAGCGTGCGGACCCTACGGGTTCGAGAACTATGTAGAGATGACCGAGACTCATCTCCGGTCCATAACCAATAGCAGAACCTGGATGCTCATATTTGTTCCTACATATTCTAGGAAGATCTTTATCGGTCAAACCGCATAACAACATACGTTGTTCCCTTTGTCATCGGTATGTTTCTTGCCCGAGATTCGATTGTCGGTATCTCAATACCTAGTTTAATCTCGTTACTGGCAAGTCTCTTTACTCATTCTGTAATGCAACATGCCATAACTAACTCATTAGTCACATTGCTTGCAAGGCTTATAGTGATGTGCATTACCGAGAGGGCCGAGAGACACCTCTCCGATACACGGGGTGACAAATCCTAATCTCGATCTATGCCAACTCGACAAACACCACCGGAGACACCTGTAGAGCATCTTTATAGTCACCCAGTTACGTTGTGACGTTTGATAGCACTGTCGGGGTTTGGGTGCGACATATGCCAATGGATGGCTTATCATGGTGGGGGCGAGTAGAACGTCGTCGATGCCTGGAAACGGGATGAGGCGTAGACACAAACGCCGGCATACTTTACCTAGGTTCGGGGCTCTCCTATGAGATAACACCCCTAGTCCTGCTCTACGGGGTCTCCGCATGATCACTAAGGCAAATTGAGTATAAAGGTGCTCCTCGAGCTGTATCTGTGGATGGAGGAGGGCAAGGCTAGCTCTCTCCTTTCTCTAAGGTCCGGTCTAGCTAATGAATCAACCCTTTGCATGGGTGCCCTGGGGGGTCTATCTAGGCATGCCCCCCAGGGGTATAATGGTAATCTGACTGGGCGTAGGGCCCAGCTGTCAGTATCTTTGCCTTCCAGCCCTTCCGCCGACTGCTGGGGCCCGCCGACTGGTCTGGTACGGAGCCGACAGGCCGCACCCGCTGCTTGCGGGTCTTGCCATCTGCTGATTACTGTAGCCGTGCCTCTAACGACGCAGGCTTGGTCATGGGGTCATGGCTACAGCCCTGCCGTCTGGTGGGTGATCACTGTAGCCACTCTGTGTCTCGTCTTGTTAACAGCGCGGGGAACCCGTAGGAGGGGCAGGCCGACTCCCGGGGGCCGGCTCCCTACAGGTTCGTCTTGCGGCGCTCTTGCCATCTTCTGGACTCTCACTGACTGGTAGGGCCCGTCTTCCGTGGATCGTACTGTCAGAACGTCGTGGGTACAGGACTCCGCCCACCGCTGCTGGTGTCAGGGATGGCATGGCACAGTGCTGTGCCAGACGAAGATCTCCGCCGGTACAACGCACTGTGCTCTGGTCATCCCCCGGAAAAGGAGAGGGTGTGGGCTTCACTGTCTCCACTCCCTGTCCCATCCCCCTGATAAGGGCATGGGCTTCGCTGGTGTCGTGGGCCGACTTCCCGCGGTTGGCGACTCCGGAAGCCGCCAGTCGGAGTCAGCCGGGCTCGATCTCATCCGTAGGACTCAGACGCTTATGGGCGGCCGGCTGTTCCTCCAACCGCCCCCCTGAAGTCGGCTCTCCGTCCGTTGTCTTGAGGGACGCAGCAAACCCCGATGTCTTGGAAGGCTATGGGCCTCGGGTTAGCCTACCCGTGGCCCATTACTCCGACAGTAGTCCCCGAAGCTGATGAGGCGCCGCGGATAATCAGCCGAGGAGCCTCAGTAGCTTCATTCTCCGAGTATTTGGGGTGGAGACTCTGCTTGACTCTGCCGGGCCGACTGGTAGGTGTCGGAGTCGTCTGACTTTGACTTGTCCAAGAAATACTTTCGAATCCCCTGGCGGGAACTCAGTGGCATATGAGCTAAGCTTCCTGGCCGCCAACCACTTCGTGCCCGCCATGCGGCAACCAGTGGCCGGGCCAGCCTGCCTACCCATCCGCAAGATGGGACATGCCCGCCGGCGGGGCCCGCCACTACCACGCCTCAGCATGTGAGCGGATCCGTTGCGGCCATGGGGGCGGTTGAGGTTCCCACAGAGTTACTGCGCGCGGTAATTTTGCGTGATAAATGTGGGGAGCATGGGGTAGTGGGCGCAGTAAATCCCACAACTGCCCCCTCGGCTTCGCAACCCATTGGGCTATAAGTAGGGGGAGGATGGGAAACGGCAGAGCACACGCGTCCCACCTCCCCACTGCTTCTTCTCCTTCTTCTCCCTCTCCGCTTCTCGAGCCTTGTCGAACGCTGCGGCGGTCTGCTCACGATGAGCTCTTCCTCCGCCGTCACGCCCCCGACGGCGCACACCGGCACCTGGGATGGTTCGGAGGTCCACGAGGATCATATCGACTTCCTCCGCAAGACGCCTCGACTGCCCGGCGAGGACCTCGTGAGGGTCCGCCTCGCACGGAGGGGAGAGATTCCGCCGGCGCCGCAAGAGGGCGAGCGGGTCGTCTTCCGCTCGCACTGCCTGCGAGGCCTGCGCCTGCCGGCGAGCAACTTCTTCCGCTCCTTCCTTGAGTTCTACGGACTCCAGCCGCACCACCTCACCCCCAACACGGTAGTGCTGCTATCCGCCTTCGTCACCCTGTGCGAGGGCTTCATCGGCGTTCTCCCCACCATGGAGCTCTGGGGGAGTTCTTCTTCTCCAAGCTCGGCACCCAAGCTGCGGGCGTGCAGCTTAGTGTGGCACGTTCATCGCCGTGCGGAGGTCGGGGGCCGATAACCCGTTTCCCTCCATCAGGCTGATCAAGTCGGTGATGATATGGCAGCAGTCGTACTTCTACGTGAAGAATGTCTCCGCGGAGGGCGACTGGATCAACCTGCCGGCTTACGTAGCCGGCCCGCCGGCTGGGAGGCAGCCCAAATGGTCGCACCGGGCCCGGACATTGACGCCTGCAGGAGCCGGCGCCATTGCGTGGCTTCGAGTACTGGCACAGTCGGAGGGCCTGATCGGGCCGGACTTGCTAGCTGCCTTCGTGGTGCGCCGAGTGCTGCCCTTCCAAAGTCGCCCCCACATGATCTGCCAAATGAGCAGGCACCGAGACCCGAGCCGAATGTGCACCAAGGAGATGCCTCATGAGGAGGTAGCCTACATGGTGAATTATCTTGCGAGCTGGGACCTCAACGAAGAGTGGCAGTTCGGCAAGGATCCGTATTCGCGTGCTGCCCCTCCGCCTCTGGTGAGTCGTTTCCCTTCTCACTTTTCTTCGATTCTCCTGACATCTTTACTGCCGAGTCCGTCTTGCTCGTTCTGACCAGTCGGCTTTGGTCAGAACCACCTCCTCCAGCCAGCAGCCGGCACCATGGGGCCGGACCGCGAGTTCCTCCCCGACCGAGCGGAGAGCGATGTGGACGACCCCGACTTGGGGGCGGCGGCCCTGGAGGACGACCCCGAGTGGGGAGGCGGCGTGTCAGGCGGCCCGAGACTTGGGGCCAGTCTTGAGGACTGGCCTGATGATGACGAGGAAGTTGTCCCATGCCACCAGCCAGGAGCCGGCCAGCCGGGCGCGGGCTCATCAGCCCCGCCGGACGGTCAAGGCGGCGGCAAGAAGCGCTGGGCCAGGACGAGCCTGTTTGGAAGTCGGCCAAAGAAGCCCAAGGGCTCAGCCGCGGCGACCAAGCGGGACGAGGCGGCCTCAAAGGCCAACCGCTTCCGCAAGGTGGTGAAGACGCCGTAGCTTATTTCAGCGTAAGTACCACCTCCCTTCGTACCTTCACATTTCTTTATTGAGTCTGTCTGAAATTTCTTTACTTTATTTTCTCGGCTTTAGGGCACCTCTCTCTCTGTTGAGAAGTCTGCAACCGGCTTCGTCTGAAGTCGGCGGAGACCTCCTCCACCACCCGGCGGATTGATCCCGCCGCCGACCTCCGGGAGGCGACGGAGCAGAACGCACGGGAGGCGCGTGAGGAGCGGGAAGCCGCCTGTCTGAAGAAGGCGGAAGCCGACAAGGCAGAGGCCGCCGCTCTGAAGAAGTTGGCGGAAGCCGAGGCCGCCGATGCGGAGAAGAAGCGCGCGGAGGAAGCCGCACGCCACCAGTCGACGGTGTTTGTCGTCCCCTTGAACTCCGCGCTGCCGCCACCGGAGTTCTGGGCGCAGACTGGGGAAGCCGGTGACGAGAACCCGGTCATGGAGAGGGACGCCGACGTCACCGCCATGCCGGAAGTCATTGTGCCATCACTGCCACCCTCCAGAGGTGCGCTAGGCGGACAACCGGCGGACCCGCCAGTGCCGCCAACTAGAGGGGCGGCGGCAACGGGCCTGGCCCTCGAGGTCAGTACACCGACGCACCGATGTCTCGCGAAGGCGGCTTCAGCACCGCGTCCTCTGGAGACCGGCGCTACGAGCTCCTCGATCCCGGACACCGAGGTGTCGAGCGCCGCGCCCACCGGGTGGGTGCGGGGAGGCGGGACTGGCCCGTTGAACCGAGCGCTCCTGGACGTCCAAGCTAAGCTCCGGGCTGAGGGCGACGCCATCAAGGAGTGCACCAAGGCATACCTGGCGTCACGAACGGCCATCTTGGTACGCATCCTTCCTTTTGCTTTGCTTCCTTGGTTTTCTTTGTGGGGGCGCGCCAGCGCACCCACTGGGTGTAGTCCCCGAGTTTCGGGTCGGCTGCTGAGCAGGCGGCTCAGAACTGTAATCGGTGAGTTCCAAGTACCAACACTTTTTCTGAAATTTTGATGCAGGATTACCACAATCTTCGCGTGACCTCCTTCAACGCTAATGTTGAGGAGCTGGCCAAGCGGACCGCCGACTTGTCAGACAGCCGGGGTGAGTCTTCTTCTTTCTTTGCGGGGGCGCGCTGGCGCACCCACGGGTTGTAGTCCCCGAGATTCAGGCCGACTGCTGAGCAGTCGGGCCGGATCTCCCCGACGACTTTTCTTCTTTGTTGACGACTGACATCCCTCCCCCTCATTCTTCAGAAGCCAACGCCGCCCTTCAGCACCAGCTGGGCGAAGTCAATACTGCGCTGCGCGTCAGGGAGGAGGAGTGCGGCCGGCTGACGAAGGAGCGCGACCGGCTGGCTACGCAGCTGGCAGAGCAGAAGGAGCTGCTCCAGAGGGCCCAGAAGGAGGCGGAGGACAAGGAGTCCGCCCTTCTTGCTGAATTTGTGTCCGAGCGCTCCTCCTGGACCGACAAGGAGGCGACACTGGTCTCCGGCTTCCAAGCAGTCGAAGATCTTGTCGATGGTGAGCTTCCACTTGTTTCCTTTTCTGGGCTGCCGACTGCTAGTCGAGTCGGCCTTAAATTTTTAAATTTGTTTCTTCGCTCTTCTTCCTTAGCAGACTTCTTTCCCGACCATTCTGATGCCGCCAATCAAGCCATCGAGGCTGATCGTGAAGCACGGAGGGCGGACGGCGCACATGTCGCCGCCAATGCCCCCTGAACGCTTAACGAGCAGATTTTAAGCATCGAGGCCCATCTTCGGCCAGCCCACCGGATGTTGCGCCGACTTCAACGTGTCGGCGCCTAGGCAATTGCCGCCCTGTGGCCGGACATGCAGGCGCCACGCACCCCCAGTTGGACTGTCGACTGGTTAGAGGTGACAGCAGGCTGTCTTGAGGCCTGGAAGGGTTCTTCAGCCCGGGTTGGAGCCCGCTGGACTTTAGAATTCGCCAAGGCGTGGCATCCTGGGCTGAGTTTAGCCTAGTTAGCCACGTTCCGACTGGAAGCTCAGGCGGAGCTGGCAACGGTGGAGGACGATCTTGTCAAGCGCGTCGCGTCGATCGCCGAGTACACTGACACCAGCATCTTCGTCCCAGAGTGGGCTGAGAACGGCGAGGAGGCGCCGCCGGAGTGGTTCAGGCTGAACCCGGACGACGGCGAGGACTCGGCGGAGGTGATTGACTCCAGTGGCGAAGAGGAAGGCGAGGAGGAGGAAGGAGACGAGGAGGAGGCGCCAGAGGTCGAGGCAGACAGCCATCCCCAGCCCGACCGTGCCTCTAGCAATGAGCCGCGCCCAACTGAGCCAGCTGTCGCCAGAGGTGATCAGGCGGAGACCAACCAGCCGACTGCCCCGGCAACTGGCATCGCCGACCCCTCCGGTCCTCCGAGTCCATCCGCGGCTTCCTAGGCTGCCACTTTATCTTTGTTTTACCTGCTTATCAGTCTCGATGAACTTGTTATTTTGCACAATTCCACCCACTGGGTGTATCTTGAACTTCTGCTTGATGATTCGGCCAAGGACCTTTCTATGTAAATATTTATCCATATTCCTTTGCCGCATTCCCTTAGTTGTCGTTTTGCTAGTCGGACAGCTGCTCTGTGGACTGCCGCTAGATCAAATACTTGGCTTCTTTGGGAAGGCAAGTACTTAGCCTTTTAGAGTTTTTAGCAAGTTAATTTAGAAAACGGCAAGCCGGCTGCTAAAGAGTCGGTTGTAAAGGGTTGAAAACCGGCCTTAAGCTATGAGCGAGCTTTGAGTCCTTAGCCATTTTTCATATGGACACCCATTCTACCTTACTCCTGTTCGCCAGACAGTCGCTCTGCGATCTGCGGCTTCTAACAGGAGACGGCTTAAGTGCCACACATTACTTGTCCAGCTGCAGGAAGTCGTTTCGTAGCTCAAGTCGGCAAGTCCTTGGGCCGACTGGTCAAACCCAGTGCCAAGTGGCAAAACGAAGAATAACATATTCACAGGCATAACTCTTTATCATATAGATAAAAGAAGGCAGTCCCCGAGATCTTCTCGGGGGGCCTGAAGTCTTCGTACTTTAATACAAAAGGTAGCGTGATACATACTGCATTAACTATAAAATCTTCGGAGGAGATTTGCATTCCATGGCCGCTCCATCTCTTTGCCGGAGTCATCCCTTTTGCATGCTCGGGGCTTCTGAGCGTCGATCAGGTAGTAGGAGTCGTTGCCCAACACCTTGCTGATGATGAAGGGGCCTTCCCAAGGTGCTGAGAGCTTGTGCTGGCCAGCTATTCGCTGAATCAGCCGAAGCACAAGGTCTCCTTCTTGGAAAGATCGCGGCTTGACCTTCCGATTGTAGTATCGGCGTAGGCTCTGCTGGTAGATGCTGGACCGGCTGAGTGCCAACAGCCGGCCCTCTTCAGCAGACCGACGCCGTCTTAATGTGCTTCCTCTGCTTCCTCCTCGGTGTACATGGTGACTCGAGGGGAGTCAAACTCTATGTCCGTTGGGATGACGGCTTCGGCACCGTAGACGAGGAAGAAGGGTGTGAAGCCGGTTGACTTGTTTGGAGTCATGCACAGGCTCCAGAGGACGGCTGGCAACTCATCAAGCCAGCAGCCTGCCGATCGCTCCAGAGGCTCGACCAGCCGGGGCTTGATGCCGGACAGGATTAGGCCATTTGCTCGCTCTACCTAGCCGTTGGACTGTGGGTGGGCAACGGACGCTAAATCCAGTCGGATGCCCTGCGTCGCGCAGAAACGGGCCAAGGCACCTTTGGCAAAATTTGTGCCGTTGTCGGTGATGATACTATGCGGTATGTCGTACCGAGTTGTGATGTCGGAGATGAAGGTCACAGCGGTCGGACCATTTAAACTCTTGATTGGCTTTGCTTCTATCCATTTGGTGAACTTGTCCACTTCAACAAGTAAATGAGTCAAACCGCCTCGTGCCGTCTTGAATGGTCCGACCATATCCAGGCCCCAGACAGCAAAGGGCCAGGCAATGGGAATAGTTTTGAGTGCCAAAGCCAGCTGGTGAGGCTTAGAGCGGAACTTCTGGCACCCCTTGCATTTTTGGACCAAGGACTTGGCGTCTTCAAGAGCAGTCGGCTAGAAGAAGCCATGGCGGAAAGCTTTGGCGACGAGTGCTCTCGAAGCCGCATGGTGGCCACACTCGCCTTGATGGATATATTTGAGGATTGCCTGGCCTTGCTCTGGCGCCACATCGCTGGTCTCTGGACTGGTAGTGCTTTGCCTTCCTCCTTGCGTTCTACCACAATGACTGTGCTGACCACTCGGCTGGTGGCAGCGATGTAGAGGAGCATGGGCTCCTTAGGAGTCGGAGCCACCAGGACAGGTGGAGTAGTCAGCGTCTTCTTTAGTTGGAAAAATGCCTCGTCCGCCTTGTGGTTCCACTCGAAAAAAGTGGTCTTCTTCATGAGTTGGTACAAGGGAAGAGCCTTCTCGCCCAGCCAACTGATGAATCGGCTGATGGATGCCAAACAGCCGGTGAATTTTTGTACGTCCAGCAGTCGGCTGGGTACCTCCATCCTTTCAATTGCCTTGATCTTCACAGGGTTGCATTCTATGCCGCGTTCGGAGACCAGGAAGCCAAGGAGCTGGCCGGCTGGCACTCCGAAGATGCACTTCTCCGGGTTGAGCTTGATCTAAAATCGGCGCAAGTTCTCGAAGGTCTCTTTGAGGTCTTCCAGCAGTGTTCCATGCTTCTCCGTTTTTACCACCACATCATCCACGTAGACATGAGCATTCCTGCCGAGCTGCTTGAGGAGGCATTTTTGTATGCATCGTTGGAAGGTGGCGCCGACGTTCCTCAAGCCGACTGTCATGGTCAGGTAGCAGAAAGCTCCAAATGGTGTGATGAAGGCAGTCTTCAGCCTGTCGGCCGGGTTCAACTTGATTTGGTGATACCCTGAATATGCATCCAAGAAACTCAACAGCTCGCATCCGGCTGTGGAGTCTATCACCTGGTCGATCCTTGGCAAGGCGAACGGGTCCTTGGGGCACGCTTTGTTGAGGCTAGTGTAGTCAATACACATTCACCATTGCTTGTTCTTCTTGAGTACTAAGACCGGGTTGGCCAGCCATTCTGGAAAGAATACTTCCATGATGAAGCCGGCTGCAAGCAGCCGGGCTATCTCTTCTCCAACAACTCCCCTCTTCTCTTCTGACAAGCGGCACAAAGGCTGTCTGACTGGCTTGGCATCAGATTGGACGTGTAATTTGTGCTCGGCGAATTCCGTCGGGACACCTGGCATGTCTTTGGGGGACCATGCGAAGATGTCTCGATTCCCACGGAGGAAATCGACGAGCTCGCCTTCCTATTTGCTGTCGAGGTTGGCACCTACGATAGCGTACCTCTCTGGGTGCTCTTGGTCCAAAGGTATCTTCTTTGTTTCCTTGGCCGACTTGAATGAGCCCTCAGCTTCCGACTCTCTGGAATCAGGCGACATCTCCGGCTGTTTGCTTGCCATCGCCACAACTCGATCTAACAGTCACTTCTCAGCTGTGATCACGAGGGACTCGGCCAGCCGACTGCTCTCTGATGCGCAGGCGAATGACTTCTTGTAGTCGCCATTTATGGTCAGGACCCCCTTGGAACTCGGCATCTTCATCTTGAGGTAGGTATAGTGGGGGACGGCCATGAACTTGGCCAGGGCTGGCCGGCCAAGCAGCGCATGGTACAGGCTCTCTAGGTCCACCACCTCGAACCATATTTACTCTCGGCGGAAATGATCTTTGTCTCTGAAGAGGACGTCGATCAAGATCTTGCCGATTGGCGAGCAGGAAAGGCCAGGAACTATGCCATGGAACACCGTCCGGCTGGACTGCATTTGCCTCTGCCTGATTCCTAACTTCTCCATGGTGTCTTTGTACAAAATGTTGATGCTGCTGCCGCCGTCTATTAGGACTCTGGAGAAGCGAGCAGCTCGCTTGTCCGTGGCAAAGGTGGCGTCCAAAACCAAAGCGTAGGAGCCGGGTTTGGGCATTACTTCTGGGTGGTCAGCTCGGCTCCAGCTGATGGGCTTCTTAGACCAATGCATGAATTCTGGAGTGTCAGTTGCTACTGCATTCACCTCCTGCTGCTGCAGTCGCCTGCTGCGTCGATCGTCGGCCACACTGGTGAACACGACATAAGCTCCCTGCTCTTCTGGGTACTCGTCTTGTACTGCACCGACTGGTCTGACCGCCGGCTGCTGGGGCGGAGGAGGCGGCTGCACCGCAGGCAGGGGAGGCAAAAGTCCGTCCCCCTTGGCTATCCTAGTGAGCCAGTGGCATTTCCGAGTGGTGTGGTTGGACGGCTTCGTGCCACTGTGGAACTTGCAAGGTCCATCCAGAGTCTGCTCATATGAGAGAGCCGGCTGCCAGTTGGACTTGCCGCCCTTCTGGCGCTTGGGCGGGGGCTGCCCTTCTGGCTGCTGATTTTCGACTGTTGCCACCTACCGGCTGGTGGAAGTCGGCGGTGGGGCTTTGCGCTTGTGGTCGTTCTGTGGTTGACGGCGACTGGTGTCTCCGGCCGGGGTTCGGGGAGCCTAAGGAGCCACTTTGCCGGTTGCGCTGACTTGAATCTCCATCTTCATGGAGGAGTCGGCTGTGGCGTACTTGTCCGCTATGATCAGCAGCTCGTCGAGGGTTTCCGGCTCGTCACAGAGAAGCTTGTGCTTGAGGGGGGGTGACCTCTCGGCATCCTGCGGTGAAGTACTTGATGGCCTGCACCTCGTGCACGCCTTCGCAGGAGTTGCGGAGCTCGGCCCAGCGTGTGAGGTAGTCGTGGGTTGACTCGCTGGGGTCCTGCACACATAAGGAGAGCTAGCGAGGCTTGGGAGGCCGCTTGTACGTGCTGGTGAAGTTGCGGACGAAGGCATCGGTAAAGTCGACCCAACTGTTGATGCTGCGGGGCCTCAAGCTATTTAGCCAAGTCCGGGCCGTGCCTTGGAGCATGAGCGGAACGTACTTCACAGCAACACGCTTGTTGCCGTTCACTATGCTGACGGCTGTGGAGTAGTCGACTAGCCAGTATTCCGGCTTCACGTAGCCGGTGTACTTGGATGTGTCTCTGGGAAGCATGAACCCTTTGGGGAAGGGCTCGTCTCAGATGCGGGGGCCGAAGCACGGTGGACCCAACTCATCTTCTTCTTCAAGCGCCAGGGATCGATGGAGACGGTCGATCCGGTGGCGGGCGTCATTCTCTCCAACTCCCTCTCGGCGGCCAAGGCGATCGCCGAGCCTTGGGTGATCAACAGGCGGCGGGGAGACTCGCCTTTCCCTCCGAGGGGGAGGAGGCGGACAGTCGTCCCGTCGTTCCACTGTTCATGGGCAACCGTCTCGGTCGCGCTCTATGGTGATGCGAGTCCGACTGCGGCTGACAGCCGGCTCCTTGTCTTTCATTCCGCGGACGCCGGCAGTTGGCGTTCAAGACTCCGCGCCTTGGTCTCGGCGCGGAAGCAGGTTGTCATTCCGTCGGCGCGGCGCATCAGTGTGGCAGCCGGCCTCGTTCTGCTCAGCAGCCGCGTCAAGGAGTCGCTGGACGCGCTCCGTCATCAAGCGACGCTCTTCGCCCTCGAACTTGTCCAGCTCGTCCGCCGCCGCCTAGGCGGCTCGAATGTTCTCCATAGGCATGGCGTAAACGGGGCGATTTTCTCTGAACAGATCGGCGATAGCCGCGCCGCGCTGCTGGACCGTGCCAAGGCGGCTAGGCCCAGCCGCAGCACGCGTGCCACCCATAGCGCGGTCCATCTCGCGCTGATAGGCTTCTGACAGGCGTCTCATGCTGGCTAGCTTTTTGGCGCCTTCGACTAGCTGAAGGCGGTGTTCCTCCAGCGTCTCGGTGTCGGTGTCTTCGGGAATGGGCACCGCCAGGTCTTGTAGCGCCGCGTTGAGCTGGTCATAATCACCCCGGCCAGAGTGCTCGTCATGATCAATGACAAGCACTTCTGTGACGGTGCTTCCGCCGCTCTCCGCGCGAGGAAGCGGTTCATCATAGACCACCACGTTGGAGGGGAACGTGTCAAACGACGTGGTGTCGGAGTCGACCAGCATCGGATCGGTGGAGCCTATGGACTCCAAGTCCCCAGCTGGCTCACTGGCATCGTGGAGTTGATCGAGAAGGCCAGCAAGGAGGGTCTCGGGGCCTACCGTGCCCGCGTTGGATGCGGGATCGTCGAAGAGGCGGACCTCACCGACAAGATCGGCGAGGCAACTAGCTGCGACGGCGAGCTCAACGCCGTGCAGCGCGTCGGCGCAGACTCCGTCTGGCGCGCCGGGTTGGCTGCGCTCGCCAGGGAGAAAAAGGGTTCCCGTCCAGAACAGGTCTCCGGACGACGGTGCACGAGGCCCCACGGTGGGCACCAAATGTCGGGGTTTGGGTGCGACATATGCCAACGGATGGCTTATCATGGTGGGGGCGAGTAGAACGTCGCCGGTGCCTGGAAATGGGATGAGGCGTAGACAATAACGCTGGCGTACTTTACCGAGGTTCGGGGCTCTCCTAGGAGATAACACCCCTAGTCCTGCTGTGCGGGGTCTCCGCATGATCACTAAGGCAAAGTGAGTACAAAGGTGCTCCTCGAGCTGTATCTGTGGATGGAGGAGGGCAAGGCTAGCTCTCTCCTTTCTCTAAGGCCTGGTCTAGCTAATGAATCAACCCTTTGCATGGGTGCCCTGGGGGGTCTATCTAGGCATGCCCCCCAGGGGTATAATGGTAATCTGACTGGGCGTAGGGCCCAGCCGTCAGTATCTTTGCCTTCCAGCCCTTCCGCCGACTGCTGGGGCCCGCCGACTGGTCTGGTACGGAGCCGACAGGCTGCACCCGCTGCTTGCGGGTCTTGCCATCTGCTGATTACTGTAGTCGTGCCTCTAACGACGCAGGCTTGGTCATGGGGTCATGGCTACAGCCCTGCCGTCTGGTGGGTGATCACTGTAGCCACTCCCTGTCTCGTCTTGTTAACAGCGCGGGGAACCCGTAGGAGGGGCAGGCCGACCCCGGGGGCCGGCTCCCTACAGGTCCGTCTTGCGGCGCTCTTGCCGTCTTCTAGACTCTCGCTGACTGGTAGGGCCCGTCTTCCGTGGATCTCACTGTCAGAACGTCGTGGGTACAGGACTTCACCCACGCTGCTGGCGTCAGGGATGGCATGGCACAGTGCTGTGCCAGACGAAGATCTCCGCTGCTACAGCGCACTGTGCTCTGGTCATCCCCCAAAAAAGGAGAAGGTGTGGGCTTCACTGTCTCCACTCCCTGTCCCATCCCCCCTGACGAGGGCATGGGCTTCGCTGGTGTCATGGGCCGACTTCCCGCGGTCGGCGACTCCGCAAGCCGCCAGTCGGAGTCAGCCGGGCTCGATCTCATCCGTAGGACTCAGACGCTTATGGGCGGCCGGCTGTTCCTCCAGCCACCCCCCTGAAGTCGCTCTCCGTTCGTTCTCTTGAGGGACGCAGCAAACCCCGATGTCTTGGAAGGCTATGGGCCTCGGGTTAGCCTACCCGTGGCCCATTACTCCGACAAGCACACTAAGTGTTCCTCCGGTATTCGGGAGTTGTATAATCTCATAGTCATAGGAACATGTATTAGTTATGGAGAAAGCAATAGCAGTAAACTAAACGATCAAAGTGCTAAGCTAACGGATGGGTCAAGTCAATCACATCATTATCTAATGATCTGATACCGTTCATCAAATGACAACTCTTTGTCTATGGCTAGGAAACTTAACCATCTTTGATTAACGAGCTAGTCAAGTAGATGCATACTAGTGACACTCTGTTTGTCTATGTATTCACACATGTACTAAGTTTCCGGTTAATACAATTCTAGCATGAATAATAAACATTTATCATGATATAAGGAAATATAAATAACAACTTTATTATTGCCTCTAGGGCATATTTCCTTCGGTCTCCCACTTGCACTAGTGTTAATAATCTAGATTACATTGTAATGATTCTAACACCCATGGAGTCTTGGTGCTGATCTTGTTTTGCTCGTGAGAGAGGCTTAGTCAACGGGTCTGCAACATTCGGATCCTTATGTATCTTGCAAATCTCTATGTCTCCCTCCTTGACTTGATCGCGGATGGAATTGAAGCGTCTCTTGATGTGCTTGGTTCTCTTGTGAAATCTGGATTCCTTTGCCAAGGCAACTGCACCAGTATTGTCCCAAAAGATTTTCATTGGACCCCATGCACTAGGTATGACACCTAGATCGGATATGAATTCCTTCATCCACACTCCTTCATTTGCTGCTTCCGAAGCAGCTATGTACTCTGCTTCACACATAGATCCCTCCACGATGCTCTGCTTGGAACTGCACCAACTGACAGCTCCACCATTCAATAAAAATACATATCCAGTTTGTGACTTAGAGTCATCCGGATCAGTGTCAAAGCTTGCATCAACGTAACCGTTTACGACGAGCTCTTTGTCACCTCCATAAACGAGAAACATATCCTTAGTCCTTTTCAGGTATTTCAGTATGTTCTTGACCGCTGTCCAGTGATCCACTCCTGGATTACTTTGGTACCTCCCTGCTAAACTAATAGCAAGACACACACCAGGTCCGATACACGACGTTGCATACATGATAGAACCTATGGCTGAAGCATACAGAATGACTTTCATTTTCTCTCTATCTTCTGCAGTGGTCGGGCATTGAGTCTGACTCAACTTCACACCTTGTAACACAGGTAAGAACCCTTTCTTTGCTTGATCCATTTTGAACTTCTTCAAAACTTTATCAAGGTATGTGCTTTGTGAAAGTCCAATTAAGTGTCTTGATCTATCTCTATAGATCTTGATGCCCAATATATAAGCAGCTTCACCGAGGTCTTTCATTGAAAAATTCTTATTCAAGTATCCTTTTATGCTTGTCGGTGTCAAAACCGGCGGATCTCGGGTAGGGGTCCCGAACTGTGCGTCTAAGGCGGATGGTAACAGGAGGCAGGGGACACGATGTTTTACCCAGGTTCGGGCCCTCTTGATTGAGGTAAAACCCTATGTCCTGCTTGATTTATTCTTGATAATATGGGTAGTACAAGAGTTGATCTACCACGAGATCGGAGAGGCTAAACCCTAGAGGCTAGCCTATGGTATGATTGTCTGTTGTCCTACGGACTAAAACCCTCCGGTTTATATAGACACCGGAGGGGGATAGGGTTACACAAGGTCGGTTACAAAGGAGGAGATATACATATCTGTATTGCCTAGCTTGCTTTCCACGCCAAGTAGAGTCCCATCCGGACACGGGACGGAGTATTCAATCTCGTATCTTTGTAGTCCAACAGTCCGGCCAAAGGATATAGTCCGGCTGTCCGGAGACCCCCTAATCCAGGACTCCCTCAGTAGCCCCTGAATCAGGCTTCAATGACGATGAGTCTGGCGCGCAGTGTTCTCTTCATCATTGCAAGGCGGGTTCCTCCTCCGAATACACCACGGAAGAATTTGAATACAAGGATAGTGTCCGACCCTGCAAAATAAGTTCCACATACCACCGTAGAGAGAATAATATTACCACAAATCTAATATGCTGACACGTTTTGGCAGCATGACATCACGCCATGGCCCAGTAATTATTTGAACCATTTTTCTTTAACCAGCCCCCGCACATAACGCGGGGCGGTTTCTTGACACGTCTTGTCTAAGCAGATATTGTGTTCCCCTTATTACGGGATTCTCATCAATACGGACGTGGGTAACCCAACCGTGCCTAGGACTCCTAGATTTTAGGCAAGTCCCAAACGGCCATGAGGAGGACGCTTGATATTCACCCTCTTTATAAATGGACAAGGCTGTTACTTTTTTCCCTCCCGTGCTCAATCGAATCCCTCCCCTGCCTCGAGTTCTAACACCCAAAGCCAAGGTCAGGTGCTTCGGACCTTCAATCATGTCCGGATCTAGCCTTCAAGGCCGGTGGATGTCTTCCTCCGTCATGGAGGAGGACATCAAGAAGTTGAGGGAGGCCAGATATCTGACCGCCGAAATTTCGCATAGGCTGCCCACCCGAGGGCAGGTCGTCCCTACTCCCGAACCCAACGAGAGCGTTGTGTTCGTCTCCCACTTCCTCTGAGGACTAGGCCTCGCTCTGGATCCCTTTGTCAGGGGTCTTATGTTCTATTACGGGCTGGATTTTCACGATCTGGCCCCAGACTCCCTTCTTCACATCTCGTCGTTTATTGTCGTTTGTGAGGCCTTCCTCCGCATTACCCCTCACTTCGGCTTGTGGCTCAAGACCTTCGATGTGAAGACGAAGATGGTCGAGGGACAGTATGCAGCGTGCGGAGGTGCTTTAATAAGCAAAATTGCTGATGCTCCATGGCCAAAGGGTTCCTTTCCAGAGGTGTTCGGATTGTGGCAACGGGAGTGGTTTTACGTCACAGCTCCCCGAAGTGCCAAGTGGGTAGGTGCCCCCACCTTTCGCGGATCAGCCACAACAACTGATGTCACGGATCAGCAGGGGGCTGAGCTGGGGTCCAGCCAAGGACGTGCCAATACTGTAGAGCCGTATCCGAGATCTCTTCGAGGGAGATTTCAGTCTGATTATGGTAACGCAAGTCATGCTGGTTCGTCGAGTCCAGCCTTGCAAACGCCGGCCCCTCCGCATGTGGGAATTCAACCCAGAAGGACCACGCACTATTCAGAATTTCCTCGGCATGACACACGAGGAGATGTACAAATCGTTCTTCGGACCCCAAATAGAGTGTCCGGACACTACCGAGGACGTGGGTCTGAGCAGCAACCGCACCGCTGCCCAAGTAAGTAATCCCATGACCGAACACACTATCCTTTTATTTATCATGACATCATTCTGAAGAATCGCTCTTTGACTAGGACTGGATAACAAAGGCGAAGATGATCCGGTGTTCAGCCCCCCTTCCTGAAGGCTTGGACAATCCGGTGCTGGAAAAGATGCTCGAGCCGGCACCTTGTCTAGTGCCCTCAAAGGAAGATGAAGGGGGGAATAAAGAGGGCGAAAGCGGGCCTCCATCGCTACCTATTCCAATCGAGGGAATGAGCGCCTCCGCGAGGGAGGTTAACCAAGGGGAAGAATCTGACATTCTCTCTCCCCGGGGAAGGAAGAGGTCTACCTCTGAAGATCCGGAAACTAAGGTTTCCAAACGGGAGAAGAAATCTCCGCGAGAGGGACCTTCCTCGAAGGGTACTCTTGCCGCACAATGTCCACGCGGGGATCAGCCCTCTACCGAGCTGTAAGTAAAAGGGTATTCAATAACAAAAATATTTGGCTCTATTTCTGAGGAACATAATCGAAGCATTTATATTGCAGTTCGGATCTTAGCCCTTCTCAACTGAGCTTGTCTTCAGGGGATCTTCTTCCGGAGATGATGGAGAGCGAAATGCCTCCACCTGCCACACCGCCTTACGAAGTGGGCGACCCTGAGGTGTCCTCGCGGAGGGCTTCTCCTGATCCGGCAAGGCCAGAAGGTAATCCTATGGCCACCCAGAGTCCTCAGTATCCGGCTCTCGAAGAGAGCAGTCAAAAGAGTCCGGCACCATCTGGTGTGCGTTTGGACATACGGAGGGATCTGCTGGAGAAAGCAGCTATCTCAGAAGAGCACCGCACATTGATGGGTACGGTGACTGAAAGGATTTCGTCCGCTGAAAGCGGGCTGCATGAAGCCTTTATGAGTCTACTAACGGGTTTTGAGGTACGTGAAATGGTGTACATTTTTAACGATACCGCACATTTTTAGATGTGCCCTGTGTAGATAGTCGCCCCTAAGACTCTGGTTGTCGTTGAAAATGGCAGAAAACAGAGGATCATTGTCCCAGGTAATAACCAGACTACCTTTATGTGCAGGTGGTGGAAGCTCCGGTGGCTAGCCGGACTGATGGGTGCTTGTCAACGAGCGTCTTGACGAGGCACAGGGTGAGTGGCCTTTCTGGTGATCATCACATAATAAGAGTAGCATGATGCCGGTATCTTTAATATGTTGTGACTGCAGATGGAGCGGCCACCATGGAGACCCTTCGAGCGGAGCTTGCCCGAGCGAAGGAGCAAGCTAGGAGTAGCAATATGGCTACTTTGCAAGCGACCGAAGAGTTAAGGGCCGAACAGGCCGCACATTGCGAGAGCAAAGAGAAAATGGCCAAGATGGCTGTAAAGTTAAAAGATATAGCCGGCCGTTGCCAGCTTCTTGAAGAAGAAAACCGGGCGAAGGCGACGGACCTGGAGAAGGCCATGATGGCGACCAAATACACCAGCTCTACGATGAGAGCAAAAAAGGAGGAGTTGCGTCAAGCCGGGGATATCGTGGCTGGGAAACCCTTTATGCTGCGGAGGAAGTTTGGAGATCCTCGGTATGCCCCTCTGGACCAGCTGTGGAGTTTGGTGGACGCATATCTGGACTTGGCGGTGAGTGCTATCGATGCGGTCGAATACTTCCGAGATCAAACAAATCGTGAAGTGGACAAGCTATTCTGGTCACAATTTAACGTTCCAGAGCGTCCGCTTCCATTGACTGATCGGCTTGCCAAATGGGCCGAGCTGAATAGACTGTCTAGACTAGCCATGAGGTCTGTTGTGGATCATCTGTGGCCAGAAAGGCCAAAGCCGAACAACTATTTTAGTTTGGTGCAACAGTTCCTTGGTGCGGTGCCGCGTATTAATGTGATGAAGAGGTCGGCATGCATAGAAGGCTCGCGGATGGCCCTTGCCCGTGTCAAAACATACTGGGCGGAGATGGATGCCACCACTGTTGCGGCGTAGGGTTCGGCCATAGGCCGAGTGGCTGCCGAGCACTATTTTGAAGAAGTTCTTGAAGGCACCCGTTCGATAGAGGCCCAGTGCTCGAAGAATATTATGTTTGAGTGACATGTATTCCCATTGTAAAAACAATGTTTTATTAAGTTTATCACGGCTGTATTTATACTTTTGCCCAAAAGTATTATGATGCCTCCTGTGCGGCCGTTTATGTATATATGTATATAACCTGAAAGATTGCAGTCGTCGGCTTCAGCCCCCACGCATATAATGCAGGGGTGTTCGCAGAAGACGCATGTTCACACTTGATCCAACGTCTTGGTCCATTAAGGAGGTGATAGCACAGTGAACTAGGCAACTGGACTATAATGCTTTAACACTTTCACTTAGCCAGAGGAGTTTGGCAGTGGGGCTACTATATAGCCCCTGGTGGCTCCGCACTCATCCGAATTCGGGGTGCGTACATGCCTGGCCGGGAAACAGCCCTTTGTTAAGGCGGAGGAATCCCAAAGACTCCGATGGGTCATCGAGTGGTTGACCAGTCTCACGCTATATCATGACAGTCAGTTTTTGGCTTTCTCTACTGAGGTGCTCGTCCGGATGAACTAGGGCACAACCGCAGTAGTTCTCCTGGTGCCACCTTAGCCGATAGAGAGGAACATAAGGCAGCAAAACACAGGAGCCGGGCAAACCCAACATTTGACCAAAGACATGATTCGGAGCTGATGCATATAAGGCCAAACTCGCGACACTGAACACTCCCTAAGGTATTCGGTATTTATGGTGTAAACCGGGCCTAAACAGAGCCCTTTGTAATAAGCCCCTGGTGTCCAGGTACATGCAATATTCTGACGTGGCCACATGCCAATACGTCAGCATCCTTCTCAATTGTACTGAGAATCCAAGGGATGTGTATTAACAAGAGACAGTAAAAAAGGTTTACGCAGGGTCTTCATCTAAAAAGAATCCTTGGAACGGGTCCCTGCTGCATGTCTGCGCCTGTGTCTCCGTTGTGCCGTATTCCGGACGGGTGTAGCACGATGGTCATCTGAAAAAGATAGGAACTTAATTTAAAAGTTGTCGTGCAAAAGGTAAGTTATACTAAATAAACAATATGAGTAAAGTTGAGCCTGATTGTCACTTGTGCGCGCGCGTTGAGCCCCTTGTATTGTAATGGGGGTATAGCCGTCAAACCTGTATCAATTACATATAGCAGTACCGGACTCGTCCAACCGTGTCCGTGGTCTTAACGACCTGTCAGATGCTTTAGTTGGCGAGGCCATTTACTGTGCGGCTGACCTGTCAGATGCTTTAGTTGGTGAGGCTGTTTAGTGTGCGGCAGCCAAGGCAGCGGCACGATCTTCCGCGCGCAAGGAGCGCTCAATATTTCCATTTACTGTAATGATGCCACGTGGACCGGGCATCTTAAGCATAGGGGAAGCGTAATGCGGTATTGCGTTAAAGCGAGCGAAAGCTTCCCGTCCGGGTAGTGCTTGATAGCCACTTTGGAACGGAGCGATGTGGAACGTTTAATTTTCGCTATGGAAGTTATCGGGAAAGCCGAATATAACCTTTAGTAGCAGGGAGCCCGTGCAATGGGCCTCTGGGCCTGGCGTTACTCCTTTAAAGGTAGTATTGCTGCGACTAATTTTTGTTGGGTCTATCCCCATTTTGCGGACTGTGTCCTGATAAATAAGGTTTAAACTGCTGTCACGGTCCATCAGGACTCGTGTGAAGTGGTATCCGTCAATTATTGGGTCTAATACCAAGGCAGCCCATCCTGCACGCCGGATACTTGACGAGTAATCTCGATGATCGAAGGTGATCAGTTGGGACGACCAGTGGCAGGACTCCGCGGTGATAGGCCCTGGGGCATGTGTCTCTAGGAGTGCCACTTTGTTTCTCCCCTTTGTCACGTGTAATACGTTTACTGTTTTGACTTCTGGTGGGAACTTCTTCTGTTCCCCAGTGCTTTGCTTGCGAGGCTCGTCCTCATCTCCGCTTGGTGTATCCTGCCCCTTGTGTTCGGCGTTGAGCTTGCCGGACTGCTTGGAGACCCAACATTCTCTGTGGGTATGATTTGCAGGTTTATTGGGGGTGCTATGGATCTGACATATTTGGTCCAGAATCTTGTTTAGGCTGGACAGTTCGTCTCTGTTGCCTTTGGGGGGCAGCTTTTGCTGACCTGGCTGAGAGCTTTTGAATCCGGGCTGTCTTCTTTATTCCGGTGCTTGTTTTTGCTGCATCGTGATTTCTCGTTTCCGTCCCTGACTTCGGATGTACTTGGGTCGCTGGTGCTGCATCGGGCTAACCATCTATCCTCGCCCGCGCAAAAGCGGGTCATGAGGCTTGTTAATGCTGCCATTGTTCTTGGCTTTTCTTGGCCGAGGTGTCTGGCAAGCCATTCGTCTCGAACGCTGTGCTTGAAAGCTGCTAAGGCTTCGGCATCCGAACAGTCGACTATTTTGTTCTTTTTAGTGAGGAACCTGTTCCAAAGCTTTCGGGCTGACTCTCCGAGGTGTTGATTATATGACTTAAATCATCTGCATCCGGTGGTCGGACATAGGTCCCTTGAAAATTTGCCCGAAAGGCGTCTTCGAGCTCTTCCCAACTTCCAATGGAGTTTTCGGGGAGGCTTTTAAGCCAGTGCCGAGCTGGCCCTTTGAGCTTGAGGGGTAAGTACTTGATGGCGTGGAGATCGTCTCCTTGAGCCATATGGATATGGAGGATGTAGTCCTCAATCCAGACCCCAGGGTCTGTCGTTCCATCGTATGCCTCTATGTTGACGGGTTTGAATCCCTCTGGAAATTCATGGTCCAGCACCTCATCGGTGAAACATAGGGGGTGTGCGGCACCCCTGTATTTGGGTGTACCGAGGTATTGGGATGTTTGTTGTGTTGCATTGCGTGCTGGAGCGCGCTTGCGTGGCCCGTAGATGGATCTGGTTACACCGTACTTTTGATGCGAGTCCTCACGTGGATCGCGTATCGGCTTATGTGCGGTGTCGTTTGCCGTTCTATGTTGGCCACGAGGTCATCTATCCGACTGGATGGCCGTTTTGTTTTTTGATTGCGGGGGATCTAAGGCCTCCTCATCGAATTCAGGTAGCAGCTTTCGCTTCGGGTAGCTCTTGGTGTGGCGATTACCGCCGTACTTCGTTGCAGTGTTGAGTACTTCACTCCATCTGATTCTGAGTGTGTCTTGTGCAGCCCTGAGCCTTTGCTTCTGCTTTTTCAGACTCCTCGCGGTGGCAACCAGCCTTTGATGGGCATTCTGTTGCTCCGGGTGCTTGTCCGGTGTGAAGTCGTCCGGACTGTTATATTCGACGGGGTCGGTTTGTTCGGTTTGATTCTCCGTGTTGCCCTGGTCGGGCGATGGTTCACCCTGCTCTATCGCTGGGTTTATATGACCGCTGTTTTGGCCGAGGAGGGATTTGGAGCGGCGCCTGCGCCGCCGCTTTGACTGCTTCTCGAGGGAACAACCCTTCGCTACGTCCTTCCGTTCCTCATCGTCGTTTTCTTTGGGTGAGTCCACCATGTATACATCATATGATGAAGTGGGCGTCCAGTGCCCTGTGGGCAGTGGTTTCTGTTCGTCTCCTGCATCGTCGTCCATACCGCCGATGTCTTCAGAGTTGAAGTCGAGCATGTCGGTCAAACCGTCGACAGTGGCTACTAAGTTGGTGGTGGGTGGGTAGCGAATTTCTTTGTCATCCGCATCCCAATCCCGCCGAACATAGTTCGGCCCAGACTCTCCTGACAAGGAGAGAGACCTTAATGAGTTCAGTATGTCGCCGAAGGGCGAGTGCTGAAAAATATCCGCGGAGGTAAACTCCATGATCGGCGCCCAGTCGGATTCGATAGGCACGGGCGCAGGCGGTTCGGAGTCCGTGGCCGGGGAAGAATCCGGTAGTTCGGCGTCACGACTCCCGTGAAGGGTAAGGTCAATACTCGGCTCGATCGCTGATGAGAGTGTGGCCTCCGTGACAGGGTCTATCCACCCGTCCATGGATGGCGCAACTGGCTCCGAATTGAGGGTCGGAGTGGTCGCCTGAACACTGTCCGATGGTAGAGCTAAATCATGCTCATCGTGACCGTGCAGCGCTCTTGCCAAGGTCTCGAATCCGTCAAAGATCGAGTCTCCGCGCATGTCGGCCGTGTAGTTTAAGCTTCCGAACCTGACCTAGTGGCCAGGGGCGTAACACTCGATCTGCTCTAGATGGCCAAGTGAGTTGGCCCGCAGTACGAAGCCGTCGAATACGAGGATCTGTCCGGGGAGAAAAGTCTGACCCTGGACTGCATCGCTATCGATGATCGAAGGAGCCATCCAGCCTAATGACGACGACACAGAGGAACTCTCAATGAAAGCACCAATGTCGGTGTCAAAACCGGCGGATCTTGGGTAGGGGGCCCCGAACTGTGCATCTAAGGCGGATAGTAATAGGAGGCAGGGGACACGATGTTTTACCCAGGTTCGGGCCCTCTTGATGGAGGTAAAACCCTATGTCCTGCTTGATTTACTCTTGATAATATGGGTAGTACAAGAGTTGATCTACCACGAGATCGGAGAGGTTAAACCCTAGAGGCTAGCGTATGGTATGATTGTCTGTTGTCCTATGAACTAAAACCCTCCGGTTTATATAGACACCGGAGGTGGCTAGGGTTACACAAGGTCGGTTACAAAGGAGGAGATATACATATCCGTATTGCCTAGCTTGCCTTCCACGCCAAGTAGAGTCCCATCTGGACACGGGACGAAGTCTTCAATCTCGTATGTTCGTAGTCCAACAGTCCGGCCAAAGGATATAGTCTGGCTATCCGGAGACCCCCTAATCCAGGACTCCCTCAATGCTATTCAGAAATTCAGTATCATTTCCATTCAGCAATATGTCATCCACATATAATACCAGAAATGCTATAGAGCTCCCACTCACTTTCTTGTAAATACAGGCTTCTCCAAAAGTCTGTATAAAACCATATTCTTTGATCACACTATCAAAGCATATATTCCAACTCCGAGAGGCTTGCACCAGTCCATAAATGGATCGCTCGAGCTTGCACACTTTTTTAGCAACTTTTGGATCGACAAAACCTTCTGGTTGCATCATATACAACTCTTCTTTAAGATATCCATTAAGGAATACAATTTTGACATCCATTTGCCAAATTTCATAATCATAAAATGTAGCAATTGCTAACATGATTCGGACAGACTTAAGCATCGCTATGGGTGAGAAGGTTTCATCGTAGTCAACTCCTTGGACTTGTCGAGAACCTTTTGCAACAAGTTGAGCTTTGTAGATAGTAACATTACCATCAGCGTCAGTCTTCTTCTTGAAGATCCATTTATTCTCTATGGCCTGCCGATCATTGGGCAAGTGAACCAAAGTCCACACTTTGTTCTCATACATGGATCCCATCTCAGATTTCATGGCCTCAAGCCATTTTGTGGAATCTGGGCTCATCATCACTTCCTCATAGTTCGTAGGTTCGTCATGGTCAAGTAACATGACCTCCAGAACAGGATTACCGTACCACTCTAGTGCGGATCTTACTCTGGTAGACCTACGAGGTTTGGTAGTAACTTGATCAGAAGTTTCATGATCATCATCATTAGCTTCCTCACTTACTGGTGCAGGAATCACTGGAACTGATTTCTGTGATGAACTACTTTCCAATAAGGGAGTAGGTACAATTACCTCGTCAAGTTCTACTTTCCTCCCACTCACTTCTTTCAAGAGAAACTCCTTCTCTAGAAAGGATCCATTCTTAGCAACGAATATCTTGCCTTCGGATCTGTGATAGAAGGTGTACCCAATAGTCTCCTTGGGGTATCCTTTGAAGACACATTTCTTTGATTTGGGTTCGAGCTTATCAGGTTGAAGCTTTTTCACATAAGCATCGCATCCCCAAACTTTAAGAAATGACAACTTGGGTTTCTTGCCAAACCACAGTTCATAAGGTGTTGTCTCAATGGATTTTGATGGTGCCCTATTTAACGTGAATGCAGCCGTCTCTAAAGCATAACCCCAAAATGATAGCGGTAAATCAGTAAGAGACATCAGAGATCGCACCATATCTAATAAAGTGCGGTTACGATGTTCGGACACACCATTACGCTGTGGTGTTCTATGTGGCGTAACTTGCGAAACTATTCCACATTGTTTCAAATGAAGACCAAACTCGTAACTCAAATATTCTCCTCTATGATCAGATCATAGAAACTTAATTTTCTTGTTACGATAATTTTCCACTTCACTCTGAAACCCTTTGAACTTTTCGAATGTTTCAGACTTATGTTTCATCAAGTAGATATATCCATATCTGCTCAAATCATCTGTGAAGGTAAGAAAATAATGATACCCGCCATGAGCATCAACACTCATCGGACCGCATACATCACTATGTATTATTTCAAACAAGTTTGGTGCTCGCTCCATTGTTCCGGAGAACGGAGTCTTAGTCATCTTGCCCATGAGGCATGGTTCGCAAGCATCAAGTGATTCATAATCAAGTGATTCCAAAAGTCCATCAGCATAGAGTTTCTTCATGCGCTTTACACCAACATGACCTAAACGGTAGTGCCACAAATATGTTGCACCATCATTATTAAACTTATATCTTTTGGCTTCAATACTATGAACATGTGTATCACTACTTGCAGGATCGAAAGTATGTCTAGAGGGGGGTGATTAGACTACTTGACCAAATAAAAACTTATCCTTTTCCCAATTTTAGTTCTTGGCAGATTTTAGCAACTTTGGACAAGACAAGCAATCTTGACACAATTCAAGCAAGCATGCAAAGAGTATATGAGCAGCGGAAAGTAAATCATGCAACTTGCAAGAATGTAAAGGGAAGGGTTTGGAGGATTCAAATGCAATGGGAGACACGAATGTTTTTGTCGTGGTTCCGATAGGTGGTGCTATCGTACATCCACATTGATGGAGACTTCAACCCACGAAGGGTAACGGCTGCGCGAGTCCACGGAGGGCTCCACCCACGAAGGGTCCACGAAGAAGCAACCTTGTCTATCCCACCATGGCCGTCGCCCACGAAGGACTTGCCTCACTAACGGTAGATCTTCACGAAGTAGGCGATCTCCTTGCCCTTACAAACTCCTTGGTTCAACTCCACAATCTTGTCGGAGGCTCCCAAGTGACACCTAGCCAATCTAGGAGACACCACTCTCCAAGAAGTAACAAATGGTGTGTTGATGATGAACTCCTTGCTCTTGTGCTTCAAATGATAGTCTCCCCAACACTCAGCTCTCTCTCTCACAGGATATGGATTTGGTGGAAAGAAGATTTGAGTGGAAAGCAACTTGGGGAAGGCTAGAGATCAAGATTCATATGGTAAGAATGGAATATCTTGGCCTCAACACAAGTGTAGGTGGTTCTCTCTCAGAAAAAGTAAGTTGGAAGTGTAGGTTTGTTCTGATGGCTCTCTCCATGAATGAAGAGGTGGTGGAGGGGTATATATAGCCTTCACGCAAAATCTAACCGTTACACACAACTTGCCAATCTTGGTGGGACCTAATTGATAAACATGGTCGGACCGATTCAGCAAAGCTAGTGACCGTTAGGAGTTTCGGTGGGACCGACATGCAACTCGGTAGGACCGATATGGTTAGGGTAAGGGCATAACGTAATCTCGGTGAGACCGATTACACAAACTTGGTGAGACCGATTTTGGTAATAAGCTAACCAGAGAGTTGGTCAGGTAAACTCGGTGGGACCAATTCGCTCATTTCGGTGAGACCGAAATGTTACGAAAGGGAAACATAGAGTTTACATTGCAATCTCGGTGGGACCGAAAAGTTACGAAGGGAAATAGAGAGATTACAATCCCATCTCAGTGAGACCTAGATCCCTATCCGTGAGACCGATTTGCCTAGGGTTTGTGGCAGTGGCTATGACATCTGAACTCGGTGGTGCCGGATAGAAAGAATCGGTGGGGCCGAGTTTGAATTTTGGTTTAGGTCATATGTGGATGTGAGAAAGTAGTTGAGGGATTTGGAGCATATTACTAAGCACATTGAGCAAGAGCCTCATCTAGCAACACCTCATCCCTCCTTGATAGTATTGGCTTTTCCTATAGACTCAATGTGATCTTGGATCACTAAAATAGAAAATGTAGAGTCTTGAGCTTTGAGCTTGAGGCAATCCTTTTGTCCTTAGCATTTTGAGGGGTCCACTTTTCTCATCCTTGCCATGCCAATCATTGAGCTTTCCTGAGATATTAATCTTGAAATAGCATTAGCTCAATGAGCTATATGTTGTTAGGAATTACCAAAACCACCTATGGATAGTTGCACTTTCAATCTCCCCCTTTTTGGTAATTGATGACAACATATAGATCAAAGCTTCGACAAATGATAATAAGAGTGATAAACATTGTCGCTTTGAGAAGTACGTGAAAAGCAAGAGCTCCCCCTAAATTTGTGCATAGTTTAAGATTTGCTTTGGACTGCAAATGCACAATGAGTTAGGAACATGGGTTACTCTTCCACGTCACATACATCTTGGTGGAGTGCTCAAAATGATAATAATTAAATACATGCACTCATCACCAAGCAAAGTGAATGATCATATGGGGATATAAAAAGATAATGTCATCCAACAAGCATTAAGGTAGCTTATGATCAAACACATGATCATTCAAGTAGCACACAAAAGCATAAAGTATCTCAAACAAGCAAATAACAAAGTTCAACCACCAAACAATAAGAGAGAATAAAAAGAAACACTCTCTCTCGAAGCCTATGATCTATACATTTTCTCCCCTTTGGCAACAAGTTACCAAAAAGTTCATAAAAATGCATAGTGCTAGATCGACTCTCTGGCTTGGTCTTCAGGTGGTGGTGTAGATAAAACTCCAAGGACGAAGGCATCAGTTGATGTAGATGGAGCTGGTGGAGTGGGTGCTGGAGCTGGTGGCACTAAAGCTATAGCTGGTGCAGATGAAGTTGCTTTGGTGTCTGTAACAGGCACCGCAGCAGATCTCTGTCCTCTGGGCACTCTAGCAAAAGCATCAGTGGTAGACTTGCCCTTCTTCCCCTGCACTTCCTGAAGTTGCTCAACAACTAACTGGATCTCAGTGACCTTCACATCCAAATCATAGAACTTCTGCTCCATGATCCTCTCCAAGCTCTCCTGGTTTTGAGTCAAGGTGGCCAATCCCTTCTCAATCCTCAGAGTGGAGGCAATCAAGTAGCCAAGCTGATCTTGCTTGCTCTTCAGAAGATACTGAGATGCCTCATCAATGGTTGGCATCTTTGCAGCCTTTTCAGTCCTTGCCTTCTCTTTCTTTGCTTGTGCTTGCACAGAAGATGGTTCATTCTCATCCATCACCATAGTGTTGTCCTCAAAGTCTGGGTAGATGGGCATGTGTTCCTTGTCCAAGAGATATGTGCCAGTGCCCATCTTGGAGTTGATTAGCTCCTGGATCTGTGGGGCATACCCACAACTTCGCTTCTGATCTGTAGTTGTTCTCTTTATGGTTTCCACAATTAGGCTCATGACTTTGAACTTTTGAGGCACATCAAATATGTGAAGCAGGTTAATTGCATGGCCTCTGATCATCTTGTGATCACCTGACTTTGGCAAGAGAGTGTGCTTGAGGATCCAGTTGATTGTTGGCAAACCTGACAGAAGGTAGTGTACTAATCCAAACTTGTGTGTCTCGAGAGCAGCATCTGGGATCTCTTTGTACATATGTGCCATGGTGTTGTGATCCTTCTTCTTCTTGGCGTAGACATCCAAGTCATCTTCATTCTCCTCAGGAGCATTGATCAATTTTCCCATTCTTCAACCATTGACTGGTACCGAGTACCTTCAGACATCCAGACAATCCTTCCATCTGGGTAGAAATGAGCTGTGGAGTAGAATTGCATAATAAGCTCATCATTCCACTTTGTGAGCTTCTGAGCCACAAACTAATCGACTCCACATGACTTGAAGCTGTCATATACACCGGAGAAGTGATCTTCATTTTCCTCAATGAATTTCCAATCAACACATCTCATGTCACACACTATGGGCTTCTTGTCAAGTAAGATAGTCTCACAGAAGTCCTGCTGTTCCTTTGTATGGAACCTGTAGTCCACAATAGTCCTTCTCCTGGTGGCATACGGATCAGACTCTCTCCATAGCCTTAATCCTGAATCCTTCCTGATTTTCATATTCTCTGCAACTAGGTGTGCATCATTGTGATCTGGAATTTTGGGCTTCAACTTGCTCAAAACAACAGAATCATCTTCTTCTTCACCAGCTTGAAGCACTGGGGCCTTGTTCTTCTCCTCAGCAGGGATGTTCCTGGTGCTCCTCTTGGGTTTTGGATTTGGAGCTGGAGCAGCATTCTTAGGAGCAATTTAGGGCTTAGATGAAACAGCCCCTGCCCTTATAGCATCTCCCATAAGCCTTTGAGCTTTGGGTGCTGGTGTGATACGTCTCCAATGTATCTATAATTTTTGATTGCTCCATGCTATATTATATACTGTTTTGAATGTTTATGGGCTTTATTATACACTTTTATATCATTTTTGGGACTAACCTATTAACCCAGAGCCCAGTGCCAGTTTCTGTTTTTACCCTGTTTTAGGGTTTCGAAGAAAAGGAAAATCAAACGGAGTCCAATTGACCTGAAACTTCACGGAACTCATTTTTGGAAGGAAAGAAGCCCAGAAGACTTGGAGTGCACGTCGGGGGATCTGCGAGGAGGTCACGAGGCAGGGGGGCCCGCCCACCCCCTGGGTGCTCCCTCCATCCTCGTGAGCCCCTCGTGGCCCCCATGACGTACTTCTTCCGCCTATATATCACCATATACCCTAAAAACATCTGGGGGCACAATAGATCGGGAGTTCCGCCACCTGAATCCTCCGTAGCCACCGAAAGCCAATCTAGACCTATTCCGGCACCCTGCCAGAGGGGGCAATCCTTCTCCGGTGGCCATCTTCATCATCCCGGTGCTCTCCATGACGAGGAGGGAGTAGTTCTCCCTCGGGGCTGAGGGTATGTACCAGTAGCTATGTGTTTGATCTCTCTCTCCCCCGTGTTCTTGAGGTGATACGATCTTGATGTATCGCGAGCTTTTCTATTATAGTTGGATCTTATGTTTCTCCTCCCCCTCTACTCTCTTGTAATGAATTGAGTTTCCCCTTTGAAGTAATCTTATCGGATTGAGTCTTTGAAGATTTGAGAACACTTGATGTATGTCTTGCCGTGGATATCTGTGGTGATAATGGGATATCACGTGATTCAGTTGATGTATGTTTTGGTGACCAACTTGCGGGTTCCGCCCATGAACCTACGCATAGGGGTTGGCACACGTTTTCGTCGTGATTCTCCGGTAGAAACTTTGGGGCACTCTTTGAGGTCCTTTGTGTTGGTTGAATAGATGAATCTGAGATTGTGTGATGCATATCCTATAATCATACCCACGGATACTTGAGGTGACATTGGAGTATCTAGGTGACATTAGGGTTTTGGTTGATTTGTATCTTAAGGTGTTATTATAGTACAAACTCTAGGGCTGTTTGTGACACTTATAGGAATAGCCCAACGGATTGATTGGAAAGAATAACTTTGAGGTGGTTTCGTACCCTACCATAATCTCTTCGTTCGTTCTCCGCTATTAGTGACTTTGCAGTGACTCTTTGTTGCATGTTGAGGGATAGTTATGTGATCCAATTATGTTAGTATTGTTGAGGGAACTTACACTAGTGAAAGTATGAACCCTAGGCCTTGTTTCCTAGCATTGGAATACCGTTTACGCTCACTTTTATCATTAGTTACCTTGCTGTTTTTATAATTTCAGATTACAAATACCTTTATCTACCATCCATATACTACTTGTATCACCATCTCTTTGCCGAACTAGTGCACCTATACAATTTACCATTGTATTGGGTGTGTTGGGGACACAAGAGACTCTTTGTTATTTGGTTGCAGGGTTGCTTGAGAGAGACCATCTTCATCCTACGCCTCCTACGGATTGATAAACCTTAGGTCATCCACTTGAGGGAAATTTGCTACTGTCCTACAAACCTCTGCACTTGGAGGCCCAACAACGTCTACAAGAAGAAGTTTGTGTAGTAGACATCAAGCTCTTTTCTGGCGCCGTTGTCGGGGAGGTTAGCGCTTGAAGGTATATCTTTAGATCTTGCAATCGAGTCTTTTAATTTCTTGTTTTTATCACTAGTTTAGTTTATAAAAGAAAACTATAAAAAATGGAATTGAGTTTGTCTCATACGCTTCACCTTTTTAATATCTTTCGTGAGTATGATTGAAAGGATAATTGTGCTCAAGTGCTAGAAGAAGAAATCTATAAAATGTTTGGCACTAAATATTTGAATGATGAGCATGATTGCAATGTTGTTAGTATGAATTCCTTGAATATCCATGTTGCTAATGATATGCAAAGACACAAGCTTGGGGAAGCTATGTTTGATGAAGATGATATTTTTTTGTCCCCCAAGTTTTGATGAGCAAATTTATTATGATGAAAGCATGCCTCCTATCTATGATGATTATTGTGATGACACGTATGCTTTAAAGAATAATGATAACCATGAAACTTGTCATCTTGATCTTAATTTTCAATCCCATGATAGTTACTTTGTTGAGTTTGCTCCCACTACTATTAATGAGAAGAATTTTGCTTGTGTGGAGAGTAGTAAATTTCCTATGCTTGTAGATCATGAAAAGAATGCTTTAGGTGCTGGTTATATTGTTGAATTCATTCATGATGCTACTGAAAATTATTATGAGGGAGGAACATATGTTTGTAGGAATTGCAATAATATCAAGTTTCCTCTCTATGTGCTTAAAATTTCGAAGTTATGCTTGTTTTTCCCTCCTATGCTAGTCGATTATTGTTCCCATAAGTTGTTTTCTCACAAAATCCCTATGCATAGGAAGTATGTTGGACTTAAATTTGCTAGTCATATTCTTCATGATGCTCTCTTTATATTTCAATTCTTATCTTTTATGTGAGCATCATTGAAATCATCATGCCTAGCTAGGGGCGTTAAACGATAGCGCTTGTTGGGAGGCAACCCAATCCTATTTGAGTTCCTTGCTTTTTGTTCCTGTTTAGTAATAAATAATTCATCTAGCCTCTGTTTAGATGTGGCTTTATGCCTTTAATTAGTGTTTGTGCCAAGTAGAACCTTTGGGAAGACTTGGGGAAAGTCTTGTTGATCATGCTGTAAAAAACAGAAATTTTAGCGCTCACGAGAATTGCTTCCATTTTTATTTGGAGAGTGATAGTTAGTTAATTATTTTTGCGGATGATTAATAGATAAATTCCTCAGGTCCAGCAATTTATTTGAGAATTTTATGAGTTCCATAAGTATACGTTTGATCCAGATTACTACAGACTGTTCTGTTTTTGACAGATTCTGTTTTTCATGTGTTGTTTACTTATTTTGATGAATCTATGACTAGTAAAAGAGTTTATAGACCATAGAGAAGTTGGAATACAGTAGGTTTAACACCAATATAAATAAAGAATGAGTTCATTACAGTACCTTGAAATGGTGATTTATTTTCTTATACTAACGGAGCTTACGAGTTTTCTGTTAAGTTTTGTGTTGTGAAGTTTTCAAGTTTTGGGTAAGGATTCGATGGACTATGGAATAAGGAGTGGCAAGAGCCTAAGATTGGGGATGCCCGAGGCACCCCAAGGTAATATTCAAGGATAGCCAAGAGCCTAAGCTTGGGGATGCCCCGGAAGTCATCCCCTCTTTCGTCTTCGTTCATCGGTAACTTTACTTGGAGCTATATTTTTATTTATCACATGATATGTGTTTTGCTTGAAGCGTCAATTTATTTTGTTAGGATTTGATTTCTGTTATTTAGAAAAATGTTTTGCATCTTCTATTTCAATAAAAGTGGCATTGATAGCCTTTACTATGCCTATGTTACAAGTATACATGTTGCTGTTTGAAAACAGAAAGTTTACCGCTTTTGCAATAATTCCCTAGAAAAGTAAGAATGTGATAAAATGTTGAAACCTTTTGTGTATTAAGCTCTGATAAATTTACTACAGTGGGAATTTTCTTTCATAATTTTTGGAGCTAGGGAAGTATGGATGTTGCAGCATTCTTTACAGACTATCCTGTTTAGGCAGATTGCTGTTATGTATGCATTGTTTGCATATGTTTGCTTCTTTAATGATTCTATTTGAGGATAGGGCTATTGAATATGCAGAAGCATTTAGTATTCAATGTTGAATAATAATTTTAGTGATTTTCTACAGTAGAGTATGATAAGGTTTTTGCAATGGTTTATACTAACTTATCTCACGAGTCCTTGTTGAGTTTTGTGTGGATGAAGCTTTTGAGATTTAAGGAGACCGTGATATGAGAGGAATTAAGGAGACACAAAAGCTCAATCTTGGGGATGCCCAAGGCACCCCAAGATAATATTTCAATAAGTCTCAAGCTTCTAAGCTTGGGGATGCCCCGGTTGGCATCCCACCTTTCTTCTTCAACAACTATCAGTTAGTATCGGTTGATCCTATGTTTTTGCTTCTTTGCATGATGTTTGCTATTCTTAGATGTCATTTTCTTTTGCTTTGATTGCTGTTTGAATAAAGTACCAAGATCTGAAATTATTAAATGTTAGAGAGTCTTCACATAGTTGCATAATTATTCGACTACTCATTAATCTTCACTTATATCTTTCAGAGTAGTTTGTCATTTGCTCTAGTGCTTCACTTATATCTTTTAGAGCATGGTGGTAGTTTTATTTTATAGAAATAAATGAACTCTCATGATTCACTTAGATTATTTTGAGAGTCTTAAATAGCATGGTAATTTGCTTAAAATCCTAATATGCTAGGTATTCAAGAATAATAAAATTCTCTTATGAGTGTGTTGAATACTAAGAGAAGTTTGATACTTGATGATTGTTTTGAGATATGAAGATGGTAATATTAGAGTCATTCTAGTTGAGTAGTTGTGAATTTGAGAAATACTTGTGTTGAAGTTTGTGATTCCCGTAGCATGCACGTATGGTGAACCGTTATGTGATGAAGTCAGAGCATGATTTATTTATTGATTGCCTTCCTTATGAGTGGCGGTCGGGGACGAGCGATGGTCTTTTCCTACCAATCTATCCCCCTAGGAGCATGCACGTTATACTTTGCTTTGATAACTTGTAGATTTTTGCAATAAGTATATGAGTTCTTTATGACTAATGTTGAGTCCATGGATTATACGCACTCTCACCCTTCCACCTTTGCTAGCCTCTCTAATACCGCGCACCTTTCGCCGGTATCATACACCTACCATATACCTTCCTCAAAACAGCCACCATACCTACCTATCATGGCATTTCCATAGCCATTCCGAGATATATTGCCATGCAACTTTCCACCGTTCCGTTCATTATGACACACTTCATCATTGTCATATTGCTTTGCATGATCATGTAGTTGACATCATATTTGTGGCAAAGCCACCGTTCATAATTCTTTCATACATGTCACTCATGCATCATTGCACATCCTGGTACACCGCTGGAGGCATTCATATAGAGTCATATCTTGTTCTAAGTATCGATTTTTAATTCTTGAGTTGTAAGAAAAATAAAAGTGTGATGATCATCATTATTAGAGCATTGTCCCAGTGAGCAAAGGATGATGGAGACTATGATTCCCCCACAAGTCGGGATGAGACTCCGGACGAAAATAAAGAAATAAAAGAGGCCAAAGAAGCCCAAATAAAAAAAGAGAAAAGAGGCCATAGAAAAAGGAGAAGGCCCAAAAAAATAAAAAAAATGAGAGAAAAAGAGAGAAGGGGCAATGCTACTATCCTTTTACCACACTTGTGCTTCAAAATAGCACCATGATCTTCATGATAGAGAGTCTCCTATGTTGTCACTTTCATATACTAGTGGGAATCTTTCATTATAGAACTTCTCTCGAAATAGGCTTTCGCCCTGCTTTATAAATAAAGAAACGGTCCACACGATCCAAGTTTGAACAACATCCAACAGGTAACGGCTGGGGCCACAGCACAGATAAGCCCAATAAAGCATAAGAGAAATATAAAGAAAAAGCCACCTAGTGGCTACCGCCGAGTGGCCCTACGAGGACAATAGCCGACGCGCCGAGGCCAAAAGCGCAACCATCATCAAGCCAAGGCGATCACGATCACGCTGCCTCGAGAGCGGGTGCCAGTGCTGCAAGAAAGCAAGGAATTTGAAGAAGGAGTCAGAAGCCTTCTTCGGGAAAACCTTCTCAATCACCATCTTATTCCTAGTCGTCCAAAGAGTCCACGACATTGCCACAAAAATAAGCCAAAATAGGAGGCGATGTCGTGCAGGCTGTATAGCTCGAAGCTGCAGGAACTCGGCGAGATTTAGGGCCTCCCAGTCAGGCCCCAACGCCTCGCGGACAAAAGTCCATAATACCCTCGCTGCCATACAAGAGAAGAGAATATGCGTCCCAGTCTCCGGTACTGCACAGAGGGGGCAAATACCATCCCCAGGTCCATGCCACTTAAGTACCTCTGTCCCCGAGGGGAGACGATCTCGTAGAAGTTGCCAAACAAAAATCTTAATCTTTAATGGGACGGGGGCTTTCCATAGAGGGACAAGCCAGGGGTGAGTTGTCGGCGGACAAAGGGCCTGGTAAGCCGTGCCCACTGAGAACTCTGCTGTCGGCGTGCGCCGCCATGAAACTATGTTCGGATAATCCGGGAGCATGAGTGGCAAGGCGGCCCGCAATGTAGTCCAGTCATTAATCTCGGCCGGTCCGAACGAGCGACGGAACTCAAGGTTCCACTGTCCATCTTGGAAGGCCGTGGCGACAAGAACAGGCGGATCTACACAAATCGAGAATAGGCCAGGGAAGGCGACGCGTAATGGCTCCATGCCCAGCCAGGGATCCAGCCAGAATTGGATCCCGTGCCCGTTCCCTAAGGAGAAGGAAATCCCTAAGCGGATGTCCTCCTTGATCCTTTGGATGGCTCGCCAGAATTGTGAGCCATCTGTCCGGGAGCAAGCCAAGAGCGGTTCTCCCCTAAGGTATTTTGCCTGAATGAGCTGCAGCCATAACCCTCCCTCGCCGCGTAGAATCCGCCAGACCCAACTCAGCCTGAGGGCCACGTTCATGTGGTGGTAGGCAATGATGCCCAGACCACCACGGTCCTTAGGCATGCAGATATCCGCCCATTTTACCATGTGGTATTTTTGGCGGCCATTGGCCGCCTGCCAAAAGAGCCTAGCGAGGTCCTTATCGAAGGCATTATGGACGCCTTCCGGAAGAATGTACAGCCCCATCATAACACATGGGGAGGCTCGCAAGGTTCGAGCTAATTAGGACCGCTTTACTCCCCTTGGAGGTAAACCGTCCTCGCCAGGGCTCAGCCCGAGAGGCCACTCGTCCCACTAGCGGGTCGAATGCACTTGTCAGGATCTTTGAGTCTGCCAACGGCATCCCCAAGTATGTAATGGGGAAGGATGTTAGCCTGCAATTTAGATTATCCGCAATCCTCTGTTGGTCCTCAGCAGGGTAACCTAAAACGATGACCTCGCTCTTCAAAGTTAATCTTGAGTCCCGACATAGCCTCAAAGCAGAGGAGTAGGAACTTAAGGTTAACTATGTCAAGGGCAGAGCCTTCCACCATAATCATGGTGTCATCGGCATACTGAAGGTGAGTGACCCCCCTCCCGAAATGAGTTGGCCGACCACCCCCGAGATGTGGCCGGCATGCCTATCCTTGTCCAGGATACCTGCCAACGCGTCCATGGCAAGGTTGAAGAGAAGGGGGGATATCGGGTCCCCTTGCTTCACCCCTGCTGAAGCCGCAAAGAAAGGTCCCACCTCTCCGTTAATGTTTATCGCAGTCTTGATAGACCGTACCAATTGCATAATCCAGTTGCACCATCTGCCCTCAAAGCCCCTACGCTGCATGACAAGGCGCAGGAAATCCCAGTCAAGCCGATCATATGCTTTCTGGAAGTCCAGCTTCAAAAATACACCCTTCAGCCCACGCGATCACACCTCGTGGACAATCTCCGTGGAGGGAGAGTATCCCGTCATGGATTCTTCTCCCTTTCAGGAATGCTGTCTGGAGTGGGTGATTCATCCTCTCAGCAATAGGCACGAGTCTAGACACGCATACTTTAGAGAAGATGCGCTCTAGGACGTTGATAACTGTGATAGGCCTGAATTGGCGAATGTCCGTCGCCCCAACTACTTTGGGGATCAGGGTGATAACACCAAAGTTTATGCGCTCCATGTCAAATGTGCCGATGTAAAATTCATGGAACATTGGCATGATCACCGGTTTTAGGACATTCCAGAACTTCTGGAAGAAGGCAACCGGCAAGCCATCCGGGCCCGGTGCCGACCCAGCCTTCATCGAGGCGATCGCCCGCCCCACCTCTTCTGGTGAGAAAGGGATAGTCAGTTCCGCATTCTCTACGTCAGATACCCTGTCCGCAAGGGGCCAGAAATTATCCGCCAGGGAGATCCCACCATGGGGTTCTGCCGAGAAGAGCCCCTTATAGAAGGAGTAAATGTGGGTCCTAATCTCATCCGGGTGTTCGAGAAGGGTGTTCCCTTCCCAAAGGCACGGGATGGAGCACTTCCTGCGACGCCCATTCGCGATCGCTTGGAAATACGCGGTGTTAGCATCGCCTTGAA
>NC_041386.1:169649628-169725225 GCF_002162155.2 Triticum dicoccoides
AATCTCCATAAGGGAGGCTTCAAGGGCGTATCGCTGCAACCATTCTTCTGCCGACAGACCGACTGAATCAGCAGTCTCATCCAGGGCCTTAATCTGGTCAAGGAGCGCCCCTTTGCGGGATCTCAGGTTAGCACCCAGGTTGGCGCCCCAACCCCGCATAAACTGGCAGGTGACTTTTGAGCAGTGATGCCAAACGTCCGTGGCACAGAAGGACCGAGGCGGGGTTAGAGTAGCCTGCACCCAACGGTCCTGAACCATCTCGACGAACCCCGGCTGCAGGAGCCACGATGGTTTGAAATAGAAGCGTCTAGATCTCGGTGGGGACCCTTCCCCTGATGCAAACAGCAGGGGGACGTGGTCGGAGCCAATCCTAGTGACCGCCCGTAAGGATCATAGTGGGAACATAACCTCCCACTGCACGGACACAAGGACCCGATCCAGCACGCTCTGTATAGGGTCCACCTGTTTATTGGTCCATGTGAACCTAGCCCCTACGCGGGCTATCTCACGGAGGGCCATCGCAGCTATGCCATCGTTGAACATGTGCATACGCCGTTAGTCAATGTTGGGCGAGCTTTTGTCAGCCTCCGTTCTGATAAGGTTGAAGTCGCCCGCCACCACCACTGGGGTCGTGCACCGTTCAACCTTATCCTGCAGCTCGGCCAGGAAACCCACCGACCGCCCGTGATCAACTGGGCCATAGACAATAATCACCTCCTACCTGAGGTTCACACGTCGGTCGGTGATGGCCATACTCAGGAAGAACTCCCCGCGGTCCATATCCTCCACCGAGAAGAAGTCCTCCCTGACCCCCAAGAGAATGCCTCCAGACTACCTAGAAGCCGGGAGCCATTTCCAGGCAAAAGGGTGTCGAGAGAGCCCCTGAAGCTCCTGGATGGAGAAGTCCTGACGAACCGTCTCTTGAAGGCCAACAATATCGATGTCTTCCTGTCGGATGTAGTCAATCAGCTGGCGTCGGCGGCTTAGGTTGCCGAATCCCCTAATATTCCAGCATAGGAGCTTCATATAGGAACCTTGCCGGGATCACTAGGCCCCTCAGGTGGGGTCGAACTAGCCCTCCCGCCTAGGGCGGGGTTTGGCAATTGCTTCAACGGATGGCCACGACGCCCCTTCTTATCGGGGCCCTGACCTGCCATGTCTGCAGAAACACCGCGAACCTCCATCGCCTGTTCAGAGGGATGGAGTCGCGTAGGAGGCCGTCCCCGCAAGGCCCTACCTACTGGAGGGTCCCTCGCAGTGTCAGGCCGGGAGGGAGGCCGGCTCGGGCCTGATCCAGCTCCAGGCTCTCTATGCCCAGAGCTAGACGGGGCCGAGGCCTCCGCAACCCGTTGTTCAGCACGGGCCCGGGCCTCAGCAAGGGCCCCATCAAGCCGCTCTTTGGCACAGATGGGCGAGATCTGCTGGAGCCGGGGACCCTTTTCACCCCGAAACACAATATCACAATCCGAAGCAACATCGCCAAGGTGTGCCATCGGCACTGAGTCAAGCATGACAAATCGAGAACCGGAATAAGAGGCACCAGAGGGATGGGGAGGTGTCGTACCTGGAGAGAGGTCGCGTGCCGCCGCGCGCATGGCGGCCATCTCAGCGACCGTCGGGACTCGCCCATCCGGAAGGGTCCGGGACCGGCAGAGGCGGGCGCTCTGCCTAGACGCCACAACCGGGGAGTGCATCACCCGAGCGCCGGGGCTGTGCACGGGAGAGACGATGTTGACCGTGTCCAACCCCACCCTCGACGGAGGTGGCGAAGCAGCCTGGCCCACCCCCAGGCGAGGTGGGGTGGTGTAGCTGGAACCAAGGCCGGGGACCCCACAACTGGCGATGGTGGAGTCCCAGGCGAGCGACGGGCACACATCCATCCCCACGCCGCTAGAATCCTCCTCGTGCTCCAAGACCGGCGAGGATGCCGGGGACGTGGGCCTCCCCCTTGAGAGGGGCGGCGAGGACATCCTGGCCGTAGACAGAGCGAGAGCGGCAGCCCTGGGGGGCCCTGCCCCCGCCCCACCCACCCGAGCCGGACTCAGCCGAGGAGGGACCTGCTCCGGGGGGTGTCATCCTCCTCCTCCTCTGACTCCTCAGAGCCCTCCACGCCTCCGTTGTATCGACCGCCGGAGGGGGCCGGAGGCGGGGTAGGCTGGACCACGCCCGTCCGGCTCTCGAGCTCCTCTAGATCAACCTCGTATGTGAGACGCCGACCCTTCTTGCCGAAGTAGAAGATCAAGGACAGGCCATCCACCTCGGCCGGCATCGGACATAGAACCTCGATCCGGGCCGGGCCATCCCCATCCAGAGACACGAGATCCACATAGAGAAGCTTGCCTACCGGCTCTGAGATGGCCTTGAGAATATGCTCCCTCTTGCCCCCACCAGGGGAGAGCCTGCTTCCCTTTGGAAGCCCATACACCAACACCCAAACCGGGGTGAGCGGAGGAACTGAGTCCGGTTCCGCGAAGGCCTCCTTGACGGAGATGAGGAACTTGTTGATTGGCCACTTGATGTTGTCATGGGTGCAGATGCGAAGAAGCTTCGCCGAAGGGAACGGTACCGGGAAGACCAACGGTGCCGTCTCGGTGACTACCCAAGAGAAGTCGCTGTCACGGTAGTCATCGATGTAGGCCGCCAGCTCGTCGTGGATAAGGTCCGCAGTAACCACGACCGATGGCGGCAGGGTCTGACCAGGGACCAGCGAGACCGTCGCCAAGTGCGGCCTGACGGGCTTCTCGTCCAGCTCCGCGTCGACGTAGTAGAAACCATATCCCTCAGATCCATACCCCAAGTAAGCCAGGGTCATGGGGCAACGGGAGGGCGCCGGGCACTCAGAACAGAAGTGCCCCGTGCATCCACAGTTGATACACATCGTCTCCTCACGAGACCTGGACCGTCCGCCCCGAGTCAGAGGCAACACTGGAGCCGCCTCCTCCGGTTCGGGAAGGATGGGACGAACATCCGAGACCGCCCCCTCGCCATGGGAAGGGCCTGTCTGGGCATGCTTCTTATTTTTGCTCTTCTTCTTCTTCTTCCGAGGAGGGAGATCGGGCTGATCCTGGGCATCCACGAAGCGCCGAGCCGGAGAATACCGCGACACATTGTCCGACGGACGCCTCCAATCCTGAGAATCAGAACCACCATGGTGACGGGTATAGTCTAGACCACGAGCCGCTCTGTCCTTAGCAAGCGGCGCGCGAGAGGCCTCCAGAGGCGGCGGAGAGCGCGGCCGGTCACGGGATCCCCGATGGGAGTCCAGGAGCGGCCCCTAAGTGCCACGCGCAGACGAATCCTCCCGGGCGTGGGAACCCCCACCACGCCGAGCCTCAAGATCACGCCGGAGGGACGCCTCCCTGGCCTCATCTTCAGCCCGACGGCGAGCAGTTTCTTGGCGTCGGAGGTCGCCCGGCGACCCAGCCAGCGGGAGGGGGGATCACGAGCCGAGTCACGGGGTGGGGGCGGCCGTCGGAGGGAGGTGCCGGAGTAGGTCTCCGGCGCGCGGTCCCAGCGAGAAGCTGACTGTGATTCCGGGCGGCCTCCCGACGCACGAAAAGGTCGCTTCGGCCGCAACTGGCCGCGCCCTGCTCTCTGGCCATGAGGACCTCGAGGTAGGACCTGGAAGGGGAAGCGCAGGTGGAGGGTGGACAGATCGAGGGAGGGGCTGGAGCGGTCGGCATAGCCGGCAGCGTCGAAACTGGGGCAAGCGCTGGAGCGCAGGAAGGCGGCGTAGTCGGGGGAAGGATGGATCGGGCGCAACTGCCTAATCGCTCCACCTCTCCCCTGGTAGCGGGCCAGCCCCGCCGCAGATCGGCCGACCCCCGTTGGATCCACAACCAATGCCCGGGATCAGCGGGAGCCAGGCGCCACGACCGGATCGAACACCCTCACATCCCCCTGGGCCCGTTGCCCCACACCGAGGCCCGACAGCGCATGAGCCCATGCCCGAAGGCCAGACCAAGCCCTCGAAGGCCGGCCCACCTCGCAGGCCAGCGTCGGCCCACGAAGCAGAGCCGCCCTCGCAGGTCCCGACCAGGCGCGCATCCCCTCCATAGGGTTAGCAGCCGCCGCCGGCAGCTGGCCCCGAGGGCTCCGTCGAAACCCACGAGCGCGGACCCCAGCTCGGAATGCATCCGAGCCAGGAGCCCGTGGCGTAGCCGGAGCCGCCCACGGACCGGCGGGCGCACCCAACATCGCCTGGAGCCTAGTTGCTTGAGGCAAAGAAGGGGCCGCCGGCGCCGCCGCGCCCGCGGGCGCCGGACCCCGACGCCGGGATGGCCGCGCCAATGCCAAGAACTCACCAAGCACCGGCGGTGCCAAAGACAAGGACGCTCCACCCGGCCATGTCCCGGACGCTCCACTCGGTCATCTTCCCCGTCGGTCTCGGCCATGTCAGCCCAGGAGACAGCGGAGTGGCCTATGCGTAAGGTCGGAGCCGACCATGACCCAGCGAAGCCGAGCCCAAACGGCACGGCCACACCAGCGGCAACCATCACACCGGCGGCGGACACAGGCGCGAGGCACAGCGCCGGCGAATTCAAAATCGCCCCCCGTCCAGTGTACGGCCCCCCTCCTTTCAAAGACACTGACCTAGGCTTGTATATTCCAATGATGGGCTTCCTCAAAATGCCCTAGGTCTTCGTGAGCAAGCAATTTGGATGCACACCCATTTAGTTTCTTTTTGAGCTTTCATACACTTATAGCTCTAGTGCATCCGTTGCATGGCAATCCCTACTCACTCACATTGATATCTATTGATGGGCATCACCATAGCCCATTGATACGCCTAGTTGATGTGAGACTATCTTCTCCTTTTTGTCTTCTCCACAACCACCATTCTATTCCACCTATAGTGCTATGTCCATGGCTCACGCTCATGTATTGCGTGAAGATTGAAAAAGTTTGAGAACATCAAAAGTATGAAACAATTGCTTGGCTTGTCATCGGGGTTGTGCATGATTTAAATATTTTGTGTGGTGAAGATGGAGCATAGCCAGACTATATGATTTTGTAGGGATAGCTTTCTTTAGCCATGTTATTTTGAGAAGACATGATTGCTTAGTTAGTATGCTTGAAGTATTATAATTTTTATGTAAATATTAAACTTTTGTTTTGAATCTTATGGATCTGAATATTCATACCACAATTAAGAAGAATCACATCGAAATTATGCCAAGTAGCACTCCGCATCAAAAATTCTGTTTTTATCATTTACCTACTCGAGAATGAGCAGGAATTAAGCTTGGGGATGCTGATACGTCTCCAACGTATCTATAATTTTTGATTGCTCCATGCTATATTATCTACTGTTTTGAATGTTTATGGGCTTTATTATACACTTTCATATCATTTTTGGGACTAACCTATTGACCCAGAGCCCAGTGCCAGTTTCTGTTTTTACCATGTTTTAGGGTTTCGAAGAAAAGGAAAATCAAACGGAGTCCAATTGACCTGAAACTTCACGGAACTCATTTTTGGAAGGGAAGAAGCCCAGAAGACTTGGAGTGCATGTCGGGGGATCTACGAGGAGGTCATGAGGCATGGGGGCGCGCCCTCCACCCTCGTGAGCCCCTCGTGGCCCCCCTGACGTACTTCTTCCGCCTATATATCTCCATATACCCTAAAAACATCCGGGGGCACGAATAGATCGGGAGTTCCACCGCCAGAAGCCTCCGTAGCCACCGAAAGCCAATCTAGACCCGTTCCGGCACCCTGCCAGAGGGGGGAATCCTTCTCCGGTGGCCATCTTAATCATCTCGGTGCTCTCCATGACGACGAGGGAGTAGTTCTCCCTCGGGGCTGAGGGTATGTACCAGTAGCTATGTGTTTGATCTCTCTCTCTCTCTCTCTCTCTCTCTCTCTCGTGTTCTTGAGGTGATACGATCTTGATGTATCGCGAGCTTTGCTATTATAGTTGGATCTTATGTTCCCCCCCCTCTACTCTCTTGTAATGAATTGAGTTTCCCCTTTGAAGTAATCTTATCGGATTGAGTCTTTAAAGATTTGAGAACACTTGATGTATGTCTTGCCGTGGATATCTGTGGTGACAATGGGATATCACGTGATTCACTTGATGTATGTTTTAGTGACCAACTTGCGGGTTCCTCCCATGAACCTATGCATAGGGGGTGGCACACGTTTTCGTCGTGATTCTCCGGTAGAAACTTTGGGGCACTCTTTGAGGTCCTTTGTGTTGGTTGAATAGATGAATATGAGATTGTGTGATGCATATCATATAATCATACCCACGGATACTTGAGGTGACATTGGAGTATCTAGGTGACATTAGGGTTTTGGTTGATTTGTATCTTAAGGTGTTATTCTAGTACGAACTCTAGGGCTGTTTGTGACACTTATAGGAATAGCCCAATGGATTGATTGGAAAGAATAACTTTGAGGTGGTGTCATACCCTACCATAATCTCTTCATTCGTTCTCCGCTATTAGTGACTTTGGAGTGACTCTTTGTTGCATGTTGAGGGATAGTTATGTGATCCAATTATGTTAGTATTGTTGAGGGAACTTACACTAGCGAAAGCATGAACCCTAGGCCTTGTTTCCTAGCATTGCAATACCATTTACGCTCACTTTTATCATTAGTTACCTTGCTGTTTTTATAATTTAAGATTACAAATACCTTTATATACCATCCATATACTACTTGTATCACCATCTCTTCGCCGAACTAATGCACCTATGCAATTTACAATTGTATTGGGTGTGTTGGGGACACAAGAGACTCTTTGTTATTTGGTTGCAGGGTTGCTTGAGAGAGACCATCTTAATCCTACGCCTCCTACGGATTGATAAGCTTTAGGTCATCCACTTGAGGTAAGTTTGCTACTGTCCTACAATCCTCTGCACTTGGAGGCCCAACAACGTCTACAAGAAGAAGGTTGTGTAGTAGACATCATGGTGCTGCATCCTCTTCCTCTTCCTCTTCTTCAGAATATCTCATTATTGAAGATCTGCCAAGCACTCTGGCAGTGGTATTCTTGACCCTTTCCTTCCTTTTCTTCTCTGCCACAACCTGTTCTTTGGGTGCAGATCCCAAAGTCTCTTGAGTGGATGTTATGGCCTTTGACATGGGAACTCTCTTGGCAGGAACCTTTTGCTTCATTCCTGGCTTAGTGGCAGCAGCTGTGCCATATTCCTTTTTCAGAACTTTCCTCTTTGAGGTGGCCTCTTCCTCAACAGCCACATAGTCCTCATCCTCAGAATCCGAGGTTCTCTTCTTTCTGGTCCTGGTGGTTGCCTTTGGCAACTTGCTGGGTGTACTCCTGCTTCCCTCATCAAAGCTACTAGAGGGACTAGTGCCCTCACTCATGTTAACTTGCTCCTCAGACTTGTTCTGGTTGTCACTCTGATCTGACATGATGCAAACACTGACAGCAGACCCTGTGAATAGATATAGATGAGATAGATTGGATGAGCATCACAAAGTACAGAGGTTTTTGCAAAAGAATGAGTCAAAAACTTAGTTTTAGTTTTCCATAGAAAGCATTTCGGATCTACATATTTGAAAACTCGATGATACCGAAGCAGCTTTTGGAACCTAAACTAGTGAACTCGGACATACCGAGTCACAGTTCGGTGGCACCGAGACTGCTAGGGTTTCACAAAGTATTGAACTCAGTCACACCGATTTGCAATTCTCGGTCAGACCGAGAATCACATCTGCAATGGCCTTAGCCAAATCGGTGGAACCGATTTCAACAACTCGGTTGGTCCGAGATGATTTCGGCGGAAACCTAACCCTAAATTTTCAATCCACAACTAAACTACAGAGTGATTTCGCTGGACAGAGTGATCTCAATCGTGGCAAGATACATGGCAAAACAATGTGCTAGGAATCAGAGAGGGATTAGCACAAGGATCAAGTCCATACCCTAAGTGCAGCGATGGACCTGCTACGGCGGCAACGGCGGAGACGATTTCTGTTGACAGCGGCGGAGACCAGCGGCGGGAGGCAGCTGGCGATCAGGAGGACGATCCGGAGACACAGGGAGGCAGAGCAGGCTGAGCGCGGGCGAAGGGGTTCGGAAATTTTTCCAAATTTTGGCCCGGGGATATATATAGACTGACCCTGTCGGTGTGACCGAGTGGAGCAACTCGGTGGCACCGAGCTTCATAACTGCAAGCAGTTACTAAAACTCGGTGTGACCGAAAAGTTCAAATCAGTTGCATCGAGATTGAAAACCTAGATCGACTTAGTGATCTCGGTATAACTGAAATGGATGAATTGGTCAGACGGAAACGCACAAAGAAGTTTTAGAAGTTTAAGTCTATGACGAATCGGGGACTGCGAGTGCTCCTCACACAGAGTGGTTCGAATCTGACTTGATCAAACTTTGTGATGTAGCATGAATAGAGTTTGAGACGAGAAAAACATAGATAGCTAGAGAAGGTTCTTAGGCATTCTTTTCCATCCACTTGGCAAAATAAAAAGGAACCAAACTATAAAAACAACAAGTGGATGTCCTCGAATGAGTAAATTATGCAACCAACATGCTCACACAATAAAAATGGCAAATGAAATATGTGGCAAAGCATGCACAATCAATTCTAGCATCTATCAAGCAATTGGCGAGGACTAAGTCATCTATATATGAGTATATTGACTTAGGAGTCAAATGAGAACATTTGATCATAGGTCATACTCATTGTTTAAGCACAAGTGGGGTTACCACTTTTAATAAAGCGTTGTTGTGTTCACACCATTAGAGTTGCTTTAGCTCAATTATTAGAGTAAAGTTGCCCCTATATGTGAGATCCCCCCTAAGAGGGATGAACTAACCTTGGGTTTTGTTGATGATGACTTCATGTAGATGTTGAAGATGTGGATGCTCAATTTTGGTGTAGATCATTTGAAGCAATCCTTTGGAGTGAGTTGCACTTTCAATACCTACACTGGTTAGTCCCACAAGGAACAAACAAGGATCTCCATAGACATAGAGTGATGCACACACAAGATGATGTCTATGAAAGCATTAGGTTGCCTTGTCCCTTGTCTTACCAAAAAGAGGGTTTGTGACTCCTTGAACTAGTGCAAGATGTGGAAGTTGATTGCACTTGTTCTTGCCAACATGAGAAGAGTGAAGTATGTTGGCGGAGTCACCCTCAAGAACTCTCTAGTTCTTCTTCTTCGGGATCCACATCATCTTGATGGGAATCCTTGGAGTTTTAGTCATACTTGATGAAGTAGAACTTGATGTAGTCTTGGGAACCCACTTGACCAAGGCCTTGGGTGCTTCTTCAAATGCATCAATTTCCTCTTGAAGCTTATCCTTGCCTTTTTGCTCGTGGTCTTGTGGTGGAAGATCATCTTGAGCTTGTGTCCCTTTGAAGGAAGTAGGATCATACTTATTTTGTTGAGGAACAAACTTCATCTTGGGGTATTGATCTTCTTCCCACTCAACTCCATTGGCATTGAACTTTCGTTCAAAACCAACACCTTGGTTCTTCTGGTGCCTTCCTTGCTTGCGTACAATTTCTCGAATTGCTTACTCCCGACAAGGCTCTTGTAAACACCTTTCTCTATAATTCCCTTCAATAAGCTATTTTCTTGCTCTCAAGTGTAACTTGGCTAAGAGAATCATTAGCGGAATCAAGAGAACTACTAGAAGCAACATCATTGGACTTAACATGATTATTGTTACTAACAGAGGAAGAATCTTTCTTGTTCTTGTTACTAGACTTGACTTGAGGCATGTAAGTGGATAAGAGTAAACGCTTGGCAATGTAAGAAGAACTTTTCTTGCGAAGATCATCATTGATTGCCTTTAAGAACTCATGCTCTTGCTCAAGGTTGAGCTTTTCAAAATGTAATTTCTCATGAGTCCTTAAAAGTTCTCAATGATCTCCTAAGATAGTTTCATGAGCTAACTTAAGAGTGTTTAGTTCTTTAGTTAGAAACTCAATCTTCTCCTTATCATTCTCATTCGTTTTATCTTGATTAGCATGATTAATTGATGTTTCATCATAGTATTCATCACTAGAGTTGTCAACAAGTAAATCATCATCACCTAACAAGTCATCTTCATCGCTATTGAAATCAACATACTCGAGGTGTGATACCTTTGGGCCTTTAGCCATGAAGCATCTTCCAAGTCCTTCATTTGGTGAATCAAATATGTCGTAGGAGTTGGTTGACACAAGTGCTAGACCGGCAACACCTTCATCTTGAGTATATTCGGAGTCGGAGTGATAGCTTCTCTTGGAGTGATTGTCGGAGTCGGAGCCGGATACCCATTCACCAACATGAGCTTGATGTCTTCGTTTTGTGTAGCTCCTTGATGACTTGTCCTTCCTTTCCGAATCCTTGCTTCTCTGGGATGTTCTTCGTTCATAACGATCATCTCTACTTCTTTTTGGATAATCTTCTCTTCTTTTGTAGGGTGCCGTACACTCATTGGAATAGTGTCCGGGTCTTCCACAATTGTAGCAATTTCGCTCTCGACTAGAAGATATACTGCCATTGTAGGACCTTGACTTGGAACTTCTCTCTTTGCTTCTACTCTTGTAGAACTTGTTGAAGTTCTTCACCATTAGGCTCAATTCTTCATTGAAGGTTTGTTTCTCACTTGATGATGTGGGAGCTTCACATGATGCTTTGTAAGCACCACTTGACTTGTTATGGAGCTCCTCCTTATCCTTGAGTGATGTCGGTGTCAAAACCGGTGGATCTCGGGTAGGGGATCCCGAACTGTGCGTCTAGGCTGGATGGTAACAGGAGGCAGGGAACACGATGTTTTACCCAGGTTCGGGCCCTCTTGATGGAGGTAAAACCCTACGTCCTGCTTGATTAATATTGATGATATGGGTAGTACAAGAGTAGATCTACCACGAGATCAAGGAGGCTAAACCCTAGAAGCTAGCCTATGGTATGATTGTTGTATATGGAGTTGATTGCCTACGCACTACAACCCTCTGGTTTATATAGACACCGGATAGGGTTAGGGTTACACAGAGTCGGTTACAATGGTAGGAGATCTTGAATATCCGCATCGCCAAGCTTGCCTTCCACGCCAAGAAAAGTCCCAACCGGACATGGGACGAAGTCTTCAATCTTGTATCTTTATAGTCCAGGAGTCCAGCTGAAGGTATAGTCCGGCTACCCAAACACCCCCTAATCCAGGACTCCCTCAGTAGCCCCTGAACCAGGCTTCAATGACGACGAGTCCGGCGCGCAAATTGTCTTTGGCATTGCAAGGCGGGTTCCTCCTCCAAGTCCTTCATAGAAGATTGTAAACACCAAGAGTAGTGTCCGGCTCTGCAAAATAAGCTTCCACATATTGCCATAGAGAGAATAATATTAACACAAATCGAATCTGCTGACGTATTCCGCAGTGCGTCATCACACTACAGCCAAGTCCTTTACTTGAATCGATTTCACTTTTCCACCTAAGCGTGTTTTGCGAGGCGGTTTCCTTGGCACGTCTTGTCAAAGCAGAGATCGTGTACCCCCCCTTTCACTGGATTCTCATCAATACAGACGTGGGTAACCCAACCGTGCCCGTTAGCATGTTTTCTCGATTAAAGGCAAGTCCCAAACGGTTACGGGGAGGGCTCCTGGTATCCAACCTCTTATAAAGAGACCAGGTCCTTACTCCTTTTCTCCAATCCCAAAACGAGTTCGCCCGTCGCCTCGAGTTCCAACACCCTAGGCTCCAGATTCCGGGTGCCTCAGACCTTCGACAATGTCCGGTTCCGACCTTCAAGGCCGATGGATGCCCTCCTCCATCACAGAGGAGGACGTGCTAAAGTTGAGAGAGGCTAAGTTCTTGACCGCCGAAATTTCGCACAGGTTGCCTGCTCAAAGGCAGGCTATCCCCAGTCCCCAGCTCGGTGAGAGCGTAGTGTTCGTGTCTCACTTCCTTCGGGGGTTAGGCTTCCCGATGGATCCCTTTGTGAGGGGACTGCTGTTTTATTACGGGCTGGAATTTCACGACTTAGCTCCGGAGTCCATCCTCCATATCTCCTCGTTTATCGTTGTATGCGAAGCGTTCCTCCGTGTTACCCCTCACTTCGGATTATGGCTCAAGACTTTCAAAGTGGAGCCGAAGATGATCAAGGGACGGCACGCAGAGTGCGGAGGCGCTGTTATAAGAAAAAATGCTGATGCTCCATGGCCCGAGGGCTCTTTTCAAGAGGAGCTAGGCTTGTGGCAACGAGAGTGGTTTTATATCACCACTCCCCGGAGCACCAAGTGGGTGGCGCTTCCTGCCTTTCGCTCGGGTCCCCCACCACGGCTAGCGTCATGGGTTAACAGAGGGTTAGATTGGGGTTTGTCCAAAGACGTGCCCTTGTTATAGGGCCGCATTAAGGATCTCTTGGAAGGAGACCTCAGCCTGGTCAAGCTGATGCAGGTCATGCTGATTCGCCGAATATTGCCCGGCAAACGTCGCTCCCTTCGCCTGTGGGAGTTTAATCCAGAGGGACCGGGAGCTCTCCAGAATTTCATGGGCGCAACGCCCGCGGAGATGTATAAACTGTTCTTCGGATCACGAGAGATGTGTCCGGATTTAACCGAGGACGCAGGCCAAAGCTGCAATCGCCCGGATACTCAAGTAAGCAACCTTGTGCCTGGACCTTCTACCCGTATAATTGTCATAAACTTGCCCCTAAAAGAGCCATCCTTTTAAACAGGAGTGGATAGCGAAGGCAAAGCTGATCAGGTGTCCGGCTCCCCTCCCCGAAACCAGGCCGGATCCCGTGCTGGTCAGGATGCTGGAGATAATGCCTTTGGAGGGGGAGGACAAGGAAGCTATGGCCTCCTCGAAGGAGGCTGCTCCGAAGGGAGGAACCGACAATTCCTCTCCTAAGGGGAAGAAGAGAGCCGCCTCTGACGACCCGGAAACCATGGCCTCGAAGCGGGGGAGAAAATCCTCGTCAGAGGGTCCGATGCGGGGGAGTCCCTCGGCCGGACTACGCCCTCAAGGGGATCAGCTCTCCAGCTAGCCGTAAGTGGAGAAAGATTTTCCTTTTGAGGGATGAGGGAAATCCTTGATTTATATCTGAGAAGATTAACCAAACCTTTACCTTGTAGCTCGGACCTCAGCCCTTCTCAGCAGAGCTCGTCTTCGGGGGATCTCCTTCCGGAGATGATGGAGAGCGGGATGCCTCCCCCTGCTGTGCTGCCTAGCGAGGCGGGCAACCCTGAGGTGTTGTCGCGGAGGGTTTCTCCGAATCCGGCAGGGGCAGAAGGTAGCTATGCGGCTCCCCGAGGTTCTCCGTGTCCGGCCTTCGAAAGAGGTCATGGGACGAGCCCGGCACCGTCTGGTGCTCGGCCGGAGGAGCTAAAGATTCTGCTGGGGTGAACTTCTATCTCAGAAGAGCACCGCACATTGATGGGCACGGTGATTGAAAGGATTTCATCCGCAGAGAACGGATTGTATGAGGCTGTCAAAAGTTTACTGACGGGTTTCGAGGTACATTAGATAATGTATACTTTTGTCAGTTGCGCATGAATAAGATGCGCCCTGTGTAGATAGTAGCCCCTGAGACTCTGCGCGTCGTCAAGAAATGACGGCATGCGGAGGATCATAATCCCAGGTCTAAGATGTCGCCTTTGAATGTAGGCGGCAGGGTGTTCGGAATCGAGCCGAACTGACGATTTTGCCGAACTAAAGCGGCAGCTGGACGTGGCAGATGCCGACATCACGCTTGTCAATAAGAGGCTTGATGAGGCTCAAGGTATGTAATTCCTCGGGCGGCATCAGGTAAGAACAGTTTTATGCCCGAGCTAAAGAACAAGCCAGCGAAAGTGATGCGGCTACCAGGAAAGCCTTTGAAGAGCTAAGAGCCGAGCAGGCTGCTCATTGCCGAAGCAAGGAAGAGATGGCCGAGATGGCCAAAAAGTGAAAAAGCGCTACAGACCGTTGCAGACTTCTTGAAAAAGAAGACCAGGCGAAACAGACGGACTTAGAGAAGGCCGTTGCCAATGCCAAGGACGGGCGCTCTGCGATGAGAGCTGCGAAGGAGGAGCTGCGTCAGGCCGAACAGATTGCGGCTGGAAAGCCCTTTATGCTGCGAAGGAAATTTTGTGATCCGAAGTTTGCTCCATTGGACCGGATGTGGAGTGTGGAGGATACCTATCTGGACTTGGCAGCGAGTGCTGCTGATGCGACCGAACACTTTCAAGATCAGAAAGATCGCGAAGTGGAAAAGCTTTTCTGGTCGCAGTTTCACAATACAGAGCGTCCACTGGATTGTGGATGATCGTTTGGCTCAATGGGCCGAACTGAATAGGTTGTCTGGACTCGCCATGAAGTACGTCATGGGTCACCTGTGGCCGGGGAGATCGGAGCCGAAGAGTTATTTCAGCTTAGTGCAGCAATTCCTTGACGCGGTGCCGCGTATAAATGCAATGAAGAGGTCAGCATGCATAGAGGGCGCTAGGATGGCTCTTGCCCATGTTAAGACATACTGGGCAGAGATGGAGACCACCGTTGTTGCGTCCCGAGATTCGGACAAAAGCCGAGTACCCTCCGAGCACTATTTTCAGGAAGTTCTTGAAGGCGCTCGTGTAATAGAGACGCAGTGCCCGAAAGATGCTATGTTATGATTGCATATGTAATTATAAAGTAATATTTTGATAAACTGTAGTGGCCTTTTTTATACTTGTGCCTCCAACTATTGGGAACACCTCCTGTGCGGCCGTTTTAAGATATATATATATATACAAAATCTGAAAGATGGCAGTCGTTGGCTTCAGCCCCCATGCACATAGTGCGGGGGGTGCTCGCAGAAGACACATTTTCACACTTAACCCAACGTCTTGGTCCTACAAAGGAGGTGATAGCGCAGCGGGCCAGGCAACCGAACTATAATGCTTTAACACTTTCACTTAGCCATAGGAGTTTGACAGTGAGACTATTTAGGTAGCCCCTTGGTGGCAACTGCGCTCGTCCGAGTTCGGGGCGCGTATGTGCCTGACCGGGAAGCGGCCCTTCGTTAAAGCGGAGGAATCCGATAGATTCCGATAGGTCATCGAGTGGCTGACCAGTCTCACGCTACATCATGACAGTCAGTTTTCGGCTTTCTCTACTGAGGTGCTCGCCCGACCGAACCAGGGCACAATCGCAGTAGTTCTCCTGGTGCTACCTTAGCCGATAGAGCGGAAAGTAAGGTAGCCGAACTCAGGAGCCGGGCAACCCAACATTTGACCAAAGACATGATTCGGAGCTGATGCATATAATGCCAAAACTCGCGACGCCGAACACTCCCTAAGGTGTTCGGTCTTTTTGAGTGCGGGCGAAACAACACTCTTTATTAAAAAAGCCCCTAGTGTCTAGGTACGTGCAAAAATTCTAACGTGGCCACATGCCAAGACGCCAGCCTCCTCCTTGGTTATATCCGAAAAAACCAGGGGATGTGTAACAACAAGAGACAGTAAAAAAGGTTTACGCAGGGTCTTAATCTAAAAAGAATCCTTTAGGACGGGTCCCTACTGCGCGTCTGCGCCTGTGTCTATGTTGTGCCGTATCCTGGACGGGCGCCGCACGACGTTCATCTGCAAAAGAGAGGAACTGAGTTGAAAATGGGTCGTGCCGAAAAGGTTTAAAATAAACAAAGTATAAAGTAAAATATATAAGATTGAGCTTTATTGTCTCTTATTGTATATGCGTGGAGCCCCTATGTGGGGGTATGTGGCCTCTAGGCCTGCATCAATGATGATTTTGCACCGAACCCGTCTATCCGCGTTCGTGGTCTTGAATGACCTATTTCGAAGTTTTTTGGCCGGTGAGGCCATTTTGCTGTGGGGCTATCAAAGCAGCCGCACAGTCCTCCGCGTGGGGAGGCGCACTTTAGTGCTTCCCCTTCAAAGAGATGATGCCTCATGGACCGGGCATCTTAAGCGTAAGAGATGCATAATGCGGTATTGCGTTAAAGCGAGCGAAAGCTTCGCGTCCCAGTAGTGCTTGATAGCGACTTGAGAACGGGACGATATGGAAGGTCAGCTTTTCGCGGGGGAAGTTATCGGCAGAGCCGAATATGACTTCGAGCCGGAGAAAACCCATACAATGGGTGTCCGAACCAGGTATTACCCCTTGAAAGGAGGTTTTGCTGCGGTGGATTCTTGCTGGGTTTATCCCCATGTGTTGGATTGTATCCTGATATATCAGGTTTAGTCCACTACCGCCGTCCATAAGGACATTTGGAAACTGGAGTCCGCCAATTATTGGGTCGAGCATCAAGGCAGTCCAGCCTACATTCTTGATATTTCTAGAATAATCTAGCTGATCGAAGATGATCGGTTTTGACAACCAGTGGCAGGACCCTTTGGGGATGGGCCGTGTGCTGCGTACCTTTACGGGCGCCGCACGTTTTGTTATGTGAAGTGAGTTCACTGTTTTTACTTCTTGTGGGAAGTTCTTCTGTTTCTTGGTGCTTTGCTTTTGGGGTTCGTCCTCGTCTCCGCTTGGTGTGTCGAGCCCCTTGTGTTCGGCATTGAGTCTGCCGGATTGTTTGAAAACCCAATAGTCTCTGTGGGTATGGTTAGCAGGCTTCCCGGGAGTACTATGTATCTGACATATCCTATCCAGGATTTTATTTAGGTTGGATGGATCGTCCCTCTTATCCTGTGGGGGCGATTTTGCCTGATTTTGTCGTGAGCCTTTGAATGCAGCATTGACTGCCGTGCTCTTCGGACTTTTGTCCTTAGTCTAGCGACGGTCCTTGTTGCGTCGCGGTTTTCCGTTTCCATCCCTAATTTCGGATGTACTTGGGTCGCTGGGGCTGCACCTTGCCAACCAGCTGTCCTCCCCTGCACAAAAGCGGGTCATGAGGCTTGTTAGTGCGGCCATTGTTCTTGGCTTTTCTTGGCCGAGGTGTCTGGCGAGCCATTTGTCTCGGACGTTATGCCTGAAAGCTGCTAAGGCTTCGGCGTCCGGACAGTCGACTATCTGATTCTTTTTAGTGAGGAATATATTCCAGAACTGCCGAGCTAATTCTCCGGGTTGCTGAGTTATGTGACTAAGTTCGTCTGCATCTAGAGGGCGGACATAGGTCCCTTGAAAGTTTGCTCGAAAAGCATACTCGAGCTCTTCCCAGCTTCCAATTGTGTTTTCGAGAAGGCTTTTAAGCCAATGCCGGGCTGGCCCTTTAAGCTTAAGGGGTAAATATTTTATGGCGTGGAGATCATCTCCTCTAGCCATGTGTATGTGGAGGATATAATCCTCGATCCAAACTCCAGGGTCTGTTGTTCCATCATATGCCTCTATGTTTACGGGTTTGAATCCCTCTGGAAATTCATAGTCCAGGACCTCATCGGTGAAACATAGGGGGTGTGCGGCGCCCCTGTATTTGGGTGTGCCGGATTCTGATGATGGCTTCATAGCGTTGCTTACGAGAGCTTGCTTTCTTGGCCCATAAATGGACCTGACTGGGCCATGATGCGAATCCTTAAGTGGGTCGCATGCCGATTTAGGTGCGGCGCCGCTTGCCACTTTATGGGGTCGTCTATCCGACCGTGTGGCTTTCTCATTTTTTGAATGCGAGGGCTCTAGGGCCTCTTCGTCGAATTCAGGCAGTAGCTTTCTTTTTGGATAGCTTTTAGTGCGGCGACTGTTGCCGTATTTATCTGTGGTATTGATTACTTTGCTCCATCTAATCCGGAGTGCATCTTCCGCTGTTTTTAGCTTCCGCTTCTGCTCTTTTAGGCTGCGTGCAGTTGCAACAAGCCTCTCGTGGAGATTCTTCTGCTCCATAGGTTTATCCGGCGTGAGGTCGTCCGGAATGCCGTTTTCGCCGGAGGAGGGATGTTCGGTTTCTCTATCCGTGTTGCCCTGTTCAGACGGTTGCTCTAAGGCATGCTCGTCGTCTACCGGCTCGTCCTGCTCTATGGCTGGGTTTTTGTCGAGGTGGGGCTTGGGTCGGCGTTTACGCCGACGCTTTGATTGCTTTTCGGGGAGTCGTTCTCCCGTCCCATCCCCTTTTTCCTCGTTGTCTCTTCCTTTAGGGGTGTCCACCATGTACACATCGTGAGATGAGGTGGCTGTCCAATGCCCTATGGGCGTTGGTTCGTCGGTATCTCCTGCATCGTCATCTATGCTGTCGATGTCTCCGGAGTCGAAGTTGAGCACGTTGTTTAAATTGTCGACAGTGGCTACCAAGTGGGTGGTGGGTGGGCTTTGAATTTCTTCATCGTCCGTATCCCATCCTCGCTGACCGTAGTTCGGCCAGGGCTCTCCTGATAAAGAGAGAGACTTGAGAGAGTTTAGGATATCGCCAAAAGGCGAGTGCTGAAAGATGTCTACGGTGGTGAACTCCATTATCGGCGCCCAATCGGATTCGATCGGCAGGGGCGCGGGGGGTTCGGAGTTCAGAAAGGAGTCCGGATCCTCGGAGTCACGGATCATGCAGAGTGCGGGGCTAGCGTTCGGCTCGATCGCCTTTGAGATCGAAGCCCCCGAGGTGACGTCCAACCGCTCATCCTCGATTGGCGCAATAGGCTCCGAGTTAGGGGTTGGAACCGATGCGTGTGCGGCCTCCAGGACACCGTCCGGAGGCAGAGCTAGATCATGCCCCTCGAGATAGTGCGGCGCGCTTGGCCGTGGCTCGAACCCGTTAAAGATCAAGTCTCCGCGGATGTCAGCCGTGTAGTTTAAGCTTCCAAACCTGACTTGATGGCCAGGGGCGTAGCTTTTGATCTGCTGTAGGTGGCCGAGCGAATTGGCCCGCAGAGTGAAGCCGCCGAAGACGAAGATCTGTCCGGGGAGAAAAGTCTCACCCTGGACCGTATCGTTGTTGATGATCAAATGAGCCATCGGGCCTAAAGGCGACGACACAGAGGAACTCTCAATGAAAGCACCGATGTCGGTGTCAAAACCGGTGGATCTCGGGTAGGGGGTCCCGAACTGTGCGTCTAGGCCAGATGGTAACAGGAGGCAGGGACCACGATGTTTTACCCAGGTTCGGGCCCTCTTGATGGAGGTAAAACCCTATGTCCTGCTTGATTAATATTGATGATATGGGTAGTACAAGAGTAGATCTACCACGAGATCAAGGAGGCTAAACCCTAGAAGCTAGCCTATGGTATGATTGTTGTATATGGAGTTGATTGCCTACGGACTACAACCCTCTGGTTTATATAGACACCGGATAGGGTTAGGGTTACATAGAGTCGGTTACAATGGTAGGAGACTTGAATATCCGCATCGCCAAGCTTGCCTTCCACACCAAGGAAAGTCCCATCCGGACATGGGACGAAGTCTTCAATCTTGTATCTTCATAGTCCAGGAGTCCGGCTGAAGGTATAGTCCGGCTACCCGAACACCCCCTAATCCAGGACTCCCTCAAGTGACATCTCACGAGCAACAATTCTTCCAATGACTTCCGTTGGCTTGAGATCTTTGTAATTGGGCATCATTTGGATCAATGTGCATATAGTATCATATTTTCCATCCAAAGCTCCTAGGATCTTCTTGATGATGAATATGTCGGTCATTTCTTCACTTCCTAAGCCGATGATCTCATTTGTGATAAGAGCAAGCCTAGAGTACATTTCAGCGACACCTTCACCATCCTTCATTTTGAACTTGTCAAGCTGACTTTGAAGCACATCCAACATGGATTCCTTGACGAAGTCGGTACCTTCGTGCATATCAATCAAAGTATCCCAAATTTCCTTTGCATTCTCAAGATAGCTGATTTTGTTGAATTCTTCGGGGCATAATCCGTTGAAGAGGATATCACAAGCATGAGCATTGTATTGCAGCATCTTCAACTCTTCCGCGGTAGCTTCACGGTTCGGTTCTCTCCCATCAAAGAATTCACCTTGCAAGCCAATACACACAATAGCCCATACGTCAGGGTTATGTCCAAGAATATGCATTTTCATCTTATGCTTCCAACTAGCAAAATTAGTACCATCAAAGTAAGGACCTCTACGGTGGTAATTTCCCTCGCTAGACGCCATACTCTCCTAGGTTGTGAAACCAAGGCTATGACTACCAAAAGCTACGGAAATCAAAGCAAATGGAAACCTGGCTCTGATACCACTTGTAGGATCAAAAGTATGTCTAGAGGGGGATGATTAGACTACTTGACCAAATAAAAACATATCCTTTTCCCAATTTTAGATCTTTGTAGATTTTAGCAACTTTGGACAAGACAAGCAATCTTGACACAATTCAAGCAAGCATGCAAAGAGTATATGAGCAGCGGAAAGTAAATCATGCAACTTGCAAGCATGTAAAGGGAAGGGTTTGTAGGATTCAAATGCAATGGGAGACACGGATGTTTTTGTCGTGGTTCCGATAGGTGGTGCTATCATACATCCGCGTTGATGGAGACTTCAACCCGCGAAGGGTAACAGATGCGCGAGTCCACGGAGGGCTCCACCCATGAAGGGTGCATGAAGAAGCAACCTTGTCTATCCCACCATGGCCGTCGCCCACGAAGGACTTGCCTCACTAGCGGTAGATCTTCACGAAGTAGGCGATCTCCTTTCCCTTACAAACTCCTTGGTTCAACTCCACAATCTTGTCGGAGGTTCCCAAGTGACACCTAGCCAATCTAGGAGACACCACTCTCCAAGAAGTAACAAATGGTGTGTTGATGATGAACTCCTTGCTCTTGTGCTTCAAATGATAGTCTCCCCAACACTCAACTCTCTCTCTCTCTCATAGGATATGGATTTGGTGGAAAGAAGATCTGAGTGGTAAGCAACTTGGGGAAGGCTAGAGATAAAAATTCATATGGTAAGAATGGAATATCTTGGCCTCAAACACAAGTGTAGGTGGTTCTATCTTAGAAAAAGTAAGTTGGAAGTGTAGGTTTGTTCTGATGGCTCTCTCCACAAATGAAGAGGTGGTGGAGGGGTATATATAGCCTCCACACAAAATCTAACCGTTACACACAACTTGCCAATCTCGGTGGGACCGAATTGATAAACTCGGTCGAACCGATTCAGCAAAGCTAGTGACCGTTAGGAGTTTCGGGTGGGACCGACATGCAACTCGGTAGGAACAATATGGTTAGGGTTAGGGCATAATGTAATCTCGGTGAGACTGACTACACAAACTCGGTGAGACCGATTTTGGTAATAAGCTAACAGAGAGTTGGTCAGGTAAACTCGGTGGGACTGATTCGCCCATTTCAGTGAGACCGAAATGTTATGAAAGGGAAACAAAGAGTTTACATTGCAATCTCGGTGGGACCGATCGCCCATCTCGGTGGGACCGAAATGTTACGAAGGGAAATAGAGAGATTACAATCCCATCTCAGTGAGACCGAGATCCCTATCCGTGAGACCGATTTGCCTAGGGTTTGTGGCAGTGGCTATGACATCTGAACTCGGTGGCGCCGGATAGAAAGAATCGGTGGGGCCGAGTTTGACTTTTGGTTTAGGTCATATTTGGATGTGAGAAAGTAGTTGAGGGATTTGGAGCATATTACTAAGCACATTGAGCAAGAGCCTCATTTAGCAACACCTCATCCCTCCTTGATAGTATTGGCTTTTCCTATAGACTCAATGTGATCTTGGATCACTAAAATAGAAAATGTAGAGTCTTGAGCTTTGAGCTTGAGACAATCCTTTTGTCCTTAGCATTTTAAGGGGTCCACTTTTCTCATCCATGCCATGCCAATCATTGAGCTTTCCTGAGATATTAATCTTGAAATAGCATTAGCTCAATGAGCTATATGTTGTTAGGAATTACCAAAACCACCTATGTATAGTTGCACTTTCAATCTCCCCCTTTTTGGTAATTGATGACAACATATAGATCAAAGCTTCAACAAATGATAATAAGAGTGATAAACATTGTCGCTTTGGGAAGTACGTGAAAAGCAAGAGCTCTCCCTAAATTTGTGCATAGTTTAAGATTTGCTTTGGACTGCAAATGCACAATGAGTTAGGAACATGGGTTACTCTTCCACGTCACATACATCTTGGTGGAGTGCTCAAAATGATAATAATTAAATACATGCACTCATCACCAAGCAAAGTGAATGATCATATGGGGATATAAAAAGATAATGTCATCCAACAAGCATTAAGGTAGCTTATGATCAAACACATGATCATCCAAGTATCACACAAAAGCATAAAGTATCTCAAACAAGCAAATAACAAAGTTCAACCACCAAACAATAAGAGAGAATAAAAAGCAACACTCTCTCTCGAAGCCTATGATATATACATTTTCTCCCCCTTTGGTAACAAGTTACCAAAAAGTTCATAAAAAATGCATAGTGCTAGATCGACTCTCAGGCTTGGTCTTCAGGTGGTGGTGTAGATAAAACTCCAAGGACGAAGGCATCAGTTGATGTAGATGGAGCTGGTGGCACTGAAGCTGTAGCTGGTGCAGATGAAGTTGCTCTGGTGTCTGTAACAGGCACTGCAGCAGATCTCTGTCCTCTGGGCACTCTAGCAAAAGCATCAGTGGTAGACTTGCCCTTCTTCTCCTGCACTTCGTCCTGAAGTTGCTCAACAACTGACTGGATCTCGGTGACCTGCACATCTAAATCATAGAACTTCTGCTCCATGATCCTCTCCAAGCCCTCCTGGTTTTGAGTCAAGGTGGCCAATCCCTTCTCAATCCTCAGAGTGGAGGCAATCAAGTAGCCAAGCTGATCTTGCTTGCTCTTCAGAAGATACTGAGATGCCTCATCAATGGTTGGCATCTTTGCAGCCTTTTCAGTCCTTGCCTTCTCTCTCTTTGCTTGTGCTTGCACAGAAGATGGTTCATTCTCATCCATCACCACGGTGTTATCCTCAAAGTCTGGGTAGATGGGCATGTGTTCCTTGTCCAAGAGATATGTGCCAGTGCCCATCTTGGAGTTGATTAGCTCCTAGATCTGTGGGACATACCCACAACTTCTGTTCTGATCCGCAGTTGTTCTCTTTATGGTTTCCACAATTAGGCTCATGACTTTGAACTTTTGAGGCACATCAAATATGTGAAGCAGGTTAATTGCATGGCCTCTGATCATCTTGTGATCACCTGACTTTGGCAAGAGAGTGTGCCTGAGGATCCAGTTGATTGTTGGCAAACCTGACAGAAGGTAGTGTACTGATCCAAACTTGTGTGTCTCAAGAGCAGCATCTCGGATCTCTTTGTACATATGTGCCATGGTGTTGTGATCCTTCTTCCTCTTGGCATATACATCCAAGTCATCTTCATTCTCCTCAGGAGCATTGATCAATTTTGCCCATTCTTCAACCGTTGACTGGTACCTAATACCTTCAGACATCCAGACAATCCTTCCATCTGGGTAGAAATGAGCTGTGGAGTAGAATTGCATAATAAGCTCATCATTCCACTTTGTGAGCTTCTAAGCCACAAACTCATCGACTCCACATGCCTTGAAGCTGTCATATACACCAGGGAAGTGATCTTCATTTTCCTCAATGAATTTCCAATCAACCCATCTCATGTCACACACTATGGGCTTCTTGTCAACTAAGATAGTCTCATAGAAGTCCTGCTGTTCCTTGGTATGGAACCTCTAGTCCAAACAGTCCTTCTCCTGGTGGCATACAGATTAGACTCTGTCCATAGCCTTAATCCTGAATCCTTTCTGATTTTCATATTCTCTGCAACTGGGTGTGCATCATTGTGATCTGGAATTTTGGGCTTCAACTTCCTCAAAACAACAGAATCATCTTCTTCTTCAGCAGCTTGAGGCACTGGGGCCTTGTTCTTCTCCTCAGCAGGGATGTTCCTGGTGCTCCTCTTGGGTTTTGGCTTCGGAGCTGGAGCAGCAGTCTTAGGAGCAGTTTTGGGCTTAGATGAAGCAGCCCCTTCCCTTATAGCATCTCCCATAAGCCTTTGAGCTTTGGGTGCTGGTGCTGCATCCTCTTCCTATTCTTCACAATCTCTCATTATTGAATATCTGCCTGGTATATGTAGATGATACTCCCCGGCAACAGCGCCAGAAATTCCTTTTGATGTGGCTTGAAGCTATGCCAGTATTTCCCCAAAGAGGAAGGGATGATGCAATACAATGGCGATAGGTATTTCCCTCAGTTACGAGACCAAGGTTATCGAACCAGTAGGAGAACCAAGCAACACAACATAAACAACACCTGCACGCAAATAACAAATACTCGCAACCCGATGTGTAAAAGGGGGTGTCAATCCCTTTCGGGTAGCGGCGCCCAAAGATAGGCAAATAGACGTGAATAGAATTGTAGTGGATTGATAGATCGAACGCCAAATAAAATAAATAAGAATAAATTGCAGCAAGGTATTTTTGTATTTTTGGTTTAATAGATCTGAAAATAAAAGCAAAGGAAATGTAGATCGCAAAGGCAAATAATATGAGAATGAGACCCTAGGGCCGTAGGTTTCACTAGTGGCTTCTCTCGAGAAAAATAGCAAACGGTGGGTAAACAAATTACTATTGGACAATTGATAGAATTTCAAATAATCATGACGATATCCAGGCAATGATCATTATATAGGCATCCCGTCCAAGATTAGTAGACCAACTCCTGCCTGCATCTACTACTATTACTCCACACATTGACCGCTATCCAGCATGCATCTAGTGTATTAAGTTCATGGAGGAACGGAGTAATGCAATAAGGACGATGACATGATGTAGACAAGATCTATCTATGTAGAGATAGACCCCAACGTTTTATCCTTAGTAGCAACGATACATATGTGTCGGTCGCCTTCTATCACTGGGATCAAGCACCGTAAGATCGAACCCACTACAAAGCACCTCTTCCCATTGCAAGATAAATAGATCAAGCTGGCCAAACAAAACCCAAATATCGGAGAAGAAATACGAGGCTATAAGCAATCATGCATATAAGAGATCAAAGAAACTCAAATAACTTTCATGGATATAAAAAGATAGATCTGATGATAAACTCAAAGTTCATCCGTTCCCAACAAACACACCGCAAAAAGAGTTACATCATATGGATCTCCAAGATACCATTGTATTGAAAATCAAACGAGAGAGAGGAAGCCATCTAGCTAATACGTCTCCAATGTATCTATAATTTTTGATTGTTCCATGCTATTATATTATCTATTTTCAATGTTTAATGACTTTAATATGCTCTTTTATATTATTTTTGGGACTAACCTATTAACCAGAGGCCCAGTGCCAGTTTCTGTTTTTTGCATATTTCAGTGTTTCGCAGAAAAGGAATACCAAATGGAATCCAAACGGAATGAAACCTTTGCGATGATGTTTCTTGGACCGAAAGCAAACCAAGAGACTTCGAGTGGAAGTATGGAACTCCGTGAGGCGGCCATGAGGCAGGAGGGCGCGCCCAGGGGGTAGGCGCGCCCCCACCCTCGTGGGCCCCACAGAGCTCCACTAATGTACTTCTTTTACATATGTATACCCTTATACCCTAGAAACACCAAGGGGAGCCACGAAACCACTTTTCCACCGCCGCAACCTTGTGTACCCATGAGATCCCATCTTGGGGCCTTTTCCGACGATCTGCCGGAGGGGGAATCGATCACGGAGGGCTTCTACATCAACACCATAGCCTCTCCGATGAAGCGTGAGTAGTTTATCACAGACCTTCGGGTCCATAGTTATTAGCTAGATGGCTTCTTCTCTCTCTTTAGTCTTCAATACAAAGTTCTCCTCGATGTTCTTGGAGATCTATTCGATGTAATACACTTTTGCGGTGTGTTTGCCAAGATCCAATGAATTGTGGGTTTATGAACTTGATTATCTATGAATATTATTTGGTTCTTCTCTGAATTTTTATATGCATGATTTGATATCTTTGCAAGTCTCTTTGAATTATCGGTTTAGTTTGGCCTACTAGATTGATCTTTCTTGCAATGGGAGAAGTGCTTAGCTTTGGGTTCCATCTTGCGTTGTCCTTTCCCAGTGACAGTAGGGGCAGCAAGGCACGTATTGTATTCTTGCCATCGAGGATAAAAAGATGGGGTTTATGTCATATTGCTTGAGTTTATCCCTCTACATCATGTCATCTTGCTTAATGCGTTACTCTGTTCTAATGAACTTAATACTCTAGATGCATGCTGGATAGCGGTCGATGTGGGGAGTAATAGTAGTAGATGCAGAATCGTTTTGATCTACTTGACATGGACGTGATGCCTATATTCATGATCATTGCCTTAGATATCTTCATAACTATGCACTTTTCTATCAATTGCTCAGCAATAATTTGTTCACCCACCGTAATACATGCTATCATGAGAGAAGCCACTAGTGAAACCTATGGCCCCCGGGTCTCTTTCTTATTATATTGCATCTCTCTTATTGTCGCATCTCGTTTACTATTTTGCAATCTTTACTTTTCAATCTATACAACAAAATACCAAAAATATTTATCTTATTATCTCTATCAGATCTCACTTTCGCAAGTGACAGTGAAGGGATTGACAACCCCTTTATCGCGTTGGTTGCGAGGTTCTTGATTGTTTGTGCAGGTACTAGGTGACTTGTGTGTTGTCTCCTACTGGATTGACACCTTGGTTCTCAAAAAATGAGGGAAATACTTATGCTAGTTTGCTGCATCACCCTTTCCTCTTCAAGGGAAAACCAACGCCTGCTCAAGAGGTAGCACTAGCTACTAACTATGGACCCGAAGGTCTACAAAGAATTCCTCACACATCATCGGAGAGGAACCAATGGAAGTGGTGAACCCCTCTGTGATGGTGTCTATATTGGATCTGATGGTTCTGGACTCTGCGGCGGCTGGAATTAATTTTCGTCGACTCCCCTGGGGTTTCTGGAATATTGGGGGGGGGGGGTATTTATAGAGCAAAGAGACGGTCCGAGGGGCACCCGAGGTGGGCACAACCAACCACTCCAGGCGTGCCCTGGTGGGTTTTGCTCCCCTTGGAGCACCCCAAGGCACTGCCTTGGCCCATTAGGTGTCTTCTAGTCCATAAAAAATCTCCGTAAATTTTCATTGCATTTGGACTCCATTTGGTATTGATTTCCTGCGTTGTAAAAGACACGCAGAAAACAACAACTGGCACTTGGCACTATGTCAATAGGTTAGTAGCAAAAAATGATATAAAATGACTAGAAAATGATTATAAAACATCAAAGATTGATAATATAACAACATGGAACTGATACCTCTCCAATGTATCTATAATTTATGAAGTATTCATGCCGTTATACTATCATTCTTGGGTGTTTTGCAATCATTTTATAGCAACTTTATATCATTTTTTGGGACTAACCTATTGACCCAGTGCCCAGTGCTAGTTGTTGTTTTTTGCGTGTTTTTTACATCGCAGGAAATCAATATCAAATGGGGTCCAAACACCGCGAAACTTTTTGGAGTTTTTTTAGGGACCAGAACACCCAGGATGGGCTAGAGCGGCACCTGGGGGGGTGCCCTGAGGGGTGCACAACCCACCAGGGCACGCCTGGGCGCCCAGGCGCGCCCAGGTGGGTTGTGCCCACCTCGATGGACTCCCGCACCTCCTCTTTACCCTATAAATTAGCAAATATTCCGAAAACCCCGGGGTTAACCTAGATCAGAAGTTCCACCGCCGCAAGGCTCTATAGCCACCGAAAACCAATCTAGACCCTTTCCGACACCCTACCGGAGGGGGGAATCATCTCCGGCGGCCGTCTTCATCATCCCGGCGACCACCACAATGAGGAGGGAGTAGTCCACCCTCGGGGCTGAGGGTTTGTACCAGTAGCGATGTGTTTAATCTCTCTCTCTCTCTCTCGTGTTCTTGAGATGTCACGATCTTGATGTATCGCGTGCTTTGTTAATATAGTCAGATGATATGGTGTTTTCCCCTCTATATTTTGTGATGAATTGAGTTTTTCCCTTTCAGATTTCGTTGTTATCGGATTGAATACTTTTATGGATTTGAGAACACTTGATATATGTCTTGCAATTGAATACTCGTGGCGACAATGGGGTATCGTATTGATTCACTTGATATATGTTTTGGCACTCAACTCGCGGATTCCCGAGCTGACATTGGGGTAATCTATTCATAGGGGTTGATGCACGTTCTTGTCTTTGTTTCTCCGGTAGAAATATTGGGGCACTCTTTGATGTTCTTGGTGTTGGATTGAATATTATGAATCTGAATTTGCTTTGGTGTTATTTTAGTACGAACTCTTGGTTAGATCGAACGGAAAGAATAGTTTCGTGTTATTTTAGTACGAACTCTAGGATAGATTGATCGGAAAGAATAGCTTTGAGGTGATTTTTTACCCTACAAACAATTTCATCTTATGTTCTCCGCTAGATAGGAACTTTGGAGTGATTCTTCGTTTGCATGTTGAGGGACGGTTATATGATCCAATTATATTAGCATTGTTGAGAGGTTGCACTAGTGAAAGTACGGACCCTTGGCCTCATTTTTAAGCATTGCAATACCGTTTTGTGCCCGTTTACTATTTGCTACACTACAAAAAAAATACACTTCCGTGATGATACATGTTTGTCACAGTAGGTCACATTTTCTGTCATGCATGTACATCCATGACAAATGAATGCCAGAATGAAGATAGTCATACATGTGCTGTCGTAGAAGTGTTCCATGACATTACCAAAATTATCACCACGGAAGTGTCCACTTCCATGACGATAAATCGCACGCCATAGAAGTGCTTTCATCAAGGGTGACCGACACGTGGCATCCACCATAACATAACGCCATTAAGCTATCAGGTCCAGTTTTGGATCCGATAACCCGTTAACAGCCCGGACCAATGGGGATTTTCCACGTGTAAAATTCTGATTGGCTGACGGAAACACATGTCAGCTCCGCGTTGGCACAGGTGTCACTCATCCAATGGGCGAGATGCGCCTATGATATGTTGACACGTGGACCGGCCCAAAAGTGGCCCATAAATTTTAAATAGTCCAGCCCAACTAAAGGCCCACAAGATTTTGCGGTCCATAATGGGCCAGCCCAGCAAAAGGCCCATGAGATTTTGCGTATCATAATGGGCCGGCCCAGCTAAAGGCCCGCGAGATTTTGCGGGCCATAATGGGCCGGCGCAGCTAAAGGCCCGTGAGATTTTGCGGACCATAATGGGCCGGCCCAGCTAAAGGCCCAACATTCTTAGTTAAGACCCGTACGGCTAGTGTGAAATCGGCCCGTCAACGGCCAGTCCTAAACTTGTCATCATCGCGGCCCATGGTCATTTCTGGTCCGTTAACAGTCCGCTAAGTGTATGGGCCGAATTACGGCCCGATGTATTTCCGGCGTGTTAAAGGTCCTGCTTCATTTGGGCCCATTTACAGGCCATTGAAACTTTCGGCCCATAAACGACCGTGAAGGATTTGGGTCCTATTCGGCCATGTCTAACATTCGGCCTGTTAGAGGCCCATTATAGATTTGGGCCACTTTCGGCCTATTGTGGTTTTCGGCATGTTAATGTCGGACGAAATCCACGGGCCATATGTTGCCGAACGTCACATCGGGCCCATTAACGGCCCATATAAAAATGATGATAATCTAGCCCGACCGAACTTCCGGCCTGTTAAAGGCCCGTGTATTAGGTCGGCGCATTTACGGCCCGTCCGAATTTCGGCATGTGAAAGATCCGCTTTGTAAATGGGCCCAATCTCACTTTCGGTCTTTTAAAGGCCCATGTTTTTTATGGGCTCGAGATATTTACACCTGTAAACGGCCTATTGTTACTGAGGGCCAAAATTATGTTTAGGCCTGTTAAAGGCCCACTATGGGCACAGGCCGACCAGGAAAATATGAAATCTTATGCTGATTTAGGCCCAGATATTTTTAGTGGGCTACATGCAAATTTCGGCCCATAATCATTTTTAGCCCAATTGGAATGGGCCCGATGAATGTTGGCATGTTGGGATCCTATGAAGCTTTCGGCCGAATACGTTACTAAGATAAACCTACACTATACAAAAATAGCGTCGTAATTATTGCAGCCTTTGGCAGCATCATAAATGTTGTATCACAACAAAAGGCTTGTTGGCATAAAGTTTACAGTCCTTGCAGATAAAAGCGCCATCAGATGTATAGAAGCACAGATCATTTGACCTGAGTGCTAATGTTTCAGGCTGTAGAATCTGATGGAGCAGCACAATCTTCACCTTTTTTCCGCCATTGCTCTTGAACAACGAAGCGAATGTCTGATAGTCTGGTTTCAAAACCATTCATATCTTGACAACATTTGTCAACCACTATTCTTGTTTCCAAAACGACGTCCATTAGGGATTGGACTTGTGTCTGGAGCATAGATATATCACTCTGTTTAGCAGGAAGATTTTGTTCAGTAGGCGATTTGGACGAGGTTACCTTGACAACCAACCCAGAATTACGCAGGAAGGTGCTTTTTGCACTGTTAGTGGAGAGATACTGACGCACTGCAGCAAGAGGTGACATTGTGCCTGTGGTAGCCTCGTCACCTTCAGGTGGTTGTGGCTGTTCAATCATTTTTTCCATAGCTTCCTGAAAGTTTGAACTTGTAGATTAGTGTACCAAATGAGTTACTAATGAGACAAAAACAAACAAAGTAGGTTACACGTTTATACATAACTTTTTTTGGTGAACTACTGTAATACATTAGCATATATTGTAGTGCCAACTACATAATAAAACCACTTGCAGAACATATGTCCATGTAGCATGCCTACTGTATTGTCTATTTCCTCACATTCGTTGACATCTAAGGATAAAGAGACATGGTTTAAAGTAGGATGAACATAGTATGACATCATTCATATCATGGGCAAACAAATATAAAACAAACAGGCTATTTTATCATTGTGTGCGCACGTGAACATAACAACTAGAATACAGATCAAGACCAAAAGAATATACTTCATCTCTTTTAAACCATCTAAGGTGAAATGATACGTTAAGACAACTGTGTATAAAAGTGAACAGAGTAACTGACATTGGATGCAAACCAAGTAGTTAAATGAACACATCACAGTACCAATCAGTTCAAAGGCAGGAGGAGTAAGGACTTACAACAGCGGCTTGAACTGGTGTGATCATGCCATTCATCTTGCTGGTGTGGCAATCCTTGAAGATTTTCACTACATTCGGTTCAGGTTCTTTTTGGTCCGCACATGCTTTCCTTTGTATTAGGAACAAGTCAATATAGATACGACAATATGGCACAGAAAAAAGAAGGAAGTAGCAGCTATTTACAAGAGCCTTGCAGTGTGCAATATAGCTACGAGATCCTGTTGTCTGTTGGAATTTCACTTTAGAACGGTTGATCTTGTTCTTCAAACAGTTAGCCTAGAAGAAGACACACTTGTAAGGCACATACATAAATACAAGTTCAATATGTGGTCTGATCAAATACATATAGCCTACCTGATACTTCGGATCAGACCAGTGTTTAACGAGGGCTTTCCAGCCTTCATCTGTAATATATTCCACTAGAGATGTTTGGGCGATTTCATTGTTAGCCTTGCCTTCAAAGTGAGATTTTGTAAGGTGGTACCGATACTGTCGCAGAGCAGACTGAAAAACCTGAGTGCATGCTTGTTTAGTTGCATCATCTTTCGGATCCAACTTGAACCTCATCTGTTGAAAAAAGAATGTGAGTCTTATTAGGAGGAAGCTAGAAAGTATGGGACAGAGCAAGACAATATTACTAATTGCGATGAATAAGATTACTTACGGATAAATGGTCAAGGAAGGTGTTAAACTGGGTATTGTCTTTCTCATTCCTGTACTGGATCCACGTTGGGAGGATACGTGCATGACACCTAACGGCAACGGCTGCCTCTGATACTAACTTGGCTGACTCTGTAGCATCACGTGGCCTTTTTAAACCTGCCTCAAAATGGATCTCCATTCTTCCTCCTTTAGATTTTGTTAATCTATCAAGCATTATCCCTGATGTCTGTTTCCGCTTGTGTCGTGGTGCTAGTTCTGATGGGGAACGTTGCAGAAAACAAAAATTTTCCTACGGTTTCACCAAGATCCATCTATGAGTTCATCTAGCAACGAGTGATCGGATTGCATCTACATACCTTTGTAGATCACGCGCGGAAGCATTCAAAGAACAGGGATGAGGAAGTCGTACTCGACATGATCCAAATCACCAGAGATCCTAGCACCGAACGGACGGCACCTCCATGTTCAACACACGTACGGTCAGCGTGACGTCTCCTCCTTCTTGATCCAGCAAGGGGGAAGGAGAGATTGATGAAGATCCAGCAGCACGACGGTGTGGTGGTGGATGCAGGGCGTCACCGCAGCAGGGCTTCGTCGTTATACTACGAGAGGGAGAGGTGTAGCAGGGGAGAGGGAGGCGCCAAGACTCAAGGGTGCGACTGCCCCTCCCTCCCCCCTTTATATAGGCCCCCTAGGGGGGGCGCCGGCCCTATGAGATGGGATCTCCTAGGGGGGGCGGCGGCCAAGGGGTGGAGTGCCCCCCAAGCCAGGTGGGGTGCCCCCCACCCTAGGGTTCCCAACCCTAGGCGCATGGGGTGGGCCAAGGGGGGCGCACCATCCCACTATGGGCTGGTTCCCCTCCCCACTTTGTCCCATGGGGCCCTCCGGGATGAGTGGCCCCACCCGGTGGACCCCCGGGACCCTTCCGGTGGTCCCGGTACAATACCGGTGACCCCCGAAACTCTCCCGATGGCCGAAACTGCACTTCCTATATATAATTCTTCACCTCCGGACCATTCTGGAACTCCTCGTGACGTCTAGGATCTCATCCGGGACTCCGAACAACTTTCGGGTTACTGCATATTCATATCTCTACAACCCTAGCATCACCGAACCTTAAGTGTGTAGACCCTACGGGTTCGGGAGACATGTAGACATGACCGAGACGGCTCTCCGGTCAATAACCAACAGCGGGATCTGGATACCCATGTTGGCTCCCACATGCTCCTCGATGATCTCATTGGATGAACCACGATGTCGAGGATTCAAGCAATCCCGTATACAATTCCCTTTGTCAATCGGTACGTTACTTGCCCGAGATTCGATCGTCGGTATCCCAATACCTCGTTCAATCTCGTTACCGGCAAGTCACTTTACTCGTACCATAATGCATGATCCCGTGACCAGACACTTGGTCACTTTGAGCTCATTATGATGATGCATTACCGAGTGGGCCCAGAGATACCTCTCCGTCATACGGAGTGACAAATCCCAGTCTTGATCCGTGTCAACCCAACAGACACTTTCGGAGATACCCGTAGTATACCTTTATAGTCACCCAGTTACGTTGTGACGTTTGGTACACCCAGAGCACTCCTACGATATCCGGGAGTTACACGATCTCATGGTCTAAGGAAAAGATACTTGACATTGGAAAAACTCTAGCAAACGAACTATACGATCTTGTGCTATGTTTAGGATTGGGTCTTGTCCATCACATCATTCTCCTAATGATGTGATCCCATTATCAATGACATCCCCATGTCCATAGCTAGGAAACCATGACTATCTGTTGATCAATGAGCTAGTCAACTAGAGGCTCACTAGGGACACATTGTGGTCTATGTATTCACACATGTATTACGATTTCCGGATAATACAATTAAAGCATGAATAATAGACAATTATCATGAACAAGGAAATATAATAATCATTTTATTATTGCCTCTAGGGCATATTTCCAACAGTCTCCCACTTGCACTAGAGTCAATCATCTAGTTACATTGTGATGAATCGAACACCCATGGAATTCTGGTGTTGATCATGTTTTGCTCTAGGGAGAGGTTTAGTCAACGGATCTGCTACATTCAGGTCCGTATGTACTTTACAAATCTCTATGTCTCCATTTTGAACACTTTCACGAATGGAGTTGAAGCGACGCTTGATATGCCTGGTCTTCTTGTGAAACCTGGGCTCCTTCGCAAGGGCAATAGCTCCAGTGTTGTCACAGAAGAGAGTCATCAGGCCCGACGCATTGAGTATGACTCCTAGGTCGGTAATGAACTCCTTCACCCAGACTGCTTCGTGTGCTGCCTCCGAGGCTGCCATGTACTCCGCTTCACATGTAGATCCCGCCACAACGCTTTGCTTGCAACTGCACCAGCTTACTGCCCCACCATTCAAAATATACACGTATCCGGTTTGTGACTTAGAGTCATCCAGATCTGTGTCGAAGCTAGCGTCGACGTAACCCTTTACGACGAGCTCTTCGTCACCTCCATAAACGAGAAACATTTCCTTAGTCCTTTTCAGGTACTTCAGGATATTCTTGACTACTGTCCAGTGTTCCTTGACGGGATTACTTTGGTACCTACCTACCAAACTTACGGCAAGTTTTACATCAGGTCTGGTACACAGCATGGCATACATAATAGAACCTATGGCTGAGGCATAGGGGATGACACTCATCTCTTCTATATCTTCTGCCGTGGTCGGACATTGAGCTGAGCTCAATTTCACACCTTGCAACACAGGCAAGAACCCCTTCTTAGACTGATCCATATTGAACTTCTTCAATATCTTATCAAGGTATGTGCTTTGTGAAAGACCTATGAGGCGTCTTGATCTATCTCTATAGATCTTGATGCCTAATATATAAGCAGCTTCTCCAAGGTCCTTCATTGAAAAACTCTTATTCAAGTAGGCCTTAATGCTGTCCAAAAGCTCTATATCATTTCCCATCAAAAGTATGTCATCTACATATAATATGAGAAATGCCACAGAGCTCCCACTCACTTTCTGGTAAACGCAGGCTTCTCCATAAGTCTGCATAAACCCAAACGCTTTGATCATCTCATCAAAGCAAATGTTCCAACTCCGAGATGCTTGCACCAGCCCATAAATCGAGCGTTGGAGCTAGCACACCTTGTCAGCATTCTTAGGATCGACAAAACCTTCCGGCTGCATCATATACAGTTCTTCCTTAAGATAACCATTAAGGAATGCCGTTTTGACGTCCATTTGCCATATCTCATAATCATAGTATGCGGCAATTGCTAACATGATTCGGACGGACTTCAGCTTTGCCAAGGGGGAGAATGTCTCATCGTAGTCAACCCCTTGAACTTGTCGATAACCCTTAGCGACAAGCCTAGCTTTATAGATGGTCACATTACCATCCGCGTCTGTCTTCTTCTTAAAGATCCATTTATTTTCTATGGCTCGCCGATCATCGGGCAAGTCAGTCAAAGTCCATACTTCGTTTTCATACATGGATCCTATCTCGGATTTCATGGCTTCTAGCCATTTGTCGGAATCCGGGCCCGCCATCGCTTCTTCATAGTTCGAAGGTTCACCGTTGTCTAACAACATGATTTCTAAGACAGGGTTGCCGTACCACTCTAGTGCGGAACGTGTCCTTGTGGACCTTCAAAGTTCAGTAGGAGCTTGATCAGAAGTATCTTGATCATCATCATTAACTTCCTCTCTAATTGGTGCAGGCACCACAGGAACATTTTCCTGAGTTTCGCCACTTTCCGGTTCAAGAGGTAATACTTCATCAAGTTCTACTTTCCTCCCACTTACTTCTTTCGAGAGAAAATCCTTCTCTAGAAGGATCCATTCTTGGCAACAAAGATCTTGCCTTCGGATCTGAGGTAGAAGGTATACCCAATAGTTTCTTTAGGGTATCCTGTGAAGACGCATTTTTCCGACTTGGGTTCGAGCTTTTCAGGTTGAAGTTTCTTGACATAAGCATCGCATCCCCAAACTTTTAGAAATGGCAACTTAGGCTTCTTCCCAAACCATAATTCATACGGTGTCGTCTCAACGGATTTCGATGGAGCCCTATTTAAAGTGAATGCGTCAGTCTCTAAAGCATAGCCCCGAAATGACAGCGGTAAATCGGTAAGAGACATCATGAATCGCACCATATCCAATAGAGTGCGATTACGATGTTCGGACTCACCATTAAGCTGAGGTGTTCCAGGCGGCGTGAGTTGTGAAACTATTCCACATTTTCTGAAGTGTGTGCGAAATTCGTGACTCAAGTATTCTCCTCCACGATCTGATCGCAAAAACTTGATTTTTCTGTCACGTTGATTCTCAACCTCACTCTGAAATTCCTTGAACTTTTCAAAGGTTTCAAACTTGTGTTTCATTAAGTAGACATACCCATATCTACTCAAGTCATCAGTGAGGGTGAGAACATAACGATAGCCACCACGAGCCTCAACACTCATTGGACCGCACACATCAGTATGTATGATTTCCAATAGGTTGGTTGCTCGCTCCATTGTTCCTGAGAACGGAGTCTTGGTCATCTTACCCATGAGGCATGGTTCGCACGTGTCAAATGATTCGTAATCAAGAGACTCTAAAAGTCCATCTGCATGGAGTTTCTTCATGCGTTTGACACCTATGTGACCAAGGCGGCAGTGCCACAAGTATGTGGGACTATCATTATCAACCTTACATCTTTTGGTATTCACACTATGAATATGTGTAGCATTACGCTTGAGATTCATTAAGAATAAACCATTCACCATAGGAGCATGACCATAAAACATATCTCTCATATAAATAGAACAACCATTATTCTCGGATTTAAATGAGTAGCCATCTCGAATTAAACGAGATCCTGACACAATGTTCATGCTTAAAGCTGGTACTAAATAACAATTATTGAAGTTTAAAACTAATCCCGTGGGTAAATGTAGAGGTAGTGTGACGACGGCGATCACATCGACCTTGGAACCATTCCTGACGCGCATCGTCACCTCGTTCTTCGCCAGTCTCCGTTTATTCCGCAGCTCCTGCTTTGAGTTACAAATGTGAGCAACTGCACCGGTATCAAATACCCAGGAGCTACTACGAGTACTGGTAAGGTACACATCAATTACATGTATATCACATATACCTTTCATTTTGCCGGCCTTCTTGTCCGTTAAGTATTTGGGGCAGTTCCGCTTCCAGTGACCACTTCCCTGGCAATAAAAACACTCAGTCTCGGGTTTGGGTCCATTCTTTGGCTTCTTCCCGGCAGCTTGCTTACCGGGCGCGGCAACTCCCTTGCCTTCCTTCTTGAAGTTCTTCTTACCCTTGCCTTTCTTGAACTTAGTGGTTTTATTCACCATCAACACTTGATGTTCCTTTTTGACTTCTACCTCTGCTGATTTCAGCAGTGCGAATACTTCAGGAATGGTCTTTTCCATCCCCTGCATATTGAAGTTCATCACAAAGCTCTTGTAGCTCGGTGGAAGCGACTGAAGGATTCTGTCAATGACCGCGTCATCCGGGAGATTAACTCCCAGCTGAGTTAAGCGGTTATGTAATCCAGACATAGTGAGTATGTGCTCACTGACAGAACTATTTTCCTTCATCTTATAGATGAAGAACTTGTCGGAGACTTCATATCTCTCGAACTGGGCATGAGCTTGGAAAACCATTTTCAGCTCTTCGAACATCTCATATGCTCCATGTCGCTCAAAACGCTTTTGGAGCCCCGGTTCTAAGTTGTAAAGCATGCCGCACTGAACGAGGGAGTAATCATCAGCACGTGTCTTTCAAGCATTCATAACGTCTTGGTTCTGTGGGACGGGTGCGTCACCTAGCGGTGCTTGTAGGACATATTCTTTCTTGGCAGCTATGAGGATGATCCTCAGGTTCCGGACCCAGTCCGTATAATTGCTGCCATCGTCTTTCAGCTTGGTTTTCTCTAGGAACGCGTTGAATTTGAGGACAACGTTGGCCATTTGATCTACAAGACATATTGTAAAGATTTTAGACTAAGTTCATGATAATTAAGTTCATCTAATCAAATTATATAATGAACTCCCACTCAGATAGACATCCCTCCAGTCATCAAAGTAAAACATGATCCGAGTTAACTAGGCCGTGTCTGATCATCACGTGAGACGGACTAGTCAACGTCGGTGAACATCTTCATGTTGATCATATCTTCTATATGACTCATGCTCGACCTTTAGGTCTACTGTGTTCCGAGGCCATGTCTGTACATGCTAGGCTCGTCAAGTCAACCTAAGTGTTTGCATGTGTAAATCTGTCTTACACTCGTTGTATGTGAACGTTGGAATCTATCACACCCGATCATTACGTGGTGCTTCGAAACAACGAACTGTCGCAACGGTGCACAGTTAGGGGGAACACTTTCTTGAAATTATTATGAGGGATCATCTTATTTACTACCGTCGTTCTAAGTAAACAAGATGCAAAAACATGATAAACATCACATGCAATCAAATAATAATAGTGACATGATATGGCCAATATCACACAGCTCCTTTGATCTCCATCTTGGGGCTCCATGATCATCTTGTCACCGGCATGACACCATGATCTCCATCATCGTGTCTCCATGAAGTTGCTCGCCAACTATTACTGCTACTACTATGGCTAACACGTTTAGCAATAAAGTAAAGTAATTTACATGGCGTTTCCCAATGACACGCAGGTCATACAAAAAATAAAGACAACTCCTATGGCTCCTGCCGGTTGTCATACTCATCGACATGCAAGTCGTGATTCCTATTACAAGAACATGATCTCATACATCACATATATATCATTCATCATTCATCACAACTTTGGCCATATCACATCACAAAGCACTTGCTGCAAAAACAAGTTAGACGTCCTCTAATTGTTGTTGCAAGTTTTACGTGGCTGCAATAGGGTTCTAGCAAGAACATTTTCTTACCTACGTAAAAGCCACAACGTGATTTGTCAACTTCTATTTACCCTTCATAAGGACCCTTTTCATCGAATCCACTCCAACAAAAGTGGGAGAGACAGACACCCGCTAGCCACCTTATGCAACTAGTGCATGTCAGTCGGTGGAACCAGTCTCACGTAAGCGTACGTGTAAGGTCGGTCCAGGCTGCTTCATCCCACAATACCGCTGAAGCAAAATAAGACTAGTAGCGGCAAGAAAGTTGACAACATCTACGCCCACAACAAATTATGTTCTACTCATGCAAAGAGAACTACGCATAAACCTGGCTCTGATACCACTGATGGGGAACGTTGCAGAAAACAAAAATTTTCCTACAGTTTCACCAAGATCCATCTATGAGTTCATCTAGCAATGAGTGATCGGATTGCATCTACATACCTTTGTAGATCACGCGCGGAAGCGTTCAAAGAATGGGGATGAGGAAGTCGTACTCGACGTGATCCAAATCACCGGAGATCCTAGCGCCGAACGGACGACACCTCCGTGTTCAACACACATACGGTCAGTGTGACGTCTCCTCCTTCTTGATCCAGCTAGGGGTAAGGAGAGGTTTATGAAGATCCAGCAGCACGACTGTGTGGTGGTGGATGCAGGGTGTCATCGCAGCAGGGCTTCACCGTTATACTGCGAGAGGGAGAGGTGTAGCAGGGGAGAGGGAGGCGCCAAGACTCAAGGGTGCAGCTGCCCCCTCCCTCCTCCCCTTTATATAGCCCCCTAAGGGGGGCGCCGGCCCTATGAGATGGGATCTCCTAGGGGGGGCGGCGGCCAAGGGGTGGAGTGCCCCCCAAGCCAGGTGGGGCGCCCCCCCACCCTAGGGTTCCCAACCCTAGGCGCATGGGGTGGGCCAAGGGGGGCGCACCAGCCCACTATGGGCTGGTTCCCCTTCCCACTTTGGACCATGGGGCCCTCCGGGATGAGTGGCCCCATCCGATGGACCCCCGGGACCCTTCCGGTGGTCCCGGTACAATACCGGTGACCCCCGAAACTCTCCCGATGGCCGAAACTGCACTTCCTATATATAATTCTTCACCTCCGGACCATTCTGGAACTCCTCGTGACGTCCAGGATCTCATCCGGGACTCCGAACAACTTTTGGGTTACTGCATATTCATATCTCTACAACCCTAGCGTCACCGAACCTTAAGTGTGTAGACCTACGGGTTCGGGAGACATGTAGACATGACCGAGACGGCTCTCCGGTCAATAACCAACAGCGGGATCTGGATACCCATGTTGGCTCCCACATGCTCCTCGATGATATCATTGGATGAACCACGATGTCAAGGATTCAAGCAATCCCGTATACAATTCTTTTATTCAATCGGTACGTTACTTGCCCGAGATTCGATCGTCGGTATCCCAATACCTCGTTCAATCTCGTTACCGGCAAGTCACTTTACTCGTACCGTAATGCATGATCCCGTGACCAGACACTTGGTCACTTTGAGCTCATTATGATGATGCATTACCGAGTGGGCCCATAGATACCTCTCCGTCATACGGAGTGACAAATCCCAGTCTTGATCCGTGTCAACCCAACAGACACTTTCGGAGATACCCGTAGTATACCTTTATAGTCACCCAGTTACGTTGTGACGTTTGGTACACCCAGAGCACTCCTACAGTATCCGGGAGTTACACGATCTCATGGTCTAAGGAAAAGATACTTGACATTGGAAAAACTCTAGCAAACGAACTATACGATCTTGTGCTATGTTTAGGATTGGGTCTTGTCCATCACATCATTCTCCTAATGATGTGATCCCGTTATCAATGACATCCCCATGTCCATAGCCAGGAAACCATGACTATCTGTTGATCAACGAGCTAGTCAACTAGAGGCTCACTAGGGACACATTGTGGTCTATGTATTCACACATGTATTATGATTTCCGGATAATACAATTAAAGCATGAATAATAGACAATTATCATGAACAAGGAAATATAATAATCATTTTATTATTGCCTCTAGGGCATATTTCCAACAAGTTCAACAACAAATATGGAAAGTGTTAGTGTACATCAAACTGTGAGAGTACATATAAAGGAGCATGCAACTGCAACTTGACTCGGTTAGGTACCGTCTTGGTGTTGATGCTCATGAGGTTCATCTAATCTTGCCAAGTCCTATTGTGTCAGCAGTGCTTCGGAAGTAGTGTTAGGTGTGAAGGCAGCTTGGGAACTGGCCAGTTCCGGAGCAAACGAAAGAGTAACTCGTTGAGATGCTGGTACAGTTGAAGCGGATGCTGCAGCTGGTGGAGTAGGTGATACTGTGTTTGTAGATTTAGGGGTGGACTTGGACCTTCTACTTCACTATAAGTATCAGCAGAATCTGGACGGCGGATCCTTTTCTGTTTCACCCGACGAGTAACACCACTCCCTACTATATTATTTTCCTTGCTCATTTTTGACTTTGCCATGTCAAGCCGTACCCACAACACAAAAGAATAAAATCACTCTTCAGAACTCATTGATGCATGATACAGACAAGCAATACTTTGATGTAAGACAACCGTATGAGGATGGAATATGTAAGAAAAACAGGACGGCATGACATATTCACAGCTATGATGTGTAAAACTAAGCAGAAGGATTTTCAAGAAAATAGAAGTAATGCAAGCTAGACACCATATGAAAGATGCAACCAATATTACTCTGCCAAGTTAAATGTGTCTTGTCATAAGTGCCAATTCGAAAAATTAGAAGTAGTACAACATAGAAATCAATGCAAGATGCAACCACTATCAAACTGCCATGTTAAAAGTGTCCAATCATGAGTGACTAATGCGGGATACACAACAGCAGTACTTTGATGTAAGAACATGGTATGATAGATAGATGCAGTGTATTCTAGACACAGAACGCCATGTCATATGCACATGTGTAATGTATGAACTCAACAGGTGCAATTTAATCAAAATAGAAGAAATACAGGCTAGACAACATATGCAACACGTAACCAATTATCAAACTGTCAAATTAGAGCAAGCACCTGCAATGGTGGAGTACGGGAGATGAACTCATCATGTAGACTTGGGACTTCAACTTCATTAGCAGTAATAGTGGCAAATCTAGAGAGTCTCTGTTTGTGTCGGTGCGGAGGACCACCAACATCCCCGAACTTACTCTTTTCCTTCCTATTTTCTGATATTGCCCTATCAAGTCAAAACCACAAGAAGATGAATAAAATTAGCTTTGCATAACTGGTTGATGCATGATACAGATGAACACTACTTTGATGTAAGGCAAGCGCAGGATAGGAGGATTGAATATATACAAAAAAGACAATGTTTCATATTCACATGTACGATAGGAGGATGGAATATGTATGAAAAAACAGTAAGCGGAAGGCATTTCAACAAAATTAGAAGAAATGAAAGCTAGGCACCATATGAACATGCAACCAATATCACTCTATCAGGTAAAAAGTGTCGCGTCGTAAGTGCCATTTCAAGAAATTAGAAGCAGTACAAGCTAGAAGACAATGCAAGATGCAACCTACATCACAGTCCCAAGTTAAATGTGTCTCATGGGCAAGTGATCATTGCAGGTATAAGTTGTAAGCTACGCAGATGCAATTCAACATAAGCAGAAGCAATACAAACTAGACATCATCCAGAAAACGCAACCACATATAACAATTCCAAGTTAGAGCAAGCACCTGTGATGGTGGAGTAGGGGAGATGTGCTCATCATGTACAGGTATGTTCTAGAAACAGGAACACATGTCATATTCACAGGCATTATGTGTAAAGTAAGCAGATGCAATTCAACAAACTTAGAAGCAATACAAGCTAGACATCATACGCAAGATGCAACCACATATAATAGTGCCAAGTTAGAGCAAGCACCTGTGATGGTGGAGTAGGGGAGATGTGCTCATCATGTACACGTATGTTCTAGAAACAGGAACACATGTCATATTCACAGGCATTATGTGTAAAGTAAGCAGATGCAATTCAACAAAGTTAGAAGCAATACAAGCTAGACATCATATGCAACATGCAACCACATATAATAGTGCCAAGCTAGATCAAGCACCTGTGATGGTGGAGTAGGGGAGATGTGCTCATCATCTACACAACTACGTTGACTGTCTAGCCTTGCGTTGTCTTGCGAATCTTGTTGGGAGGACGGTGGAGTAGAATCTGTAGAGAACCTCCATTTTTGTTGCTAGGAAGGACCACCATCATCCAATGCGTTGCCAATTTCCATCCTCTTTCTTGATTTTTCCTTGTGAGGTCAAACCCACAAGAAAAAGGAATGAAATTTGCTCTTCAGAACTCATTGATGCATGATACTGACGAACACTACTCTGATGAAAGGCAAAGTCATGATACGAGGATGGAATATGTACGAAAAAATGGACGGCTTGACATATTCACACCTATGATGTGGTAACTAAGCAGAAGGCACTTCAACAAATTAGAAGCACTCCAAATTAGACACCATATGAAAGGTGCAATCAATATCACTCTGCCAAGTTAAAATTGTCTCGTCATAGGTGGCGTCCATCAAACTAGAAGCAATACATGGTAGAAATCATATTCAAGACGCAAACCAATATCACACTGCCAACTTAAAGGTGTTCCATCATAAGTGACTGATGCAGGATACACAAGAAGAGTAGTTTCATGTAAGAACATGGTGTGATAGACAGATATAGTATGTACCAAAAACAGGAAAGCATGTCAAATTCACACATATCATGTGTCAGCTAAGTAGATGCAGTTTACACTAATTAGGAGCAATACAAGCTAGACACCATATGCAACATGCAACCAAATATCAAACTGCCAAGTTAGAGCAAGCACCTTGGATGGTGGAGTAGGGGAGCGGAGACTTGGAACTTGTAATGCACTATCAGTACAAGGAGAATCGGTACAGATGCTCCATTTACATTGCTGCAGAGGACCACCATCATCGTCTTCCTTACTCTTTTACTTCCTATTTCTTGATTTTGCCTTGTCAAGTCAAACCCACAAGAAAAAGGAATAAAATTTGCTCTTTAGAACTCATTGATGCATGATACTGACGAACACTACTCTGATGAAAGACAAAGTCATGATACAGGGATGGAATATGTACGAAAAAATGGACGGCTTGACATATTCACACCTATGATGTGGTAACTAAGCAGAAGGCACTTCAACAAATTAGAAGCACTTCAAACTAGACACCATATGAAAGGTGCAATCAATATCACTCTGCCAAGTTAAAACTATCTCGTCATAGGTGGCGTTCATCAAACTAGAAGCAATACATGCTAGAAATCATATTCAAGACACAAACCAATATAACACTGCCAACTTAAAGGTGTTCCTTCATAAGTGATTGATGCAGGATACACAAGAAGAGTAGTTTCATGTAAGAACATGATGTGATAGACAGATATAGTATGTACCAAAAACAGGAAATCGTGTCATATTCACACGTATCATGTGTAAGCTAAGAAGATGCAGTTTACACTAATTAGGAGCAATACAAGCTAGACACCATATGCAACATGCAACCAGATATCACACTGCCAAGTTAGAGCAAGCACCTTGGATGGTGGAGTAGGGGAGCGGAGACTTGGACCTTGTAATGCACTATCAGTACAAGGAGAATCGATACAAATGCTCCATTTACGTTGCTGCAGAGGACCACCATCATCGCCTTCCTTACTCTTTTCCTTCCTCTTTCTTGATTTTTCCTTGTCAAGTCAAACCCACAAGAAAAGGAATAAAATTTGCTCTTCAGAAGTCATTGATGCATGATACTGACGAACACTACTCTGATGAAAGGCAAAGTCATGATACGAGGATGGAATATGTACGAAAAAATGGACGTCTTGACATATTCACACCTATGATGTGGTAACTAGGAAGAAGGCACTTTAACAAATTAGAAGCACTACAAACTAGAAACCATATGAAAGGTGCAATCAATATCACTCTGCAAGTTAAAACTGTCTCGTCATAGGTGGCATTCATCAAACTAGAAGAAATACATGCTAGAGATCATATTCAAGACGCAAAGCAATACCACACTGCCAACTTAAAGGTGTTCCATCATAAGTGACTGATGCAGGATACACAAGAAGAGTAGTTTCATGTAAGAACCTGGTGTGATAGACAGATATAGTATGTACCAAAAACAGGAAAGCGTGTCATATTCACACGTATCATGTGTAAGCTAAGAAGATGCAATTTACACTAATTAGGAGCAATACAAGCTAGACACCATATGCAACATGCAACCAGATATCACACTACCAAGTTAGAGCAAGCACCTTGGATGGTGGAGTAGGGGAGCGGAGACTTGGACCTCGTAATGCACTATCAGTACAAGGAGACTCGGTAAAGATGCTCCTTTTACGTTGCTACAGAGGACCACGATCATCGCCTTCCTTACTCTTTTCCTTCCTCTTTCTTTATTTTTCCTTGTCAAGTCAAACCCACAAGAAAAAGGAATGAAATTTGCTCTTCAGAACTCATTGATGCATGATACTGACGAACACTACTCTGATGAAAGGCAAAGTCATGATACGAGGATGGAATATGTACGAAAAAATGGACGACTTGACATATTCACACCTATGATGTGGTAACTAAGCAGAAGACACTTCAACAAATTAGAAGCACTGCAAACTAGACACCATATGAAAGGTGCAATCAATATCACTCTGCCAAGTTAAAACTGTCTCGTCATCGGTGGCATTCATCAAACTAGAATCAATACATGCTAGAAATCATATTCAACACGCAAACCAATATCACACTGCCAACTTAAAGGTGTTCCATCATAAGTGACTGATGCAGGATACACAAGTAGAGTAGTTTCACGTAAGAACATGGTGTGATAGATAGATATAGTATGTACCAAAAACAGGGAAGCGTGTCATATTCACATGTATCATGTGTAAGATAAGCAGATGCGGTTTACACTAATTAGGAGCAATACAATCTAGACACCATATGCAACATGCAACCAGATATCACACTGCCAAGTTAGAGCAAGCACCTTGGATGGTGGAGTAGGGGAGCGGAGACTTGGAACTTGTAATGCACTATCAGTACAAGGAGAATCGGTACAGATGCTCCATTTACATTGCTGCAGAGGACCACCATCATCGGCTTCCTTACTCTTTTACTTCCTCTTTCTTGATTTTGCCTTGTCAAGTCAAACCCACAAGAAAAAGGAATAAAATTTGCTCTTCAGAACTCATAGATGCATGATACTGATGAACACTACTTCGATGAAAGGCAAAGTCATGATATGAGGATGGAATATGTACGAAAAAATGGACGTCTTGACATATTCACACCTATGATGTGTTAACTCAGCATAAGGCACTTCAACAAATTAGAAGCATGCAAACTAGACACCATATGAAAGGTGCAATCAATATCACTCTGCCAAGTTAAAACTGTCTCATCATAGGTGGCGTTCATCAAACTAGAAGCAATACATGCTATAAATCATATTCAAGACACAAACAAATATCACACTGCCAACTTAAAGGTGTTCCATCATAAGTGACTGATGCAGGATACACAAGAAGAGTAGTTTCATGTAAGAACATGATGTGATAGACAGATATAGTATGTACCAAAAATAGGAAAGCGTGTCATATTCACACGTATCATGTGTAAGCTAAGAAGATGCAGTTTACACTAATTAGGAGCAATACAAGCTAGACACCATATGCAACTTGCAACCAGATATCACACTGCCAAGTTAGAGCAAGCACCTTGGATGGTGGAGTAGGGGAGCGGAGACTTGGACCTTGTAATGCACTATCAGTACAAGGAGAATCTGTACAGATGCTCCATTTACGTTGCTGCAGAGGACCACCATCATCGCCTTCCTTACTCTTTTCCTTCCTCTTTCTTGATTTTTCCTTGTCAAGTCAAACCCACAAGAAAAAGGAATAAAATTTGCTCTTCAGCACTCATTGATGCATGATACTGACGAACACTACTCTGATGAAAGGCAAAGTCATGATACGAGGATGGAATATGTACGAAAAATGGATGGCTTGACATATTCACACCTATGATGTGGTAACTAAGAAGAAGGCACTTTAACAAATTAGAAGCACTTCAAACTAGACACCATATGAAAGGGGCAATCAATATCACTCTGCCAAGTTAAAACTGTCTCGTCATAGGTGGCGTTCATCAAACTAGAAGCAATACATGCTAGAAATCATATTCTAGACGCAAACCAATATCACACTGCCAACTTAAAGGTGTTCCATCATAAGTGACTAATGCAGGATACACGAGAAGAGTAGTTTCATGTAAGAACATGGTGTGATAGACAGATATCGTATGTACCAAAAACAGGAAAGCGTGTCATATTCACAGGAATCATGTGTAAGCTAAGAAGATGCAATTTACACTAATTAGGAGCAATACAAGCAAGACACCATATGCAACACGCAACCAGATATCACACTGCCAAGTTAGAGCAAGCACCTTGGATGGTGGAGTAGGGGAGCGGAGACTTGGACCTTGTAATGCACTATCAGTACAAGGAGAATCGGTACAGATGCTCTGTTTACGTTGCTGCAGAGGACCATGATCATCGCCTTCCTTACTCTTTTCCTTACTCTTTCTTGATTTTGCCTTGTCAAGTCAAACCCACAAGAAAAAGGAATGAAGAACTCATTGATGCATGATACTAACGAACACTACTCTGATGAAAGGCAAAGTCATGATATGAGGATGGAATATGTACGAAAAAATGGATGGCTTGACATATTCACACCTATGATGTGGTAACTAAGCAGAAGGCACTTCAACAAATTAGAAGCACTTCAAACTAGACACCATATGAAAGGTGCAATCAATATCACTCTGCCAAGTTAAAACTATCTCGTCATAGGTGGCGTTCATCAAATTAGAAGCAATACATGCTAGAAATCATATTCAAGACGCAAACCAATATCACACTGCCAACTTAAAGGTGTTCCATCATAAGTGACTGATGCAGGATACACAAGAAGAGTAGTTTCATGTAAGAACATGGTGTGATAGACAGATATAGTATGTACCAAAAACAGGAAAGCGTGTCATATTCACAGGTATCATGTGTAAGCTAAGAAGATGCAATTTACACTAATTAGGAGCAATAGAAGCTAGACACCAGATGCAACATGCAACCAGATATCACACTGCCAAGTTAGAGCAAGCACCTTGGCTGGTGGAGTAGGGAAGCGGAGACTTGGACCTTGTAATGCACTATCAGTACAAGGAGAATCGGTACAGATGCTCTATTTACGTTACTGCAGAGGACCATGATCATCGCCTTCCTTACTCTTTCCCTTACTCTTTCTTGATTTTGCCTTGTCAAGTCAAACCCACAAGAAAAAGGAATGAAATTTGCTCTTCAGAACTCATTGATGCATGATACTGACGAATACTACTCTGATGAAAGGCAAAGTCATGATACGAGGATGGAATATGTTCAAAAAAATGGACAGCTTGACATATTCACACCTATGATGTGGTAACTAAGCAGAAGGCACTTCAACAAATTAGAAGCACTACAAACTAGACACCATATGAAAGGTGCAATCAATATCACTCTGCCAAGTTAAAATTGTCTCGTCATAGGTGGCGTTCATCAAACTAGAAGCAATACATGCAAGAAATCATATTCAAGACGAAACCAATATCACACTGCCAACTTAAAGGTGTTCCATCATAAGTGACTGATGCAGGATACACAAGAAGAGTAGTTTCATGTAAGAACATGGTGTGATAGACAGATATAGTATGTACCAAAAACAGGAAAGCGTGTCATATTCACACGTATCATGTGTAAGCTAAGCAGATGCAGTTTACACTAATTAGGAGCAATACAAGCTAGACACCATATGCAACATGCAACCAGATATCACACTGCCAAGTTAGACCCAGCACCTTGGATGGTGGAGTAGGGGAGCGGAGACTTAGACCTTGTACTGCACTATCAGTACAAGGAGGATCGGTACAGAAGCTCTGTTTACTTTGCTGCAGAGGACCACGATCATCGCCTTCCTTACTCGTTTACTTCCTCTTTCTTGATTTTGCATTGTCAAGTCAAACCCACAAGAAAAAGGAAATAAAATTTGCTCTTTAGAAGTCATTGATGCATGATACTGACGAACACTACTCTGATGAAAGGAAAATTCATGATACGAGGATGGAATTTGTACGAAAAAATGGACGGCTTGACATATTCACACCTATGATGTGGTAACTAAGCAGAAGGCACTTCAACAAATTAGAAGCACTTCAAACTAGACACCATATGAAAGGTGTAATCAATATCACTCCGCCAAGTTAAAACTGTCTCGTCATAGGTGGCGTCATCAAACTAGAAGCAATATATGCTAGAAATCGTATGCAAGACACAAACCAATATCACACTGCCAACTTAATGGTGTTTCATCATAAGTGACTGATGCAGGATACACAAGAAGAGTAGTTTCATGTAAAACATGGTGTGATAGACAGATATAGTATATTCCAAAAACGGGAAAGCGTGTCATATTCACACGTATCATGTGTAAGCTAAGAAGATGCAATTTACACTAATTAGGAACAATACAAGTTAGACACCATATGCAACATGCAACCAGATATCACACTGCCAAGTTAGAGCAAGCACCTTGGATGGTGGAGTAGGCGAGCGGAGACTTGGACCTTGTAATGCACTATCAGTATAAGGAGAATCGGTACGGATGCTCCGTTTACGTTGCTGCAGAGGACCACCATCATCGCCTTCCTTACTCCTTCCTTCCTGTTTCTTGATTTTGCCTTGTCATGTCAAACCCACAAGAAAACGGAATAAAATTTGCTCTTCAGAACTCATTGATGCATGATACTGATGAACACCACTCTGATTAAAGGCAAAGTCATGATACAAGGATGGAATATGTATGAAAGAATGGATGGCTTGACATATTCACACCTATGATGTGGTAACTAAGCAGAAGGCACTTCAACAAATTAGAAGCACTTCAAACTAGACACCATATGAAAGGTGCAATCAATATCACTCTGCCAAGTTAAAACTGTCTCGTCATAGGTGGCGTTCATCAAACTAGAAGCAATACATGCTAGAAATCATATTCAAGACGCAAACCAATATCACACTGCCAACTTAAAGTTGTTACATCATAAGTAACTAATGCAGGATAAACAAGAAGAGTAGTTTCATGTAAGAACATGGTGTGATAGACAGATATAGTATGTGCCAAAAACAGGAAAGCGTGTCATATTCACACATAGCATGTGTAAGCTAAGCAGATGCAGTTTACACTAATTAGGAGCAATACAAGCTAGACACCATATGCAACATGCAACTAGATATCACACTGCCAAGTTAGAGCAAGCACCTTGGATGGTGGAGTAGGGGAGCAGAGACTTGGACCTTGTAATGCACTATCAGTACAAGGAGAATCGGTACAGATGCTCCGTTTACGTTGCTGCAGAGGACCACCATCATCGCCTTCCTTACTCTTTTCGTTCCTCTTTCTTGATTTTGCCTTGTCAAGTCAAACCCACAAGAAAAAGGAATAAAATTTGCTCTTCAGAACTCATTGATGCATGATACTGACGAACACCACTCTGATTAAAGGCAAAGTCATGATACGAGGATGGAATATGTACAAAAGAATGGACGGCTTGACAAATTCACACCTATGATGTGGTAACTAAGAAAAAGGAAATTCAAAAAATTAGAAGCACTTCAAACTAGACACCATATGAAAGGTGCAATCAATATCACTCTGCCAAGTTAAAACTGTCTCGTCATAGGTGGCGTTCATCAAACTAGAAGCAATACATGCTAGAAATCATATTCAAGACGCAAACCAATATCACACTGCCAACTTAAAGGTGTTCCATCATAAGTAATTGATGCAGGATAAACAAGAAGAGTAGTTTCATGTAAGAACATGGTGTGATAGATAGATATAGTATGTGCCAAAAACAGGAAAGCGTGTCATATTCACACATAGTATGTGTAAGCTAAGCAGATGCAGTTTACACTAATTAGGAGCAATACAAGCTAGACACCATATGCAACATGCAGCCAGATATCACACTGCCAAGTTAGAGCAAGCACCTTGGATGGTGGAGTAGGGGAGCAGAGACTTGGACCTTGTAATGCACTATCAGTACAAGGAGAATCGGTACAGATGCTCCATTTACGTTGCTACAGAGGACCACGATCATCGCCTTCCTTACTCTTTTCGTTCCTCTTTCTTGATTTTGCCTTGTCAAGTCAAACCCACAAGAAAAAGGAATAAAATTTGCTCTTCAGAACTCATTGATGCATGATACTAATGAACACTACTCTGATGAAAGGCAAAGTCATGATACGAGGATGGAATATGTATGAAAAAATGGACGGATTGACATATTCACACCTATGATGTGGTAACTAAGCAGAAGGCACTTCAACAAATTAGAAGCACTACAAACTAGACACCATATGAAAGGTGCAATCAATATCACTCTGCCAAGTTAAAACTGTCTTGTCATAGGTGGCGTCATCAAACTAGAAGCAATACATGCTAGAAATCATATGCAAGATGCAAACCAATATCACACTGCCAACTTAAAGGTGTTCCATCATAAGTGACTGATGCAGGATACACAAGAAGAGTAGTTTCATGTAAGAACATGGTGTCATAGACAGATATAGTATGTACCCAAAACAGGAAAGCGTGTCATATTCACACGTATCATGTGTAAGCTAAGAAGATGCAGTTTACACTAATTAGGAGCAATACAAGCTAGACACCATATGCGGCATGCAACGAGATATCCCACTGCCAAGTTAGACCAAGCACCTTGGATGGTGGAGTAGGGGAGCGGAGACTTGGACCTTGTAATGCACTATCAGTACAAGGAGAAACGGTACAGATGCTCCGTTTACATTGTTGCAGAGGACCACCATCATCACCTTCCTTACTCTTTTTCATCCTCTTTCTTGATTTTGCCTTCTCAAGTCAAACCCACAAGAAAAAGGAATAAAATTTGCTCTTCAAAACTCATTGATGCATGATAATGACGAACACTACTCTGATGAAAGGCAAAGTCATGATACGAGGATGGAATATGTACGAAAAAATGGACGGCTTGACATATTCACACCTATGATGTGGTAACTAAGAAAAAGGCACTTCAATAAATTAGAAGCACTGCAAACTACACACCATATGAAAGGTGCAATCAATATCACTCTGCCAAGTTAAAACTGTCTCGTCATAGGTGGCGTTCATAAAACTAGAAGCAATACATGCTAGAAACCATATTCAAGACGCAAACCAATATCACACTGCCAACTTAAAGGTGTTCCATCATAAGTGACTGATGCAGGATACACAAGAAGAGTAGTTTCATGTAAGAACATGGTGTGATTGATAGATAAAGTATGTACCAGAAATAGGAAAGCATGTCATATTCACACGTATCATGTGTAAGCTAAGAAGATGCAGTTTACACTCATTAGGAGCAATACAAGCTAGACACCATAAGCAACATGCAACCATATATCACACTGCCAAGTTAGAGCAAGCACCTTGGATGGTGGAGTAGGGGAGCGGAGACTTGGACCTTGTGATGCACTATGAGTACAAGGAGAATCGGTACAGATGCTCCGTTTACATTGCTGAAGAGGACCACGATCATCGCCTTCCTTACTCTTTTCCTTCATCTTTCTTGATTTTGCCTTGTCAAGTCAAACCCACAAGAAAAAGGAATAAAATTTGCTCTTCAGAACTCATTGATGCATGATACTGACGAACACTACTCTGATGAAAGGCAAAGTCATGATACGAGGATGGAATATGTACGATAAAAATGGATGGCTTGACATATTCACACCTATGATGTGGTAACTAAGCAGAAGGCACTTCAACAAATTAGAAGCACTACAAACTACACACCATATGAAAGGTGCAATCAATATCACTCTACCAAGTAAAAATTGTCTCGCCATAGGTGGCGTCATCAAACTAGAAGCAATACATGCTAGAAATCATATTCAAGACACAAAGCAATATCACAGTGCCAACTTAAAGGTGTTCCATCATAAGTGACTGACGCAGGATACACAAGAAGAGTAGTTTCATGTAAGAACATGGTGTGATAGACAGATATAGTATGTACCAAAAAACAGGAAAGCGTGTCATATTCACACGTATCATGTGTAAGCTAAGTAGATGCAGTTTACACTAATTAGGAGCAATACAAGCTAGACACCATATGCAACATGCAACCAGATATCACACTGCCAAGTTAGATCAAGCACCTTGGATGGTGGAGTAGGGGAGCAGAGACTTGGACCTTGTAATGCACTATCAGTACAAGGAGAATCAGTACATATGCTCCGTTTACGTTGCTGCAGAGGACCATGATCATTGCCTTCCTTACTCTTTTCCTTCCTCTTTTTTGATTTTGCCTTGTCAAGTCAAACCGACAAGAAAAAGGAATAAAATTTGCTCTTTAGAACTCATTGATGCATGATAGTGACGAACACTACTCTGATGAAAGGCAAAGTCATGATACGAGGATGGAATATGTACGAAAAAATGGACGGCTTGACATATTCACACCTATGATGTGGTAACTAAGCAGAAGGCACTTCAATAAATTAGAAGCACTTCAAACTAGACACCATATGAAAGGTGCAATCAATATCACTCTGCCAAGTTAAAACTGTCTCGTCATAGGTGGCATCATCAAACTAGAAGCAATACATGCTAGAAATCATATTCAAGACGCAAACCAATATCACACTGCCAACTTAAAGGTGTTCCATCATAAGTGACTGATGCAGGATACACAAGATGAGTAGTTTCATGTAAGAGCATGGTGTGATAGACAGATATAGTATGTACCAAAAACAGGAAAGCGTGTCATATTCACACGTATCATGTGTAAGCTAAGCAGATGTTGTTTACACTAATTAGGAGCAATACAAGCTAGACACCATATGCAACATGCGACCAGATATCACACTGCCAAGTTAGAGCAAGCACCTTGGATGGTGGAGTAGGGGAGCGGAGACTTGGACCTTGTAATGCACTATCAGTACAAGGAGAATCGGTACAGATGCTCCGTTTACGTTGCTACAGAGGACCACCATCATCGCCTTCCTTACTCTTTTCCTTCCTCTTTCTTGATTTTGCCTTGTCAAGTCAAACCCACAAGAAAAAGGAATAAAATTTGCTCTTCAGAACTCATTGATGCATGATACTGATGAACACTACTTTCATGTAAGGCAGTCGTATGATAGGAGGATGGAATATGTATGAAAAACATGACATCGTGACAAATTGACCTGTATGATGTATAAAGTGTAAACTAAGCACAAGGTGCTTGAACTGGTTAGAATCGATGCAAGCTAGAAACCATTTGAAAGATGAAACCAATATTACTCTGCCAAATTAAAAGGGTGCCTTAACAAATTTATTTGACCAAATTAGAAGCAATACATGGCAACATGCTAGAAATAATATACAATATGCAACAAATAAAGGTGACTCATCGTATGTGATTGATGCAAGATACAGAAGAGAGGTAGTTTCTTGTAAGAACAAGGTTAGCACATAGATGCAGTGTGTACCAAAAATAGGAAGGCGTGTCATATTCACAGGTATAATGTGTAAACTAAGCAGATGCAATTTACCCTAATTAGAAGCATTACAAGCTAGACACTGTATGCAACATGCAACCACATATCACACTGCGAAGTTAGAGCAAGCACCTGTGATGGTGGTGTGGGGGAATTGCGGTCATCAACTAGAGAGCTACGTTGACTATCTTCATTTAGCCTGGCTGTTTCTTGAGAATCATGTGGGGAGGATGACACTGCACTCTTGAAACGAGTATGGTGTCTCACAGTAACCCACCCGGGTGACTGTCTCATCATAAGTGATTGACGAGGGATACAAAAGAGCATTAGTTTGATGTACGAACATGGTTAATAGACATATGTAGTACTCCCTCCATTTGGAATTACTTATCACAAAAATGGATGTATCTACAACTAAAATACATCTAAATACATTCATTTCTTGGACGAGTAATTCCGAACGGAGGGAGTATGTATCAAAAACAGGAAGGCTTGTCATTATCAAAGGTATAATGTGTAAAGTAAGCAGATGCAATTTAACCAAATTGGAAGCAATACAAGCTAGACACCATATGCAACATGCAACCACATTTGACAGCGCGAAGTTAAAGCAAGCACCTGGGATGGTTGTGTGTGGCAATCAAGATCATCAACTTTAGAGCTACATTTACTGTCTCCAACTACTAACACTGCATCCTTTGGAGCGCTGAAACGCTTAGTGCTTATCTCCGAATTACACTGGAGTGACTTCTGTCTTTCCTTTTCAGCATTCATCAAAACTGTGTTAGAGCCTGAAATACGCATGAAAAACAATAGTGTCAGTATGGGTGAAGTGTGTGCACAATTAGTACAGTGTAAAGGTAGCAGATAGTAGGTCAGTGAGAAATAAATGACGGGAGACATATGATAGCGCTGCAACATGCATGGCACACTAAATTACTACAAGATTCTATGAAAATAACAGTCGACTGAAAACAAATAGGCCAGTCCATTTTTTCTGCACCGTTCGATGTACAAAGAACGGGCAGATTGCCTTCATCTACCTCCAGCCAGCCAGTGTTGACGATCTTCCTCGAAATGGCAGCGACCACCAGCCCAGTCCCCTGCCTATGCCCTTCCCTCGACCTCACCGTACCGCCATGGTTGGCACCGCCCCCCAACAATCCATTCAAGCCCCGCCAACCTTCAGATCGGGCGCAAGAAGCTCCTGCACCGCACACCCCTATGATAGACACCGATGTGCCGCTTCCCCAGCGAACAGGCGGACTAGGAGCTCCGCGCGCCTAAGCGGGTGTTGCTTCTTTTAATTGCGGTTCGACTGACCCTGAATTGAAATCCAGGCGGGATACTTGTTGGATGTGGGGTTCCGGAAAACCCTTAAGGTTCGAACACTGGGGTGCACGCGAAGTCTTTCCATCCTACCGATCTACGCACTAGCTCGCTAAGATCTCGCAGACGAACTGGACGAACTCGCAACTCAGAAAGACACGAGGTTTATACTGGTTCGGGCCACTGTTGTGGTGTAATACCCTACTCCAGTATGGTGGTGGTGGATTTCCTCTAGGGATGATGATGAACAGTACAAGGGAAGAAGAACCTCCTGAGGTTGAGGTGTTCTTGTGAGTAGGGTCTCGATTGGGTTGGATCAAGCTAAGATGAGATGCCTCTACTATAGTGGCTAGCTCTACTTATATAGGCCCTGGTCCTCTTCCAAAATATCGAGCGGGAAGGGAGCCAACAACGGCGGGCCAATTTGAAGGGGGACAACTAGTACAAGCTATCTTGACAAAAGTGGTCTTCGCCCTTGAAAAGCTCTGGTGGTGACACCGTCTTGGGCTCCATGATGACCTCCGTCTTGCCGTCCTCCTGGTCTTGGTCTCGTTGCACCAATATAGCAAACTTTGCCTGATGCCTCGGTACTCTTCGCCTGCGCTGGCCTTCTTAGCACCAAAGAGGAAACAAGGACGTTGCGCGCGCTGGCGCCCGCCTGGCGCCCACCTGGTGTCGTGCGTCATGGTTCACGTCACGAGTACCTCGCGAGGTTTGCCCTGCCTTGATATCTCCGCTCCTCGTGAGCCTGCCTAGCTAGGCTACTCCAGAGGAGGTCTTGCGTCGTCCGCCTCACGAGGCTTGGACCCTCGCGAGGGTCTTGGATGCCTTGTTGATGAAGATGGGCCATACGGCCTGCTGGCTTAGCCATGCCGTGGGCCGTAGGCAGGCAAGTCTGGGGACCCCCGTTCCCAGAACACCGACACTACTGACCTCTAGCAAAGGTGAAATAGTAAAGGGAGGAAACCTTCTGCATTTAGTATCATGAAGAAGATGAAGTAAGAAGCGCTCAACTAGTTTCTTTCGTGGGATGAATACGGTGTGAGCAGAGACGTAAGGTTTGCACGAGTAATGGAAGAGGAGTACCTCTTTTTGCTGGCAGTGCTATGTCCTCCTTCTGTTTTACCAATGATCTTCTTGTGGTTCGCTGTAAATGAGAAGTTGTGGAGGACGGTGCAGCCTTGGACGAACCCATGGCCAAGTTTTTGAGTGTGGTGCGGTGGCCATCTGTCGGCGGCGGGGAAGCAAATCTGAGGCGGCGAACGACGGCGTAGCAGGAACAGCTGTGGTGCGGTGGACGGTTGCGACAGTGGAGCAGCAGCAGTGAGGCGCAGGACGGCGTGGTCGGAGTAGTTCTTGTTTGGCGCACGTCGGCGTCGGCGTCGTGGAGGCAACTCTACATTGGCTTCAGCTGCTAAGTCCTTGAGGGTGTTCCGGTTGCGGTTGCGTTGGACGACGACGTCGGGGTACCTGCTTCGGCGTGATGGAGGAGGGCGGTGGTGGATTGGGCACTATGGGGTGGAGGACGGACGAGACTGGGGTTTCGCAGCTGGTGGAGAGGGCGTTTTGGCACCCACGGAGTATGAATGGGGAAACGGAGGGAGGCGGGGAACTAAGGGGGAACAATGTTTTGGTTTGGGACGCGCTTGTTTGAAATTTGGGGAAAGTTACAAACTTTGCCCCCATCTAAAATTTCGGACATATTGCGGGTTGGGGGTAGGACAATAATCTCAGGTGTCCCAAATGTGGGCGAGATAGATTTCGGCCGAGCGCATGGGTGTTTTGGCGCCCACAGCGTATGAATGCTTCGCAAAGGCGGTTGAGACTGGCGTCTTGGTGAAGTTACAAACCTACCCCGATGGACATCGGGCCGATAGGCTACACGGGCCAGAGTCAGGACAGTAATTTCCTACCACCAAACATTAGTCTCGCGCGGTTTCGGGTGACCAGAGGCCTATTTGGTGCTTCATTTAATATTTGGGAGCAGAAGCATTAACGTTTTTGGTTCTCTTGAATTGAACATTTAGGACTTGCCAAACTTCACAAATCTTTACTCTTGAAAATCCTAAAGCTACGATTATTTTGGAATGGAGGTGGTACATTTGAATATACATTGTACATGAGTATATATTAAAAAATATGCACCTTACCTTAGTTTAATGCATGGTTCCAGATATAATCTCCTTGGTTGCAAAAAAAAGTTAGACATGCGTATGAATATATATAGCATGTTCAAACGCACAACAAAGATTGATGCCCCCTTTTACATCTGATGTACAAATGCCATTATCTCGGGTTCAAATAGATGAATGCACTTCCTATGAATTCGAATCTTCGAAGCCCCCTTTATGTTGAATTCGACATGTATTCTATTTCGTATATAGCAATTTGGAATGTATCCATGCAAGTGACAAATGTATAAAGTGCTTCACACTAACAACATGGAGTGCACTAATTAATGTTTATATATGAATTGCAAAAGCATCCATTGCCTGTATTTCAAACCGCTCTCACTCTATGGATTGATAATATGAAATAAACACATTTCCTACTGTACCATATCATTTCTACTGTACCATATCATTTCTACAATTTATATTGAGAAATATAACTCATAGAAACTAGAAAACAAGCAAACTATGCAATGAAAACAGAATCTGTCAGAAACAGAACAGTCTGTAATGATCTGAACACTAACCATACCTATGCTACTCAAATAATTATGAAATAAATTGGTGGACGTGAGGAATTTGTCTATTAATCTTCTGCAAAAAGAATCAACCTAATCTCACTCTCCAATAAAAAATGGCAGCAAATCTCGTGAGCGCAAAGTTTCTGTTTTTTACAGCACGATCACATTAACTTTCACCCAAGTCTTCCCAAAGGTCTTACTTGGCACTTTATTGAACCAAAAGCTATAAAACATGATTACTACAATAGCTTAATCATGAGAACACACAAAAGCATTAATGGTAAATATTGGGTTGTCTCCCAACAAGCGCTTTTCTTTAATGCCTTTTAGCTAGGCATGATGATTTCAATGATGCTCACATAAAAGATAAGAATTGAAACATAAAGAGAGCATCATGAAGAATATGACTAGCAAATTTAAACCTAACCCACTTCCTATTCCTAGGGATTTTGTGAGTACACAACTTATGGGAACAAGAATCACCTAGCATAGGAAGGAAAAACAAGGATAACTTCAAACCTTTAAGCACATAGAGAGGAAACTTGATATTATTGCAACTCCTACAAGCATATATTCCTCCATCATAATAATTTTCAGTAGCACCATGAATGAATTCAACAACATAACCATCACAGAAAGCATTCTTTTCACGATCTACAAGCATAGAAATTTTTCTACTCTCCACATAAGCAAAATTCTTCTCATTCGGAATACCGGGATCACTGGTTCCTACAGTTGACACTCTTCCAAACCCGCTTTAGATGATAGTATTATTCATACTCCAAAATATATACGTGAAGTTCATGGAGCATTCTACAATTAATATAAACTAACCATTGTCCAAGCTCAAAATGTATAAGTGAAGCACACAAAGCATTCTATAAAACCATACTCAAAAGATTTAAGTGAAGCACAAAGAGCAATTCTATAAGATCATACTTAAGAGATATAAGTGAAGTACAAATTGATGAAGGGACATCTCATACTAGAATGGTTCTTAAAAAAAGAAAAACACAAAGGACACAAATCATGTGAACAAACCAAAAACCGAGGTGTACCGATAATTGTTGAAGAAGAAAGATGGGATGCCAACCGGGGCATCCCCAAGCTTAGATGCTTGAGTATCCTTAGAATATTTACTTGGGGTTCCCTGGGCATCCGCAAGCTTGAGCTCTTGCCTCTCTTTATTCTTCTCATATTGATAGCTCCTCGATCTTCGAACACTTCATCCACACAAAACTTTAACAAAAACTTTGTGAGATCCGTTAGTATAATAAAGCAAATCACTACCTTTAGGTATTGTTGTGAACTCATTCGAAATTCATATTGGTGTAATATCTACTGTATTCCAACTCATCCATGCTTCATACCCTCCGATACTACTCATAGATTCATCAAAATAAGCAAACAACACATAGAAAACAGAATCTGTCTAAAACAGGACAGTCTGTAGTAATCTGGAAATTTAGTAAACTTCTGTGACTCCAATAATTATAAACAATTTTGAAAATTTGAGAAATTTATACAGAAGTAATGTGCAAAAGGTTTCAGACCCATTTGAATTTCCAGTAAAAAATGTAAAATCACGCGCTACAGCCAAAGTTTCTGTTTTTGTTCTGCACATAGTAAACAAGCAATCTAATCATCCTAAAACCAAAGCTTGGCACATTAATTTTATAATACAATGGATATATACAAGGGGATAATTATTTACAGAGAAACTTCCATCAAAAATTCTACATTGTTTCCGTGAGCATGAACACAAGTGCTCAAGGTCGACCCTCACTTCTTCAATGCATAACTTTCCAATCACTTATCTTTTTGAAAAACTTTTTAGGCAAGAGAGGCAAGTAATATTTTTTTGTATTTTCATTCTTTAATTTTTTTGTATGTTTCACCCACAACTAAACAGAAAGAAAAAAGGAAAAACAAAATCTACTTAGTGAAGAAAGCAAACAAGCACACACGAGAATATCAACCCCACGCTATTGCTCCCCGGCAACGGCGCCAGAAAAGAGCTTGATAATCCCCAAGTGCAAGGAATCATCGTAGCAATTTCCAAAGGTGGAGTTGATGAGTATGGAGTGTCGAACCCACAAGGAGCTAAAGGTAAGATCAATATTCCCTCAAGCCCTATCTACCACTGATACGACTCTACGTACATCGAATGTTTGCTTCCAACTAGCAACGAGATATAAAACTATGCTGTGGGTATGAAGAGGATGGTATTGGAGAGCTAAAATATAAAAGTAGGTGTTGTTATCATAAAGTTAGAATATATTACTAAATATTATAAATATCGAGTGTGCAATAATGGTGGATCGGTGTGCGGAATTGTCCTAGGCAATCGTTAACAAGACCGGTAATCACTATTGCAGTTTCATATGAGGGAGATGCATAAGCTAACATACTTCCTCTACTTGGATCATATGCACTTATGATTGGAACTCTAGCAAGCATCCGCAACTAACCATAGCATTAAAGCATCAAGTCCTCTTTATCCCATACGCAACAACCCCTTTACTCGGGTTTGTGTTTCAGTCACTCACGCTACCCACTATAAGCGAATCATAAACGTATTACAACACCCTACAGCGGGAATCCCTCACGCTTGCGCGACACGGAGGGCACCATAGGATAGCACCAAAGTAAAACATACAACTCATACCGATCTAGACCATCAATCAACCCAAAGACAAAGGATATCTACTCAAAACATCATAGGATGGCAACACATCATTGGATCATAATATGTGGCATAAAGCACCATGTTCAAGTAGGGATTACAGCGGGGTGCGAGAGAGTGGACCGCGTAAAAGAGATGAAGATGGTGATGATGATGAAGATGATCACAACGGCGATGATTCCCCTCCCGATGGCACTCCGGTGCCACCGAGAGAGAGGAGGAGAGGTTCTCCCCCTTGTGCTTCCTCCTCCATGGCCTCCCCCCTAGATGGGGAGAGGTTCTCCCTCTAGTCCTTGGCCTTCATGGTGATGATGGCCCCTCCGGGATCCTCCTCCATGCCCTCTGGTGATGATGGCCCCCTCCGGCAGGGTGCCAGAGAGGGCCTAGATTGGTTTTCGGTGGCTATGGAAGCTTCTGGCGGCGGAACTCCTGATCTTGGTTAATTTTTCGAGGTTTCTGTATTTATAGGAATTTTTTGGCGTCGGTCTCACGTCAAGGAGGTGCCCGAGGCGTCCACGAGGCAGGGGCCCACGCCCAGGGGGGTGGCACGCCCCCCACCCTCGTGGACAGCCCGAGACTCTCCTGGCCCAAATCTTTTACTCTGGGTTCTTCTTTTGGTCCATAAAAAATTGTCAAAAATTGGCCCGTCAATTGGACCCCGTTTGATAGTCCTTTCCTGTAAAACTCAAAAACAAGGGAAAAAATAGACACTGGCACTGGGCACTAGGTTAATAGGTTAGTCCCAAAAATCATATAAAATAGCATATAAATGCATATAAAACATCCAAGGTTGATAATATAATAGCATGAATACTTCATAAATTATAGACACATTGGAGACGTATCACAGCGCCGCCCACGCCGCATCCGGGGTTGCCGCGCCACGGCGACGCAAGCCGCCGCCCCTGGGGTTCACGCTGCGGATTCCTCGCGCGAGTTGGTGCTGTGGGCGCCGATGCCTCCAAGCTCCTGGATCCGCTTCCCATGGTTTTTCTCCGACGTGATGCCACCGAGGGGGCCTCTCGAGCCCTGGCTACAACACGCCGACTACAGCGCTCCGTCGACCGGAGCGGAGATCGAAGTGGTCCCCACCGGCAAGATCTTCATGACTCGCGGCTGGGGCGAGATCGCGCGGGTCTGCCATGCGAGGGGCGCCCTCGAGATCCACTTTGAATACGACGGCGTCTCCACACTCTTCTTCAATGTCTTCGATGCTGAGGGCTGTCACCTGGAGTGCTGCTCTGGAGAGGAGCATGAGGCTGACACACGTCCCGCTCGCGGCCACTCCAGCAGCAGCAGCCCTTGGGAGTCCAACAGCTCTCCTGAGCTCTGTGGGACTCCGGAGACGAGCGATGATAGCTACGCACTTCCGAGTTCTTGCCGCGCTCGGAGCAGAGCTGCGGCGTCCGGCCGTCGCCGCCGCTGATCTGGATGGGGTTGGCGCCGGCCTCCCGTGGCCCACTGTTGATGATGGCGTCCACCACGGAAGGATGTAGATAGGATTCCCCTTAGTATCAGCTTTTGTTTCCTGTGAAGAATCATGAATTAACCCATGGGGCATGTAAGGGTCCGTAATGTCTTTTGTGCTTATCTTCCCTGTTATGAAAATTTGGTGAACGCATGTCTTGTTAAGGCTCGGTCCCCCCTTTCTTTCCTCGCGATAGCTTGTTGCTCTACGCTGACAGGTCCCGGTCCTCAGGCAGGCTACAGTCGTCGCTGGTATGCCAGGTCGCGTGCCGTGGTCAAGGCCAGGTGGTGTGCCACCCGAGGTCCAGTAAGAGCCCCTGAGGCGCGATGCTCAGGAGGTCCCCCTTAGCGCTCAAGCAGCCATGGTAAGGCGAGAAAGGGAGTTGACGTGGCCGCAACGGGGTTGCGGCAAGGCATGAGTGACCATTAGGCCCAAACATTTAGCCGATCCGAGTGCGGGACTTATCTTGTTGATCTCGTGGCGACTCCTGACGTTGCGCTAGGGCTTCGCGCCTACTCGTGCGGCATAGCTAGGCCGGCCTATACGAGTTTCCCTCCCCTCATGCTCTCCTTAGTGCTCTACGTCCTCAGGTCCTGGCCCTCGAGCAAGCTCAGCCGCCGCTGGTATGCCAGGTAGCGATGCCGTGGTCAAGGCCAGGGGGTGAGGGCTGGAGAGCCGGTAAGAGCTCCTGTGTCGTGATGCTCAGGAGCCCCCCTTTTAACGCGCAAGCGAATTGCACGAGAGAAAAGGAGACTCGCGGTGCCGCCTGCCATCCTCCCCGCGGGGTCCCTGTGAACAGGCACAAGAAGAACATGGTTTGCCGTTACAGCCGTCAGCCTGCCGTTGGTTGGTCCGGATGAAGTGAAGGCACTGAGGGCCTGGCGAGGTGACGTGTGCGGGGCGTGCCGTGAGCCAGAGCTCGACCGCTCAGATTTGTCGATGTGGTAGGGACGGACCCATGCACCAGGGCCGTGCCTGTGAGGAGGCCCCGTGGGAGGCGATGGTCGAGCAGGTGATAACCGTAGGCAGGTTAAGCAGGGAAGGCAAATCAGCTTGGGTAAATGTAGGAAGATACATGCCACTGGGTCCGGCCCGAGCGGCTTGGGGATGATGCAGCCCGAGGGGCGCCCCCAACAAGGTAAGCTGAAGACATAAGCAAAAAGGGATACATGCCGCAGGGATGGACCCACGCGGCCTAGGAATAATGCAACCCAAGGGGCGCTCCCAGCTAGACGAGCTTGGAAGATGTCACCTGGTTCTATAGACGAAGTAGAGTTGGTGCAGCTGAAGGCGTGCGTTGAAGAAATGACTCCTCATGAGCCGCCAGAACCCTGAGCCTCGGGAGGCTCTGGGGGCTCGGGAGGTTCCCTGAAGACCATCTCCATCTCCTCCAGAACGGCGTGGTACCTGGCTTCCTGAGCCGCCAGGACACATCGCATGTTGCACTGATAGGCCGACGCCACACTTGGCAAGCCAAAAGGCATACGAACATAGTTGTGCGGCGGGCCCTCGCAGCGGCCCACACGCGAAGGCCAGAAACGCTCCTAAGATGCAGCCCTGTTGAGCCCTGGGATGTCGATGCAGACACGCAGCCCAGCATCCTCGCCAGGATGCGGAGCTGCGCCTCGTGGGCGGCTGTCACCGCGCACGACTCTTGCTTCTTGCAGTTCCTGGGTGGTCTTGGTGATGAACTCCTGAGTGGTGGCACTCCTTGCCCTGTGCTCTCCTGAGGGTCACGTGCCGCGAAGCACGCCTCCGAATGGTGCCCAAGCGCCTCCCTCGTGAGGTTGGCAAGGTCTGAGGCCCTCCAGAAGAGAGCCCCCGAGCCCTGCTTGAGGAGGGCGCGCCTTCCTATGCAATGGAGGGAGGCGCCCCTAGAGCGGGCGCTGGTCCTGACGAGGCTCCTGGCACGACGCCATCCTCCTGAGGTCCTGCACGGCGTGGCTTCTTCTTCTTAGGGATGGCCTCCAGAGGGCCTTCATTTCTGCTGTCGGGGTCATCGATTGCTGCAGCTTGAAAGGCGTGCTCGAGGGAGCACACCGCATCCTTCTCTTCACACGGGACTGTAATGATTCCTTCGCTTCCTGGCATCTTGAGAACGTTGTAGCCGTGATGATTGACTGCCATGAACTTGGCCAGGGCCAGATACCTGAGGATGGCATTGTATAGCAGGTGGATGTGCGCGACGTTGAAGTCGATGAGCTCGGTGCGGTAGTTCTTGCGCTCCCCGAAGTTGACAGGCAGGCGGACCTTGCCTATCGGTGTGGTTGAGCCGTTGGTCACTTATGAGAAAGGATTGGTGGGCTGGATCTGTTCATAAGGCACTTGGAGGTTGTCGAACGTGTCGACGGACAGGACATTGAGCCCTGTGCCACCGTCGATGAGGGTCTTGGTGACCTGCACATTGCTGATGACTGGGGAACACAGCATAGGGAGGGCGCCAGCGGTGGCTGCGCACTTGAGCTGATCCACCAAGTTGAAAGTGATGGTGCATTGGGACCACCTGAGCGGGCGCGTGGCGTCGAGTTTGGGGAGCGCCACGTTCATCTCGCGAGCGAACTGTTTGAAGGTGCACTGAGAGGCTGGGGCCTAGGTGCCGCCCAAGATGCAGGCAATCACACGCGGCTCCTGGAAGCCCCCAGCCCCCTCGTCCTGGTGGTGGTCGTCGTTCCTTCTTGGTGGCGGCAGCGAGGGAAGACCGGCGTTGCCCTGGGGGCGATCTTCATGCGGCGGGTCCCTCCGGGCGCCCTCGCGAGGTTGGTCCTGCCAACGGTCCTCGCGAGGCCGGTCGCGCCACTCTTGGTGCGGGCCACGGTCGTCCCAGCGTCCTCCTCCACATCCTCCTCCACGGCCGTAGCCCCGATCGTTGCGCTCGGGACGTCGACCGTAGCGTCCTTCTCATATGGCCCTGAGCTCTTGACAGTCGCTGGTGTTGTGGGTGTTCAGGTTGTGGAAGGCGCAGAACGGTCGGCCGTTCTTGGATGACTCGGGCTTATCCCTGCCCCGCTTGATGTCGGGCTCCTCTGCGAGCACAGCTGCCTCCTTGCGCTTCACGTCCTTGGCCTTGGCCTTCTTCTCCTCCGCGCCCACGGCTGGCAGCTCAAGGAGAGAGAGGCGCCCCTCCTCAGCTCTTGCGCACTTGGTCGCCATGTTGAACAGCTCCTGAGATGTGCAGAGCTCCTCGTGGATGGCGAGCTCTTCCTTCATCTTGACATCACGAACGCCGTCGGAGAATGCGGAGATGATGGCCTCGTCCATGACCTTGGGGATCTTGAGGCGGGTGTTGTTGAAGCGCTGGATGTACTTCTGGAGGGTCTCTCCTGGTTGCTGCATGATGCGGCGTAGATCACCCGCGGCCGGTGGGCGTTCTCGGGTGCCTTAGAAGTTGGCGATGAAGCGGTCGTGCATCTCGTCCCAGGAGGAGATCGAGTCATGTTGCAGGTTCAGGAGCCAGGAGCGAGCTCCATCCTTGAGAGCCATGGGAAACCAGTTCGCCATGACCTTTTCGTCGCTGTTGGCCGCTTCGATGCTCAGGTCATAGAGCTGCAGGAACTCCACGGGGCCGACGGTACCATTGTAGCGGGGAGGCAGATCCGGCTTGAACTTGCCCGGCCAGGCGACACTATGCAGCTCGGGGGTGAAGGCGCAACAGCCAGCCGTGGTTGCAGGGGCCCGCTTTGGAGGTGGAGCTTGGTCTTCACGAGGTCCGCGCTGCACCGCTGCGGGTGGTGCACGGTCTTGACGAGGTGGCACGGGGAGCGCAGGTGTAGCTTCTCGTGGCCGCGAAATTTCTTGGTAGCTTCTCTCTTCGCGCGTGGGTGCCGGGCGCTGGGGATCATGCCGCGGAGCTGCACGCCTTGGTGCCAAAGCGCCGTCTTGGGGCCGAGGTGGTGGAGGCATGCCTTGAGCCCCGTCCCCCGCGACTGGTTGAGGGGGAGGCAAAGAGTGGGACGACGCTGGAGAGCCCCCTGCAGCGCGGACGAGCTTGGCGACGCGGTCGAGCCACTCCTCCTAGAGGTTGTCGACGGGGCGGTAGCGCAGGAGCTTGTTCGCCGCGAGGAGCGCGGCCCGTGCCTCCATGGGAGCGCGGTGCGCGTGAGACGAAGAACCGAAGGATGCAGTGAGGACGCCTACTGCTCGTTTCCCGCCATGCCGGTGGCAGTGTTGGCGGTGGGAGATGGAGAGCGGCGATGTGGCCCGCCGACGGGAGCCGTCTGAGCGACGCGGGCGGTGAGGGCAGCCCGACGCTCAGCTCGAGCACGACAAGCGTCCGCCATGGAGACAACGGAGCGACAGAGCGACAAACTAATGGAAGGGAAGTTACGGCGCACACCTACCTAGCACGCCAAATGTCGGATGTGGGGTTCTGGCAAACCCTTAAGGTTCGAACACTGGGGTGCGCGCGAAGTCTTTCCTTCCTACCGATCTACGCCCTAGCTCGCTAAGATCTTGCGACGAACTCAACCAACTCGCAACTCATAAAGACACGAGGCTTATACTGGTTCGGGCCACCATTGTGGTGTAATACCCTACTTCAGTGTGGTGGTGGTGGATTGCCTCTTGGGCAGATGATGAATAGTACAAGGGAAGAACAACCTCCTGAGGTTGAGGTGTTCTTGTGAGTAGGCTCTCGATCGGGTTGGATCAAGCTAAGATGAGATGCCTCTACTATGGTGGCTAGCTCTACTTATATAGGCCCTGGTCCTCTTCGCAAATATCGAGCAGGAAGGGAGCCAACAATGGAGGGCCAATTTGAAGGGGGGTAGCTAGTACAAGCTATCCTGACAAAAGTGGTCTTCGCCTGCGAAAAGCTCTGGTGGTGACGCCGTCTTGGGCTCCACGATGACCTCCATCTTGCCGTCCTCCTGGTCTTGGTCTCGTTGCACCAATATAGCAACCTTTGCCTGATGCACCGGTACTCTTCGCCTGCGCTGGCCCTCTTAGCACCAAAGAGGAAACAAGGACCCTGCACACGCTGGCGCCCGCCTGGCGCCTACCTGGTGTCATGCGTCATGGCTCACGTCACGAGGGCCTCATGAGGTTTGCCCTGCCTTGATATCACCACTCCTCGTGAGCCTGTCTGGCTAGGCTACTCCAGAGGAGGTCTTGCATCGTCCGCCTCGCGAGGCTTGGACCCTCGCGAGGGTCTTGGATGCCTTGTTGATGAAGATGGGTCGTACAGCCTGCTAGCTTAGCCACGCGGTGGGCCGTAGGCAGGCAAGTCTGGGACCCCCGTTCCCAGAACACCGACACTACTGACCTCTAGCAAGGGTGAAATAGTAAAGGGAGGAAACCTTGTGCATTTAGTATCACGAAGAAGATGCAGTAAGAATCGCTCAACTAGTTTCTTTCATGGGATGAATGCGGTGTGAGTAGAGATGTAAGGTTTGCACGAATAAGGGAAGAGGAGTACCTCTTTCTGCTGGTAGTGTTGTGTCCTCCTTCTGTTTTACCAACAATCTTCTTGTGGTTCGCAGGAAATGAGAAGTTGTGGAGGACGGTGCAGCCTTGGACGAACCTATGGCCAAGTTGTTGAGTGTGGTGCGGTGGCCGTCTGTCGGCGGCGGGGAAGCAAAGCCGAGGCGGCGAACAACGGTGTAGCGGGAACAGCTCCGGTGCGGTGGACGGTTGCGACAGTGGAGCGGCAGCAGTGAGGCGCAGGACGGCGTGGTTGGAGTAGTTCTGGTATGGCGCACGTCGGCGTCGTGGAGGCAGCTCTACATCGGCTTCAGCTGCTAAGTCCTAGAGGGCATTGTGGTTGCGGTTGCGTTGGACGACGGCGTCGGGGTACCGGCTCTAGTGTGATGGAGGAGGGCGGCGGTGGATTGGGCGCTATGATGTGGAGGACGGAGGAGGCTGGGGTTTCGCGGCTGGCGGAGAGGGCGTTTTGGCACCCATGGAGTATTAATGGGGAAACGGAGGGAGGCAGGGAACTAAGGGGGAACAATGTTTTGGTTCGGGACGCGCTTGTTTGAAATTTGGGGAAAGTTACAAACTTTGCCCCCATCTAAAATTTCGGACATCTTGCGGGTTGGGGGTAGGACAGTAATCTCAGGTGTCCCAAATGTGGGCGGGATAGATTTCGGCCGAGCGCATGGGTGTTTGGGCACCCACAACATACGAATGCTTCTCAGAGGCGGTTGAGACTAGTGTCTTGGTGAAGTTACAAACCTACCCTGGTGGACATCGGGCCGATAGGCTACACGGCCCACAGTCAGGACAGTAATTTCCTACCACCAAACATTAGTCTTGCGCGGTTTCGGGTGACCAGAGGCCTATTTGGCGCTTTGTTCAATATTTGAGAGCAGAAGCATTAACGTTTTCGGTTCTCTTGAATTGAACATTCAGGACTTGTCAAACTTCGCAAATCTTTACTCTTGAAAATCCTAAAGCTACGATTATTTTGGAATGGAGGTGGTACATTTGAATATACATTGTACATGAGTATATATTAAAAAATATGCAACTTACCTTAGTTCATGTATGGTTCCAAATATAATCTCCTTGGTTGCAAAAAAAAGTTAGACATGCGTATGAATATATATAGCATGTTCAAACGCACAACAAAGATTGATGCCCCCTTTTACATCTGATTTTCAAATGCCATTATCTCGGGTTCAAATAGATGAATGCACTTGCTATGAATTCGAATCTTCGAAACCCCCTTTATGTTGAATTCGACATGTATTCTATTTCATAGCTAGCAATTTGGAATGTATCCATGCAAGTGACAAATGTATAAAGTGCTTCACACTAACAACATAGAGTGCACTAATTAATGTTTATATATGAATTGCAAAAGCATCCATTGCCTGTATTTTAAACCGCTCTCACTCTATGGATCGATAATATGAAATAAACACATGCACATGCTAGAATTCAATAGAGTATGGGTGTCTGATGGACCGATTTTCGTCCATACAAAATATGCAAAATTCATGATCTCATCCAAAAATAATAATGACATTTATATTTTAATTTAATGTGTAGAACCGCCTTTATACGTAGATGCACTATGCCCCGGCCCGTTCTCACAAACGCGCTATATATCTCTCTATCTACCACATAAGTGCACACACTTTATATGCATCGGCATTTCTCTTTCACACATGCTCACAATCTCTCTCGGGGTGTCGGGGAGTCTCACGCACATGCTCTCTCTGTCTCTCTCTCTCTCTCTCTCTCTCTCTGACTACTATGTACCACTCTTTTCATTAATCTCAGTTGGAAAACACTATTTCTCTCACATGCATATATACACACGCACGGTCTCTACTAGCCCTCTGTACGCACATATATGTGCCTATGTGTCTCCCGCACCACTACAAAACAAAGACACATCCGTGACATTTTGGGACGAATGATTTTTTTCCTGTCATACACATGACACTTCTATGACGATAATTGTGACAAAACCCGGTATCATCATAGATGTGGTGGTCTCCTACTTCTATGACAAAAAATCATGACATAAAATGGGCTTTTCGTCCTGGGCGGGCCGGAGACGCAGCTGCATGACATTCTTTGGGCCGTCCATGACGGAAAAAACCGTGGTAGAAGCGAGGGGGAGGAAAATTTCGGGGAGTTCCCGGTTACGGTGGGAGGTCGGGGGCCGAGCGATGTGCGTTTCTCTCGTACACGCACGCGCGTGTGTGCGAGGCGTTGGCTCTAACTAAACCCGAGCGAGGCGTTGGGCTCTAACTTAACCCGAGCGATTGCACTACAGGCTACGCGTTACTGAACCTGAGTGATCGATCGATGGCTGTTAACTGAACCCGATCAAGCGATTCCTTCGGTACTGTTGCTAACTGAAGCCGATCGATGCTGCCTCTGGGATGAACAGTGAGTGTTGCGGGGGGGGGGAGGGTTGGATGAACAGTAGATGGTGGAGCGGTGGCATTGCCTCTGAATGAACAGGATCCCGTGGTGTGGTGGAGGGCTGGATGAACAGTAGATGGTGGAGCGGTGCCCGTGGAGGGGTGATTGAACAGGACCCCGTGGTGTGGAGGGCTGGATGAACAGTAGACGGTGGAGGGGAGCCCGTGGAGGGGTGGTTGAACAGTAGCCCGTGGAGTAGCGCGCGGTGGAGGCTGGATGAACAGGAGCCCGTGGAGGCTGGAGGAGGTCGACGGTAGCCCATGGAGGCTGGAGGAGGTCGACGGTGGAGATGAATAGTATCCCGTGGAGTCCCGTTTTGCGGTACGCCACACCCCTCCCGATGGACAGGACCCCCGTTTCGACCGTAGGAGGTCCGTTTCATCCGTTTTGCGGTACGCCACACCCCAACCGATCAACATGACCCCTTTTTCGACCGTAGGAGGTCCGCTTCGTCCGTTTTGCGGTACGCCACACCCCTCCCGATCAATAGGACCCCCGTTTCGACCATAGGAGGTCCGTTTCCTCCGTTTTGCGGTACGCCACACCCCTCCCAATCAACAGGACCCCGTTCCGAATGTAGGAGGTCTGTTTCCTCCGTTGTGCGGTACGCCAGGCCTTGTTTCCATTGCCTGTTCCGTCCAAGCCCTCCCGATGAACACAACCACGCATTCCGTTCCGATCCAGCCGGTTGACTCCCACGTGTTCCGTTGCCTCCCGATGAACACGACGCATTTCGTTGCCTCCCCATGAACACGATGCATTCCGTTGCCTCCCCATGAACACGACGCATTATGTTGCCTCCCCATGAACACGACGACGTCGTTGTTTCTCCATTCTGACCCAGCCATGTACACGAGCCCTGGCCGTACGTATGCGCGAGTAGGCGTTCGAGACCCCGCCCATATGTACACATACGTGGCCGTATTTTCTTCCTTGCACCCTGGCCGCTAGACGTACGTGTACATGCTACGTGCGCGCCTCTACTATGACATGTACGCGCCTCTACTACGACACATGCGCGCCTCTACATCCACGAGTATATATGTACGTACACGTTCGCGACCAGAATGACAACACTACGTACGCTTCGACCAGGTGGGTCCCGACTGTCAGGCACTTCCTTGCCTGCGAAGATGTAGCTGGTGGGTCCCAGCAGTCAGGGGGCAAATCGTTTTTTTTTGCCCAGACGCACTTCCTTGCGTGCGAAGATGTAGCTGGTGGGTCTCAGCAGTCAGGGGCAAACACTTTTTTCGCGGAATACGGTGGCCCGTCTGGTGGGTCCCCGCTGTTAGGTGGAGGAATAATTATTTTGCATGTAATAAGGAGGCACTTCCTTGCTGCGGCCTTGGACCCAGCTGTCAGCCTCTCCACGTACAGTCCACATCCGATGGAAGCCGTTCCTTGATCACGTTGACCACGCGCACCGAGAGCACCACGGCGGTGGACGACGGCGAGGCCAAGGAAGCGGACGACGCGGAGCCGGGGAAGACGCGGCAGTGGATGCCCACACGTAGAGGAGTACGAGGGTTCACTGGTTCGCTGCGGTGTGAGGCTGCCATCTCCGTAGAATAACAGGGGGTGTGGGTGAGTAGAGGGATGGCCTGGCCAGCGGTGGGAGTAGTAGGGGCCGGTGAGGCCTCCGCCGCATCGCAGCAGGCCACGGGAGGCAGGAGCACGAGGCACGACCGGCGCTGGTTTGGGCGGCTGGAGCAAGAAGACCAGAGGTTGAAGAAGCACTACGACCGTTGGATGGACATCGTACGATCACTGGAGCTAGAATCGTGCATATTGACTAAGTTGACAAAGCCCTCCATCCCCGTCAACTTAGTAGGCCCACAAGTCAGCCTGCCACTATACTGGGTACCAGCTAATAGGGGGAGTATTCATTTTTTTGTGCGTAATAAGGAGGCACTTCCTTGTGTGCGAAGATATAGCTGGTGGGTCCGAGCTGTCAGCGGTGGTAACATTTTTTTCACGAAATACAGATGCCCTTTCGGTGGGTCCCTGATGTCAGGTGGAGGAATCATTATTCTGCGCGTAATAAGGAGGCATTTCCTTGCATGCGGTCATGGACCCAGCTGTCGGCCTCTCCACGTATAGTTCACTTCAGATGCATGTCGGTTGTTGACCACATTGACCAGGCCGCGCCGAGAGCACCAGGGCAGTGGAAGACGACGAGGCCTCGGAAGGGAATGACACGGAGGCAGGGAAGACTCGACAGTTGTTTCCCACGCGGAGGGGAGTACGAGTGTACGAGGGTTTACTGGTTCGTCTGCCGTCGCCGAAGAATAACATCAGGTGTGGGTGAGTAGAGGGATGGCTAGGCCAGCGATGGGAGTACGGTGGGGCGGTGAGGCCTGCGCGGCAGCAGAGCCTGCCGCGGGGAGGAGGGAGCAGGCAGTCCCGCCGGCGTTTGTTTGAGTGGCTGGAGCAGGAAGAGCAGAGATTGAAGAAGCACGACGGCCGTTGGATGGCCATCCAACAGTCACTGCTTGTGCATCAACCTTTTTTTAGGAAAGCCTCAAATCTGTGGAAAACAACATACAGCCCATATGCCATTATTTCTAATAATTTATAATCCATTTGATAATTATTAAGGTTTTTTTGGAGCCCATATTCTTTTTGTTAGCATTACAACCCATATTGTGGCCATGGTTAAAAAATTATACGAAATTTTGCATATTTCGGTGCGGTCCGAACTGTTTTTAATCCCGAAATTTCGACTCACATTCAAACTGATTTTAAAAATAAATATATATCAATATAAAATCCAACAAATTCTCCACGCATAAAAATTAATGTAATTTAAAATCTCGAAATGAAAAAAATGATATTTGAAACTAATTGCCGGTTTGATGTGTTTTAAAAATGTACAACCCATTTCTCATTACCGATGGGCCATTTTCTCGGCCAGCCGAATGAAAGCTCTCCTTGTCTTGAAAGATTTGCAGCCCAACAGGCCTGACAAAGCGACTTACTTGGCAAATCACAAAAAAATTGGGCTGTGGCCATGGACCCAGCTGCCAGCCTCTCCATGTACAGTACTCTTCCGATGGAAGTCGTTCCTTGTCCACGTTGACCATGCCGCGCGCAGAGCACCACAGCGGTGGACGACGGCGAGGCCTAGGAAGGGGATGACGCAAAGCCGGGAAGACGCGGCAGTGGAAGCCCGCGCGGAGAGGAGTACGAGGGTTAACTGGTTCGGCTGCGGTGTGAGGCTGTCGTCGCCACAGGGCCTGGCCAGCGGTGGGAATAGTAGGGGGCAGTGAGGCCTCCGCAGAAGCACAGCCGGCCACGGGAGGCAGGAGCATGTGGCACGACCGGCACTGCTTTGGGCGGCTGGAGCAAGAAGACCAGAGGTTGAAGAAGCACTACGGCCGTTGGATGGACGTCGTACGGTCATTGGAGCTAGGATCGTTCATATTGACTAAGTTGACAAAGCCCTTCGTCCCCGTCAACTTAGTAGGCCCACAAGTCAGCCTCCCACCAAGGTGGGTCCCAGCTAGCCGGGGGAGTATTCATTTTTTTGTGCATAATAACGAGGCACTTCCGGTGGGTCCGAGCTGACAGCGGGGGGAACGTTTCTTTCGCGAAATACGGTTGCCCGTCAGATGGGTCCCAGCAGTCGGGGGGCAAACGTTTTTTCGCAAAATACGGTGGCCCGTCCAGTGGGTCCCTGCTGTAAGTTGGAGGGATCATTATTTTCCGCGTAATAAGGAGGCACTTACTTGCTGCAGCCGTGGACTCAGCTGAGACTCTCCATGTACAGTATACTTCTGATGGAAGTCGTTCCTTGACCACGTTGACCTCGCCGCGTTCCGTTGCATGCATGCGTCCATGGGTGTGGTGTGTCCCCACTGTCATCCTCTCACGTACAGTCATCTTCCGATGACTCTCGGTTGTTGACCACGTTGACCACACCGTGCCGAGCGCACCCAGATTGGAACGACCCAGAGATGGGGAAGACGGGGTAGTGGAGTCGCAGATGGAGAGGAGTGGGAAACTTCACTGGTTCGGGTGCGCGGCAGCACAGCCGCGGTGCCGCCCACAGGAGACAGGAGCAAGAACAAAGGTTGAAGAAGGAGTACGGCTGTTGTATTAACATCCAATGGTCCGGCTGCTAGAATCATTTGTTTATTAAGTTGACAAAGCCGTGCGTACACGTCCGCTTAGTAGGCCCACAAGTCAGTCACCAAATCTGACGGGTCCCAGCTGTCAACGGGATGAATATTTTTTTTTGCAAAACAAGGAGGCACTTCTGTCCGTGCGAAGATACAACCGGTGGGTCCCAGCTGTCAGGTGGAGGAAACATTTTTCAGCTTAATAAGGAGGAACTTTCCTTGCATGCGACCTTGGACCTCGTGGGTCCCAGCCGTCAGGCTCTCCACGTACAGTCCTCTTCCGATGACTCTCGTTTGTTGACCACACCGCACCGAACGCAGCGAGGCGGTGGACGACGGCGAGGCCCCGGAGGGGAACGACTCGGAGATGGCAAACACGGCAGTGGAGTCGCAGATTGAGAGGAGGAGAAGGGTGATAACTAGTTCTGTTGCGGCGTGGGCTGTAGTCTGTGGAGAATAATAGGAGGTGTCGAGGGGTGGAGGGATAGCCTGGCCGGCGGTGGGGTAGCGCGCGGTGGAGGTTAGATGAACAGGAGCCGGTGGAGTAGCCCGCGGTGGAGGCTGGATGAACAGGAGCCCGTGGAGGCTGGAGGAGGTCGACGGTAGCCCGTGGAGGCTGGAGGAGGTCGACGGTGGAGATGAACAGTATCCCGTGGAGTCCCGTTTTGCGGTACGCCACACCCCTCCCGATGAACAGGACCCCCGTTTCGACCGTAGGAGGTCCGTTTCGTCCGTTTTGCGGTACGCCACACCCCTCACTACAAAAAAAAGACACATCCGTGACATTTTGGGCCGAATGAATTTTTTTCTATCATACATATGACACTTCTATGACAATAATTGTGACAAAACCCGGTATCATCATAGATGTGGTGGTCTCCTACTTCTATGACAAAAAATCATGACATAAAATGGGCTTTTCGTCCTGGGCGGGCCGGAGACGCAGCTGCATGACATTCTTTGGGCCGTCCATGACGGAAAAAACCGTGGTAGAAGCGAGGGGGAGGAAAATTTCGGGGAGTTCCCGGTTACGGTGGGAGGTCGGGGGCCGAGCGATGTGCGTTTCTCTCGTACACGTGCGCGCGTGTGTGCGAGGCGTTGGCTCTAACTGAACCCGAGCGAGGCGTTGGGCTCTAAATGAACCCGAACGATTGCACTGCAGGCTACGCGTTACTGAACCCGAGCCATTGATCGATGGCTGTTAACTGAACCCGATCGAGCGATTCCTTGGCTACTGCTGCTAACTGAAGCCGATCGATGGGA